>NC_073304.1:73207621-73528577 GCF_027595985.1 Sorex araneus
AGTTTCATTCAATAAAAACTATCTTATTTCATACACACACACACACAAATACACAACATAAAACTCAACAAATAAGCAGCAACAGATTAAAAAAGGACTAAACACCTGGTGGAACTTCTCCAAAGATAACACTGATAACCAACAGGCATCTGGAAGATTTTCATCACTGCAGCATGGAAAGATGTTTATTACCTCTCACAATATTAGGAAAATGCAAATTAAAACGAATGTGAGTCATCACCTCACACTTGTGAGAACAGCTATTATCCAAGAGAAAATAAAAGGGATGGGGAGATGGTACAGGGGTTAGGGTGCATGACTTGCACGTGCCCGAGCCTGGCACCACAAGGACACGAGCAAGAAGCCACACAGTATTACCAAGGGGGCGGTCCCCTCAAACACTGCTGGGGAGTGGTACTGGTGATTTCCAATACCTCACAGTCTGAAAGCATTGCATCTTGGGCCCTACTCAATCACTTGGTCCAATTGAGAGACTATCACTGGGAGTGGTCCCTGAATTCCCTTAGCACTGATTAAGAGGGAGCCCCAAAATATAAAGAGAAAACAGGATTAAAACAGAATATAGAATAAAATCTTATAAAATTCAGCAAGGGGCCAGAGAGATAGTACAACAGATAGGGCGCGTGCCTTGCACACGGCTGATATGGGTTCGATTCCCAGCCCCTCATACGGTCCCCCAAAGCACTGTCAGGAGTGATCCCCGAGCACAAAAGCAGAGAAAGCCCTTAGCATTGCTGGGCATAGCCCAAAAATAAATATAAAACAAAAACAAAAAGAAATAAAAGAGACAAAAGAGGCAACAAGTATTGAAGTGAATGGGAAGGAAAAGAACTCTTACATACTGCTGGAAGGAATGTAGACTGCTGTAATCATTATGGAAAGCAGTACAAAGATTCCTTTAAAAAGGAAAAAGTAGGGAGCTGGAGCGATAGCACAGCGGGTAGGGCGTTTGCCTTGCACTGCGACCCGACCCGGGTTCTAATCCCAGCATCCCATATGGTCCCCTGAGCACCTCCAGGGGTAATTCCTGAGTGCAGAGCCAGGAGTGACCTCTGTGCATATCCAGGTGTGACCCAAAAAGCAAAATGAAAAAAAAAAAAGGTAGAGGCTAGGGAGAGAGCTCTAAGGATTTAAGGATCTGTTTATCATGCTGGAGCACGGGTTCTATTCTTGGCACCACATGTCCCACAGAGCACCACAGCATAGTGACCCCAAAAATGTAGTGAGAGTAGCTCCTGATCATCACTGGGTGTGGCCTAAAACATAAAATTAAGGTAAATCAAAGAGAAAACCTAGGAGCTATGCATGCTGTGCATACAGGAGGCCCATCTTTGAATCCTCAGGACAGTGTGGCCTCCAAAGCACCACTGGAAGCAGCCCCTGCCCACTCCTCACCCACGCACTGCTGGGTAGTGGCTCAAAAAAAAATTTTATTTTTTTTGGCTTATTTGGGTCACACCTGGCAATGCACAGGGATTACTCCTGGCTCATGCACTCAGGAATTACTCCTGAAGTTGCTCAGGGGACCATATGGGATGCTGGGAATCGAACCCGGGTCGGGCTCGTGCAAGGCAAATGCCATACTCGCTGTGCTATTGCTCTAGCCCTCCTACCCCCCAAATTTTTTTAATTAGATAAACAGGGGCTGGATCAATAGTACAGTGGGTAGGGCATTTGCCTTGCACGTGGCTAACCCAGGTTCAATCTTCAAAATCCTATATGGTCCCCCAAGAGTAATTCTTGCGTGCAGAGCACTGCCATGGCTAACCCCACTCCCAAAAAAAAAAATAAACAAAAGCAGACATTATATACAACCCAAACATTCCACTTTATGGGCATGTGCCTAAACACAGATAATATGAGTCCAGAGAGAGAATACAGCTTGGAGGGTGCTTGCCTTGCATGTAGCCAACCTGGGTTCCATCTCCAGCACCTGAAATGACCCTGTGAGTACCACCAGTAATGATGTCTGAGCACACTGCCAAGAGTAAGCCCTGATCATTGCCAGGTGTGGCTCCCCAAGCAGAAAAAAAAAAAAAAGGATATATGTTCATTGTTCATTGTCCAGCTAGTGACAACAGCCAAGAACTGGAAACAAGGTATGTGCCGATGCAGATAATAATAAGGAAGATGGGCAAGGAAGATGCACACAATGGGCATCTACTGAGCTAGACATCAAATGAGCTAGTAAAGATGAGGCTCAGGGAAGTGGTTTAGTGACAGAGAGAATCTGCTTTGCCTGGGATATGTGAGGCCCTGGGTTCAATCCTCAGGCACAGCAAAAAAAAAAAAAAAAAATTTAAAAATAATGAAAAACTTGAAATCCTGCTATTTGCAACATGCATGGACCTAGAAGGTATTGTGCTCGTTAAAATGTGCCTTATGGGGGCTGGAGCAATAGCACAGCGGGTAGGGCGTTTGCCTTGCACGCGGCTGACCGGGTTCGATTCCCAGCATCCCATATGGTCCCCGGAGCACCGCCAGGGGTAATTCCTGAGTGCAGAGCCAGGAGTAAGCCCTGTGCATCGCCGGGTGTGACGCAAAAAAGCAAATAAAAGAAAAAAAATGTGCCTTATGGGACAAAGTCAAATGCCTATGATTTCAGTTGCATGTGGTTAATAGAAAAAACAAATGGTGGTGAGGGGGGTATCTTTTAGACTATAGAGCACTAGAGTATATTATTATCATAGTCACCAGGAGGGAAGGTGGATAAATTGGATAAAAGATTTTGAACAGCTGCAGGCATTCTAGACAGTCAAGTTTAGAATTAAGACTTGTTCTGAGGCATCAACTCCGACGTATCGGGGTTTGCTCCCAGGCAGTGCTCAGGGGTCCATGCAGTGCCGAGGATGGAAACCAAGGCTCCTACATGCAAAGCAGATGCGCCAGTCCGTGAGCCATCTCAGCACCCTAGAACTGATTTTTAAAGGTAATTTAAGATATTATATACACATGTCCGTTTCCAACGTTGCACACTTGCCATTTATAAAGCTATAATGCAATGTTACTTCAAAAATGTTTTGGAAAGTCAGGTCAGAGATTGAGGCTTGGTCCCTGAAGACTGTCACCTCTGATTCCTGCACGGCTGCGATTTCCCTGGATGTCTCCATACCAGGTACTATCTGTTGAAGAGAAGAATTGGGATGCAGTCTTATCCCGCTAGTCACCGTTCTCCCCGCCAGAGCAAAGCGCAGTTCAGGGTAGGAGAGAGGCTGATTTGGCAGAGGAGGCGGAGGAATGGGGGAGATTCCATAACTAGCTTCCGGAAGAGGGGTACTCACTTCCTGTCGCTATCGCCCAGGTGGCCGTTGACCGAAGTTCACACTTACTTAGCAACTAGCCTCGTGCAGCCCCGCGGAGCCTTGTGGGCCACGCCAACAGATTCCGCTAAAGCCTGCGAGATCATTAACCAAGGAATTCCGACTTCGGCGGGGCCTTCTGGGTAACAGAGTCCATACACTCCGGTTACCGTTAGAACCGATGAGCAGGAAACTACAACTCCCAGCGTGCAGCGCGCGCGAGGCCCCAAGGCATGTCGGGAGAAGTAGTTCCTGCGGGCCCCCGGTTTCCACTAGCTGCGGCTCACTAGGGACTTTCCGAATCGCGGAGGTCTTATTTCTGCTGTGACTTTCACTGGAAGCCTTCTTTCTAATTTACAGCGCCGCTGAAACGAAACGCCGGCGCATTCCCGACCCTTTCGGGAACCCCGTAGAGAAAAGGGGCGTGGGGGGGTGGAGCTAGCGACCCGGAAGCAGAAAGTGATTCCCACAGGCGGAGTGCTGGGTAGCGGCGGCGGCGAGCGCAGCGGGAGAGGCAGCGACTTATCGGTGTGCAGCCCCGAATTAGGAAGAAGATGCTTATTAAAGTGAAGGTGGGAGCTCGTCCTGCCTTGCCCGGACGCGGTTGTGCGGGGCCGGCGGCCGCGCCTGGCGGGGAGGAGAGGGGAAGGGCACGCACGCCTCCCCGGAGCTCCGGAGGGCGCTGACAATCTCGGGGCTCCGCGCGGGGGGTGATGGGAAGCAGGGGACCCGGCGGGGCTCTGCGAGCGGCGGACCGGCCCTGCGAGGTAACACCCCGGGGGGCTGCCCCCGCTCGGGTTTGGGAGGACTGTGCAGCGGCCCTGCGGGAGGCGGCCGTAGCCCGGCGTCTCTGTGTGCGACCCCCTGCGATGGTGCAGGGGAAGGTGGAGCAGCCGCTCCGGCGCCCCGTTCTCTCTCGGGTGTTTGGAGTGAGCCGCCACCCCCGTTTCTCATGCACCAGTTACCCGATTCTTCCGGGCAGGACCCAGGCCGCCTCCGAGCACAGCACGGAATCGTTGACCTGGGGGTGGAGTGGGGCGGTGGGGAGGGGAGAGGGCTTGAGGGTCTTGGCAGGGACGAGCCCCTGTAAGCCTTTGGCGGGCGGGCGGCCGTGTCGCGGCCCGACCGGGGGCGTGTGTCGCACGTAAGCTTTTGCCTTGTCTCCTGCATCGCTTCCTGGAGTGAAGCAGGGCAAGTGGCCAGTGACCGGGACCTTGATGGAGTGCTGTTTGCTCCCTCTTTTTCTTTTTTTCTCCATCTCTCCCCTCCCGCGCTGCCTCCCGGCTCGCAAGACCTCAGCAGGGACCTCAGCAGTCGCCACTGCCCTGCTTCTCTCTGGTGTGCCTCCAGAGGACAAAAGCTCACCCTTGGTGCAGCGACACGCGAGTTTGGCGTGTTGGCAGCTGAGTCGCCGTTTCGCCGACTCTTCGGAGTCTCCACCATACATAACATCCATTCATTTGGGGTTGACTAGGGGGCCCCACCGGCCGGCACTGAGGGGCTACTCCCAGCGCTTTGCTGGAAGGAACCCGGCACGGAAAGCCTGCGCTCCAGTCCTCGGTCAGCCCCTCTGTTCCCTGATAGCCCTGCTTCTAATCATCAGGCATTTCACATCAACTCTAAACCCCCGGGACTAAGGCCAAAAGGCATGTGCAGATAATTGCCTTTTCAAAGTTTCTTTAGGTACCAATTTGAGTTACTGTGAAAGCACTGTGATGGGTCATGGGGTCACTGGATCGCCGCCAACATTTGAAAAAGTTGAAGGCCTGAAATGTATAGGCCCCGGGGCAGAGCGCCAGTTTTGCATGCAGGATTTTTAATGCCACGTTCAATCTCTGGCATCACATGGCTCTCAGGCTCCAGCAGGGACCCCATACATTGCCGGGACCTCCCCAGCCCAGGCTTGGGGTTACTACGCATGTATTGGGGGGCATTGCTCAGGTCTGTCTCCTGGGCCTCTAAATCAATTTTTAATACCTGTCAGAATTGTTATTTTCCCAGGCTGGAGCGGTAGTACAGCGGGTAGGGTGTTTGCCTTGCATGTGGCCAACCCGAGTTCGAGTCCCAACATCATATATGGTCCCCCTAGCACCGCCAGGAGTAACCCCTGTGCATCGCAGGGTGTGACCCAAAATGCAAAAAAAAAAAAATGGTTAGTCTCCTTTCTCCTTTCCAAAACCACTTTGTGCTTCCAAACAACTTTCTCTGTCCTCCATCTGTTTATTCACTGCTCCTCTTTTTATATTAAATACAGCAACAATTAGCTCTAATACACAAATGATAGATTATCTTATTCTTTTATTATTATTCTTTGTTCTTCTGAGGTTTGTATCTTGCATGACTTTCTGTCTTCTATCTCTCCCTCCCCCCTCTCTCTTTCTCTCTCTCTTCCCCCCTCCCTCCCTCCCTCCGTTCCTCTCTGCTTTCTCTTTTTGTTTTGGGGCCACACTCAGCAGTGCTCAGGGCTTATTCCTAACCCTGCTCAGGAGTCACTCCTGGTAGTGCTCCAGGGACCATATGGGATGGGGTGGGGGAAGTAAACTTCAGCAGGCCGGGTGCAAGGTGAGTTCCCTACCCATTGTACTATCTCTTTGGCCCCTCCCTCTCTTGATACATCATATGTGTCTAAAGTTAACTACATCATCTTCTGTCTTAAGTCATTTTACCAATGGGAACCCAGTTCTTTCATTATTTTCCATATTTAGCCTAATTTTTCCTTTATCTCTTTCTGCTTGATTTTCTTTCCATTCCTTGTACTGTTTTGTGTTTTTTTATTTTGATAAAAGCTTCAACTTTTTTTTTTTTTGGTGATACCTTTTCTTACCTTACTTAAAGTTTAGATCTAACCCAAGACATTGTATCTCAAAAAGACAAAAAGATATTGTGTCTCAGACCATAGCATGGTAGTCTTTTTTTTTTTTTTTTTTTGCTTTTTTGGGTCACACCCGGCAATGCACAGGGGTTACTCCTGGCTCTGCACTCAGGAATCATCCCTGGCGGTGCTCAGGGGACCATATGGGATGCTGGGGATCGAACCCGGGTTGGCCACGTGCAAGGCAAACGCCCTACCCGCTGTGCTATCACTCCAGCCCCAGCATGGTAGTCTTTTTTAGCCTCATTTTTTATTGTGCTCGAGTAACCTCTTAGATTACGTTGGGCAACAATTTTCTCATTCCTATTCTCTTTTAGGGGGGAGGCTTCCAAAGAGTGCTCTGGGGGCCCAGGGCCTCTCAAACAATACTTAACAAGTTGGGCCAGCAGTTCAGTGCTGGAGTATGAGGACATGGTGCTGCTTGAGGACAGCAGTGTGAGCGACCACCAGGACCACACAGTGCCTCTCAGGGGCCTCCAGCTCTCACCCGACAATGTTTTAGGGGACAGTGTGCTGGACGTGGAGTCTGGACTGGCTCATGGTAGACCTGTGTCCTAACCACTGAACTACCTACCAACCCCTCATTCATGTTCTCTCTTTTTTTTTTTTTCCTTGAGTGTTTGGGCTACACCTAGTAGTAGTACTCGGGTTACTCCTGGCTCTGCACTCAGGGATCACTTCTGGCGGGGGCTGAGGGGACCATATGGGGTGCTGGGGATTGAATCCTGGTTGGCTGCTTGTAGGGCAAGCACCATCTCTGCTGTACCATGGTTCCAGTCCCTCATTCATGTTTTCTTTGTTTTTATTTTGTTTGTTTGTTTGTTTGTTTTTGCTTTTTGGGTCACACTCAGCAATGCTCAGGGGTTACTCCTGGCTCTGCACTCAGGACTTACTCCTGGCGGTGCTAGGGGGGACAGTATGGGATGCTGGGAATCGAACCTGGGTTGGCCGCGTGCAAGGCAAACGCCCTACCCTCTGTGCTGTCCTCCAGCCCCTCATTCATGTTCTCTTAACAGAATAAAATAAGTTCCTAAGGGATCAGTTCATTGAGTTTTTAACAGTAGACACATAATCACAGCAGGATCATTTCACCTCTACCCTCTTGAAAGCCCAGTAGGTTAATTTTGCTTTAGAACTCCAGACAAGTGGAACTCTATAATACACATTTTTCTTATGACTTCTTTCCCGTTAGGCCTGGTGTGTGTAGCTGTACTTTAGAACTGGGTGGGGTCCCATTGGATGCCTGTCACGGCTTGTTTATCCATTCTGCCATGGACTGTTTGTCCCCAGTTTCTGGCCGTATCAATAGGCTTCAGTCAGCAGTGTCATGTAAGTAGCTTCATGAATGTATGCAAATTAGATAAATACCTTCGGATAAATACCTTGGAGTGGTAGATGTAAGGAGAGCGGCCATTCTCCAAGCGAAGACACCATCTTACATTCCCACCGCAGTGAATGTGCACTCAGCTGCTGTGCACCCGTGAGAGCTTTCAGTCACATTGGTGAGCTAAGGAGTGAATTTAGGGGGCTCCTCCCAAGTGGTGCTCAGGAGGCCTGGGGGCACAACCCAGGTATTCCCAGCCAGCTAGACCAGCAGTGCTGCGTGACCCTACTGAGGGTTACCAGCTCACTTGACAGTGCTCAGGTGTTTGTATTAGAGTGGTATGAAAGGTTTCATTTCACTTTAGTTGACACAGGTTTTTCAGTCAATGAATGATTTTTGTCATTTCACCTTGTGTTGTCTAGACGGTAAAATTCAGTTAATTGTGTGTCTCACAGTTCTGGGCTGGGAAACTTTCCCCTGGCAAAGGCTAGATAACTGATGTTTCTGTCCCTTCAAGCCCTAAGGGAGCTTTAGGTCAGGACCAACTAGTTAAGTAGCACTGAATGTATTCTGCGGTCTCTGACCTTGAGGGGACGAAACTCGGTTATGACAAGTTATATTAGGAAACTCTTGGGGACTGGAGAGATAGTACAGTGGGGTAGGGCAATTGCCTTAGACAACATTGACCCGGATTCAATTCCCGACACCCCGTATGGTCCCCCAAGCCCCTCAAGGAGACACCTCTGAGCACAGAGGTCGGTATAGCCCTGATCACTGCCAGGTGTGCCAGAAATCTTCCGGACTAGAGAGAGAGCTTATCAGACTGAGAGCATGCTTGGCCTGCAGAAGGCCTACGTTCCATCCCAGCACCTCCTGCCACACCTTCCTAGGGTGACCCAAAAACAAGCAGACAAAAATCTTTGTTATAATTTCCTTGTTTTGGGGTGACACTTGGTGCTCATGGGCTATTTTGGCTCTGGGCTCAGGAGTGACCCCTGGCGATGCTCCGGGGACCATCTGTGGTCAAATACAACACCAGAGGAGACACAGCGCAGCCTTTCCCCAGCTTTGAGGTCTTGGCTCTCCTGGCCAGTCGTGACTTCATTTGGTATGGAGACCACAGTCTGGTGCTCAGAGGGTAGCCCTAGCTTGGTGCTTGGGAGTCACTCCCAGCAGTGCTCAGGGAGTGGAGCTCGGGCCCTCAGCATGCAGAGGGTGCTCTCGGCCCACTAACTTGTTTTCCCAGCCCTGTACTCATTCATTCTCCATACCTGCTATTCTGTCAGGCAAATTCCAGTTGGCACGTTTACTTTTCTTTTCCTCTCTGTCCCCCATTTTTATTGTGGTATCTTAATTAACGACACTGTTGGTGTGGCTTTGTGTCTACATCACACCAACACTACTCCCCTCACCTGGGTGCCTGCTTTCCCATCAGTGTCCCAAGGACCCCTCTGTCCTCCCACCAGCATTGGCTCTTTGTTAAAAGAGCCCCTCTTGGAGCCCGAGCAGTTGTACTGTGTAGTGCCTTGTATGCGGCTGACCCAGCTACAGTCCCTGGCACCCTTTAAGGTCCCCTGAGCACCACCAGGATTCACCCCTGTGCACAGAGCGAGGAGTAAGCCCTGAGCACAGCCAGGTGTGGCCTGAAATACCAAAAAAAAGTAAATAAATCATAGAACTCTTGGTGCTTGATCACTTGAAGTGTGGTTTTTGAGACTGAGAAATTACAATTTCAATTATTTGTATTTAATTTCAAATATAAAATTTGAGACCTTATTTCACCATTGGAAAACTGGTATTTGGGGGTTGGGGGCCACACCCACCACTACTGGTGGTGGTACAGGTTTACTCTGGGCTTTGTGCCTGGGGATCACTCCTGGTGGTGCTCAGGGAACCATATCTGGTGCTGGGGATTGAAACAGGGTCAGCTACATGTAAGGTAAGTGCTTTAACCCCTGTATTATCTCTCCAGCACAGTCATTGGAAAGCTATTATGTTTGTAGTAGTAGGGTATAGAAATCTACTTTTAGACTAATTTATGAAATATTTCTGTTGAAAATTTACCATCTGATAGTACAGTGGATAAGTCACTTATCTTGCATTTAGCCAACCCTCAGGTTTAATTCCTGGCACCATATATATTCCCCTAAGTGCTGCCAGGAGTGATCCCTGTGCTGAGAGCCCACGGTAAGTGCCAAGCACTGCTGGGTGCAGCCCAAAAACAAGAGAGAGAAAAAGAAAATATATCATCTCAATTAAGATGTTCTCAAATGTTGACCAAATTTTGAAGTTTGGTTATGAAAAAGAAGGAAAACTTAATCTTATCATGGTTGTATGTTGATATGATATTTTGGAGAATATGATATTTTCGCCTTTTGAAACATGGCTCAGGATCAGAGATACAGCACAAAGTACTGCATGCGTGTTTTGCATCCAGAGCCCATGGTTCAGTCTCCAACACTCTCTGGTCCTCTGAGCACCACAGGGTGTAGTTCCCCAACGCCCACAGCTGCCCAGCACCATCTGGCAAGGCCCCCAAAGAAAGAAACTAAGAAAAGTGTGGCTCTGGGGGAATGGAGGTCAGTAAAAATATTCTGACTACTAATGTCATGGGCTGGAGCGATAGCACAGCTGTAGGGCGTTCTGCGGCCGACCCTTGTTCGATTCCTCTGCCCCTCTCGGAGAGCCTGGCAAGCTGCCGAGAGTATCGCACCCGCATGGCAGAGCCTGGCAAGCTACCCGTGGCGTATTGGATATGCCAAGGACAGTAACAATAAGTCTCACAATGAGAGGCATTACTGGTGCCCGCTCGAACAAATGGATGAGCAACGGGATGACAGTGACAGTGACTAATGTCATAAAATTCTTTTGTGTGTGTGTGTGTGTGTGTGTGTGTGTGTGTGTGTGTGTGTGTGTGAGATGTCAGGGATCAAGCCCAGGGCCTCATACAGGTCACAGGTGCATACATGCTAAGCAACACACAACTGTATCTCAAGCCCTTCATTTCCTCTGGCAGTGTTGGAATCCAACCCAGGGCCTCACACATTCAAGATTCCACCACTGAGCCACTACTGGTATGTTTCAAATTGCATCTGTGGCTCACACTTAACATAGAATGACAATTCTGTGTCTACTGGACAGTACTGCTAGTAGAATCATCTACTTATACTCCAGCGAAGGATGTTTGTTTTCTCACTCGTATTTTAAAAAGGTGGGGGTGGAGGAGGGGGAAAATACAGGACTGGAGAAATAGTACATAAGGTGAGACTTTTGCCTGCTTACCTCAACCTTGGCTGCAGCCCTGGTTAGTTTCTCAGCACCACTGAGCAGCTGGAACACACATGGTCCCCTGAGCACCACCAGAGGTCGCTCCTGAGCACACAGCCAGGAATAGCTCCTGAGCACTCCTGGGTGTGGTCCAGAAACAAACCAAAAATACAACATTTGACGAATGCTGTTATGACTAAAGCCTTCTGATTCTTCAAAGCAGCTTTGTTGCCAGTATGCATCTTTCAGAACATAGTCGATCCTCAGAGCCAGGATGGGATATTTTACCTAGAAGGAAAATTGCATTTGAACTACAGGAATTGATGAGCCTCTTGCTTATTTCAGACGCTGACTGGGAAGGAGATTGAGATTGACATTGAACCCACAGACAAGGTAATGTCCTTTCTTGTGCCCGTCTTCCTGCCTGGGGTGCTCGTTTGGATATGGGATGGTGGAACTGAATCCTTCTGCCCTTGCCTTGTGCTGTCTCCAGCGGCTCTTGTTCTTTCCCCTTCCACGGCCCTAGCCCTAGAATCCCCTCTCTCCTTCTCCCCCCAAAGGTGGAGAGAATCAAGGAGCGTGTCGAGGAGAAGGAGGGAATCCCCCCACAGCAGCAGCGGCTCATCTACAGCGGGAAACAGATGTGAGTGTGGAGTGGGAAAGAGGCCCCGGAACCTGATCTGAAGATGGAGATGGGTGGAGCAGGCCTGTCTCTCTTTCCTTAGAGCTTTCCTTTGGGCCTTTGGCAACAGCTTCTCAGAATAAGATTTTTCAGATATAAAATACAAGGGGGCCAGAGGGATAGTACAGCAGGTAGGGCACTTTGCCTTGTCTGTAGCTGACCCACATTTGATCCTCTGCATCCCGTAGGGTTTCCCGTGTACCACTAGGAATGATTCCTGAGAATCAGGAGTAACCCCTGAGCATTGCTAGGTGTGGCCCAACACCTAAAAAAAAAAGTGGGGGGCTAGAGAATTATTGCACATGGCTGACCTAAGTTTGGTGAATCCTTGGCACCCGCATATGGTCCCCTGAAGCTCTACAGGAGTGATCCCAGAGTGCAGAGCCAGGAGTAATCCCTGAACATCAGGTTGTAGACCCCAAAACAAAAACAAAAAAAAACACAGAAGAAACATATTGAAGCACATTTATCAAAGTACTAAGAAGGTAGGCCAGAGAGATAGCTCAAAGGCTGAGCATAAGCTTTGCATGCAGAACACCTGGGTTCAAGCCCTTGGCACTGCATGGTCTACTAGTCTTTTCCTGTGTGTGGACCCACTTCAGCCCCCCCCCCCCCAAAAAAAAAAACACTAAAAAAAAAGCTGATTTAATTAGGTGCTTTTAAAAACATTAAGATCTAATGTCTAATGGTGGGTCTTTTACCATAATTTGGTTTAGGACCCTCCCAAGTGGAGTCAGGAGCCTGGAAACACTTTCAGGGTTGATTCTCAGCCAGCTGGGCCAGCAGCTCAATGCAAGGGCCAAAGGATACAGTGCAGCTCAGATGCTGTGGTATGGAAGATTACTCAGGGCACCCTGGTGATGCCTTTGGGAGCCCATGTGGTATTGGGCATAGAACTAGTCAGCCACATGCAGAGCATGCTTCTTAACCCCTCTACTATCTCTGGTTCCTCAGCTATTTTTAAGACATCTATAAATACAATACGTATTGATGTGAACATTCATTTCTGTTAATGGTTATTCATATTGCTAATATTTGGAATTTTCTGTTTTGTTTTGGAGCCACACCCAGCAGTGCTAAGGGCGTACTCATCGATCTGTGTTCAGGAATCACTCCTGCAGCATTCAGGGGACCATATGTGATTTCAGGGATTGAACCCATGTTAACCATGTGCAAGACAAGTGCCCTACCTGCTGTACTGTCTTTTTTGGCCCATGGATTTTTGATTATGTTCAAAATTAAAGGAAAAGAGTGGAGAAATAGTACAATTTAAGGCACTTGCCTTGCTTGCAGCCAACCCTGGTTTGATCCCTGGCACTGCATATGGCTCCTTTTCCCCCACCCCAGCACCACCAGGAGTAGGCCCTTAGCATAGCCAGGTATGATACCTCCCCCCTCCCGCCCCTGCACACACGCACACACACACGCGCACACGCGCGCGCCAAATTGCAGTTAAGGGGTCATAAAAATAAAGGTGCAGGTTTTTTTCCTCGCCTAAATTCCTATCTCCCCACCCCACCCCCAAGACCCATGAAATCCATGTTAAAATCTGTTATTGTTGATATTTCTAATGCCTTTTCTTTTTCTTTTTTTTTTTTTTAAATTTTGTGGCCCTCCTTTCCCTGCAGGAATGATGAGAAGACAGCAGCTGATTACAAGATCCTAGGTGGTTCAGTTCTCCACCTAGTGTTAGCCCTGAGAGGAGGAGGTGGTCTTAGGCAGTGATAGACCCGTCTTCCATTTTACCTCCTTTACCCTGTCGCTCATAATGAGGCATCATATATCCTCTCATTCTCTGGGATGCCAGAGCCACTGACCCCTCTTCTGGATGCCCAGTCTGTGTGTCTACTGGGGGCAGACTGTGAGGACCCCAGGATGCAGTGTTCCTGGCCCAGAGGGACCTAGCTGGATATTGGGTTTTAGTTTGCGGTCCTGTGTGCTTCCCTCTCTTATGGCTGTGTTCCTGGTTGTCAATAAAATATTTCCTGGCTTTCTGGAATCGTTTCTTCTGTTGCACAAACGGGATTGGAATAAAAATAGACCAGACTACACCAGGCTGAAGGGGCAGGACAACGGGAGGGAATACACCTTCAGAGGAATTGTGAGAGTCCAGCTAATTAGTAGCAACTCTTTCCAAACCATTTTTAGAGATTTCATGTTGGTAGTTGGAAATTTGGTCATGTAGGTATATTGGCAGAAATTGGCAAAGGGTACAAATCAGTAACTCAAACTGATTGTTAATGCATCTGAGAGCATAGATGTGGATGGTAGGAATCAATAAGAATTCCCACGTGGCCCTTCTGAACATTGAGTGGGCCTGATTTGAAAGATCTTCAGGGTTTTGCAAACACCTGTTTTATGACGGGAATATTGCCAAGTACTCCGAGCTCTGCACGATATGAGGCCTATCTAGCTTCCTCCATTGGTAGGATGAACTGAGAAACGGGTACTAGAAAAGAAGGCCTCCAGTAGAACCTAGCTGGGCTGGTGGGGAATGGGCAGACGCCTCTTTCGGCGCTCCGCTGCAGCGCTTTCCCCGTTCCACCACCAGAGGGTGCGTTTATGCGGTTGCCGGCCTGACAGCCCCCGCCCCACGTGGCGACACTCTAGCCAGCAGCGTCTCTAAAGGCCTGCGGGGAGGCTGCGTAGCCCACCTCTCTATGGCCCGGCGGAGAGCCCCGTCTCCTGCGCGGCCGCCTGCAGCATCATGGAGCAGCTTCCGAAGCTTGCAGTGTTTGATTTGGGTGAGGGACCATGCCGGGGAGCTTCCTGGGAGCTCTCTTCATCCAACCCCAATTGCATTTCTTGAGGGAGGCCCCGTGCCCTCGGAGGCTGAACCCGCCTCCATCCTCTTGCAGATTACACGCTCTGGCCTTTCTGGGTGGATACGCACGTAGACCCCCCGTTCACCAAGAGCAGGTGAGGCTGGGCTAGGGAGGATCCGGCAGGTGAGGCCCGAGCTGAGGCTACTCTCACCCCCTCCAGTGATGGAACTGTGCGAGATAGGAGGGGCCAGACCATCCAGCTGTACCATGAGGTGCCTGAGGTTCTGGAACGATTGCACAGCCTGAAGGTGCCCATGGCAGCTGCTTCCCGGTAAGAAGAGACTGGAGCCGGGGAGAGGGGGGCAGAGGGAGTAGAACTCTAAAGGTTAATGCTTAGAGATGCATGTATGAGATTTCTCGTGTAATCCCTTGGTTTTGGCGTCGCGAATTCACAAATCCATAGTGCCCTTTCCTGTGCCTTTTATTTACTAAACATTGGTCCCAACCCAGTGTTTGACCAGAAGGATAAGGGCTAAATAGGGGCCAAGGATGCTTGCACATCGTAGAAAAACAGCAAATTGAGTTCTCTCAGGTTATACACAACTTGGCCCTCGGCCCTGGAATTCTCCCTCACCTGATGTGATTCATCTGTCCACCTCTTTGCAGGACAGGTGAGATTGATGGGGCCAATCAGCTATTGGAGCTCTTTGACCTTGTCAAGTACTTGGTTCATCGGGAAATCTACCCTGGCAGCAAGGTCACCCACTTTAAAAGGTAGGCTCTGAAGCCAGGATAGACTCCGGGAGAGCCCAGAGAGGTTGCAGGGGCAAGACACCGCCATGGTCACCTCTGCCCTGTTTTGCACAGGTTACAGCAGCAGACCAATGTTCCTTTCTCCCAGATGATTTTCTTCGATGATGAGAGTCGGAATATTATTGACGTCAGCAAATTGGGTACTGAGTGATTAGGGAGAATGATTTCCTAAGGCTGGGTTGGGGATATAATACTGCACGAATCATTTGCATGAAAGGTGACACCTAGAAAAGAGGTGAGATGTGATAACAGAGAGCCAGGAAGGCCTGATGAAATGTGGCTTCTTTCCATTCTAGGTGTTACCTGCATTCTTGTCGAGAATGGAATGAGTCTTCAAACCCTCACTCGAGGATTAGAGAGATTTGCAAAGGCCCAAGCTGGACCCTGAGGTCCAGTCTGGTGGAAAGAGCCAGATTTCAGCCATTTGAGGCATAAAACTGAGTAGAAATCAAGAAGGCGTTTCCAGATGCATTTGTAAATTATTAAAGTGTACTTGTGTGACAGAAGAGATCTCGCCCACAAGGTTGTTTCTATTTCTGCAGCATGTGAACGCAGGTTTGGCCCTTGAGGAAGGCCTGAATGTGTTGCATTGAAAATTGTCAGATTCTGCCTTGTTACCATGTGGCAAAGCTAGGTGTAGCGATTTCCTTGTGCTTGCCCCATCCCGACCCTCTTTGCCAAGCTCTGTAAGGGACACGAAGAATTCTTCCAAGTAGTGGGATGCTTGATCCCGCACGGGACTTGCCAGGAAACGAATACTCTTTTTCGGGCGGGACAGCGCCTCCTTGTGCTGCCGGGTGGAGGAAGCGGTCACTTTAAGTGCAGCGCCGGCCTCCTCCGCGCCTGGTGATGACGTCGCAGCGGTGCCCCACGGCGCGATTGGCCGAGGCCGGTCTCCGCGTGACGGGCCGCGGTCTCCCCTGCCTGAGCAAGGCGGAAGTGAGGGCGCCGTGGGCGGTGGCGGGAGAGGCGAGGTCGCGATGAGTGGTCTCGGCCGGCTCTTCGGGAGGGGTGAGCCGCGGCGAGAGTGGCGGGCTGGGAGGTGCTGGCGGCGGGAGGCTGCGCGCGGGCGGAGCGCACCCCCCGGGCCGGCCGCGCGTGCCCGGAGACCCCGCCTAGCCGGGAAGCCCCGCCGCGATCTCTCCCACCCCGGGAGGGGTGAGCTGCTGCCCGGGTGCGGGGCGGGAGCCGGGGCGTGGCCGCGGCCTGGGCTGGCCGGTCCCGCCTGTCGTCACCCTTCTCCTGCCAGATCTGACGCTTGCTCACTTGGGGCTGGCCCAGGGGGAACGCCAGGTGGCGAGGAAACGCTGCCTGCTTCGAAGCGAAAGCTAGCGTTTGTTTCCTTGTGCACTGTCGGTGGCTTGTCCTAACGCCCGTGGAGAACGGGACTGGTCGGGGTGATGCAGGGTAGAAGTATGTTACGTGGGGAGTTGAGGTGCCCAGGGAAGAAAGAAGTACAGGGGAGAGCATGGTCTACTTGGACGGTCACAGGAGACACACTCTCCGGTATCCCAGGGATTTTTCCCAGCTGGCTACGCTCTGGGGGCCATCTGCAAGCAAAGCTTGTGCTCAGACCCCTGAGCTTCGCCCAGGCCTATGGGTTTTATTCTTTTTGTTTTGTTTCGTCGGGGTTTTTTTTTTGGGGGGGGATGGGGAGAGGGGTGGGCCACACCCCGCGGTGCTCAGAGATCACTGCTCAGGCATCACTTGCCGTGCGCAAGCAAACCTACACACTCTCTCCAGCCCCAGGTTTTACTCCTGAGGCAATGAAGAGTGTCAAAGGATTTTTTAAGCAGCCAGACACCATCATGTTATTTTTGGGTAGGAGGGAGGGGAGACAATCTAGAGGTGCAGAAAGGTGAACTGAAATTCAGGATGAGATTTCTCTAGTTTCCTGTGGTCTTTCGTTTGATCCTACAGTCAGCGCCTTTGGTATCTCCTGGGACAATAAACAGACGACTGAACTCAGGAGATATGATGTGATGGGGGTGCTGTGCGTGTGTGGGTGGGTGCAGGTGGTAAAGAGAAAATATCTACCTTCCAATCAGTTCTGCTGTGAGCCAAGATTGCTTTTTTAAAAGTCTTAAGGAATAAAAAAATACCACACACACCAAAAATATCTTGAAGGGCCACTCAGGGTAGCAAAAGTGCTGGCAGTATGAAGTCATATTGCCATATTTCAGTTCCGACTCAGTTTCTTTCTAGAAAAGAAAAAATAAAGCAAAAAAAAAAAAAAACCCGGGGTTTTGGACCATATCTGGCAGTGTTCAAGAGCTTTTCCTGGCTCTGTGCTAAGGAGTGATCTCTAGCAATGCCCAGGGATCATCTGTGGTACCAAGGGACTAGAGGTCAACCAGATGCAAGGCAAGCACCTTAACCCCTTTATTATCTTTCTTAATCAGAAATTACTATCCCCTTATTGTCTTACTAAGAAAATTTTAACTACTTTGTGTTGTTATATTTGCCACGTAAAGTGATACTTTTTTGCTGAGCCTTTTGGGGATAACAAGTGCCTGGCATATACTATGCTGTATTCTTGGCTAATAAAGTGGGGTCAAGGGTAGGAGGGGATTGGGGTGATGTCCAGGAATGCTTAGGGGATCACGCGATGACCAGGATGGCCCGTTGGCTAATAATTTTCCACACAATGTGGGAATGCTACATTGAACTCCAGGAAAGAAAGAGAAAGGGCCAACCCCAGAAGAGGCAATTCAGAAACTGAAGGAGACAGAGGAGATTCTGATCAAGAAACAGGAGTTTCTGGAGCAGAAGATTCAACAGGAACTACAGACAGCCAAGAAGCATGGGACCAAGAATAAGCGAGGTAATGGAGAAAGGGGCTGGTTGGGAGAGCCCAGGTGGGAAGTGGGTTTCTAGCTCTGATATTCAGAGTGTGGGCTGGGTCAGCTGCCCTGCAGGCTCTTCGGAGGAAGAAAAGGTTGGAACAGCAGCTGGCACAAACTGATGGGACATTATCTACCCTGGAGTTTCAGCGTGAAGCCATTGAAAATGCCACCACCAACACCGAAGTCCTTCGTACCATGGAACTTGCTGCCAAAGGCATGAAGAAGGCCTACCAGGACATGTGGGTACGGGGGGATGGGAGGAGAGGGTCCCCAGCACTGGGAAGAGTAGCTTGATATTTTGCTTGGAACCTTAAAACCTCTTAGGCTACAGAAATAATACAGGGGTTAAGAACCTTGCACAAAACCAATCCAGGTTTAATTCCCAGCACTAGTTACTTAAACACCACAGAGAGTGATCCCAAAGCAGAGTCAGGAATAGCCCTTGAGCATCCTCCCCCCCGCCCTGAAAAAATAATTCAATATGAGAATTTCTGGTATAAAGTCTTTTGATGGCTCAACCTGTTAGCCTTCTTGCTTTCTGCAAGATCTTTCGTCCAGTTAGGGCATTCTAAGGAGGAAAGATGGACTTCCTGGTTCTTAACAGATCTGTAGGAAAGGGAGTACACCTATCCTCTCCAACGTGTCTTCCCACCATTTCTCAAACATGTTGCATTCCAATTTTCCAGAGAAAATTACTACTCTGCCTAGTAGCCACAGAGTTAACAGGCTGCGGTCACAGGGAGGAGGGACTTCATTCATGCAATAAGATAGGGAGACGGTGGCTTGATCACACAATTGTCTTGTTCTCAGGGACATCGACAAGGTGGATGAACTGATGGCTGACATCACAGAGCAGCAGGAAGTGGCTCAGCAGATCTCAGATGCCATTTCTCGGCCTGTGGGCTTTGGAGATGATGTGGATGAGGTGAGGGGGAATAAGGGGGTAGGGAATATAGGATAAAGCATGCAGCAAGCCCAGAGGAACGCTTGGGCAAAAAGAGGCTAGTTTTTTTTTTTTTTTTTTTTTTGCTTTTTGGGTCACACCTGGCAATGCACAGGGGTCACTCCTGGCTCTGCACTCAGGAATCACCCCTGGCGGTGCTCAGGGGACCATATGGGATGCTGGGATTAGAACCCGGGTCGGCCGCGTGCAAGGCAAATGCTCTACCCGCTGTGCTATCGCTCCAACCCCAGGGGCTAGTTTTTAGAAATAGAAGTTTCCTTTTCAGCGGCTAGAGAGCACAGTGAGTAGGGCATTTACCTTGCAGGTAGCTGGCCCAGATTAGATCCCCAGCCTCCCATATGTTCCTCGCAAACATTGAGTGCATGGCCAGGAGTAACCCCCCTGAGCCTGGGTGGGGCCCAAAACAAACAAACAAAAAGTTTCCTTTCTTTAACTTCAAGAGTCCTTTTATCCCATATCCAGGACGAACTGTTGGAGGAGCTAGAATTGCTGGAGCAGGAAGTATTGGACCAGGAGTTGTTAAATGTGGGTGACAAGGAAGAAGAACCGTCAGTCAAGCTACCCGACGTTCCCTCTCGTAGTCTCCCGGCTGAACCAGGTACCCCAAGCTTTTCTGTTGTCTCTAGGACTCAAGAGGGCGGGATAGCATCCAGCTTGCTGCAAAGAATCAGGCAGAGAACTACTATGACATCTGCACAACTTGGGGGCTACAGGCAACCTTGACCTAAGGGGACTGGGGGCAGACATACAGTCCATTTACTCAGCACACTGTGTACCCTGGCCCCCAGGGGCTGCAATATTGGCAAAAGAGGCACCTTTTTTTCATATTTGCATAAAGGTGCCTTGGGAATTGGCAGCAACACAGCACACAGAACCACCCATTTAGGATCTTCACTGGAAAGAGATGGTTCAGGCGCCTCTGAGTGTTAGGGCAAGGAACAGTTGGCAGTTGCTAAGGCCCTAACACTTCTTTTTTCCTCCGGGTATCCTTGTCCTCAAAGCTTCCAAAGCAGATGAAGATGAAGAACTAAAGCAGTTGACAGAGTGGGTATCCTGATGAATCTGGGCCCGTCTTTCCTCACGCTGCCTTCATTGGTCTCTTATCCTAAAGTGCCAAGTGAACTCAAGGAACTGAGCTAAAGAAAAATTAGCCTTTCTGGGAGGTGCTGGGGGTGGTAGGGTAACTGCCACCCCTGCTCAACTTTGGAGGAGTCTGGACTCCCTACTCTCTGGTAGCTGTTACAGTGCTCTTGTTCCCAATAAAAATGGACAAGTAGAATCTTCCTACTTTTACTGCCTTGTCTACACCTGAAACCCTTCCCCTAGCCCTTGGAACTTTGTTGCAGCTAGCAAATAATAGGCAGGGACATTAGAACACAGAACACGGGGGGAGTTCCTTATATTTGCCACTGTGCTCCAGGTAGATAGTTTTATTTCTCAACTTGGATTTGTTCCAGAGTTGAAAAGCCCAGTTGTAAGGTTGAAACTTCCATCTCTTATCTCAGAGCCAGTGGAATGGTCTCAGTCCCAAATCACTTGCCCCCAGCCAAGGTCTCTGCCAGGACAGTCCCATGATTAACTACCCACTTTCGCAGCTCTCATTTTCAGGTGGGAGAGCACATGGCAATGAGGGCAGGAGACTTCCCTTTACCCAGAGGCCAGAGTCAGTAGGCTTGGTTAGAGCTGTCACATCTGTGTCCTGGAGCAGTGGTGTGCAGGGCTGTCATTCACTCAGATTCTTTCGACAGTGATAGTGGAGAAAGGAGGAACCAAAGCATTTCAGGTATCTGCAACCCATCTCAAACAAATAATGCTCCTGTAGGGGAGCCATGCCCCGGAATCACAGGGACAGCTCATTGCTAGAATGGGGTAAGTGCAGGAATCTGAGAACAGACGAGGACCTCAGCCAGATAATGAAGCGTCCCAAAGGCAGGTGTGAACTGAACTCTGCCTCACAGCTTGCTCTTAGCAGGTGTCAAGATTACTGGTGACAGGTCCTGGACAGAGTCCTCCCCTTCCAGTGTCCCTTGCTAAGGTTCCTCTGTGGAAAGAAGATCTTTGACCCCCAGCTGATGAAACTAAATCGGAATTTATTTTTCATATAAAAGATTTCAACGCCCAAACCCTCCTGCCTGCTACTCTCTTGAACCCCTCACCCAGACCCTGGAGCCACTTTCATATGTGGACATTCAAGGATTGGTGACGATGCGAGGTGACACTGAGGGGGAGCTGACACATGGCCTCAAGCAGCCTGATTTCGTGGGTGGGCTGCTCAGTCTGAAACTTGATTACCCAGGGATCCTTGACGATGTCCAGGATGGTGGCACGCTTGGTGGCTTGGCGGAGCATGTGGAGGATCAGGTTCTAGGGCAGGGGAGAGAGAGGGCTTGGCTGAGCTCGTCTCCCATTGTGCCACAGAGGCAGTGAGCAGCTGGACCTAAGAGAGAAGCAGGAGAGCCCATCACACCACTCTGGCGGAAGGGGCGGAGCCCCAGTTTCATCCTAAAGAGCCAGGCTTGTCACTCCCAAGCCCTGGGAAGTAGAAGGGATCCTCGGGGGCATCCTTCCACCATCCCCTTCTAGCCTTGCCCTGCATGTGGCACAGCCAGGGTGCTGCCTCTGTGTCATTCCCACTGATTAAAAGCAGAGAGACCCCCATGGGAGATAACCCTGGTGTTTTCCGGGACAGGGACCTAGTGGGTGCCCCCTCCCACTGGGTCATCCTGACACCTCAGTCCTCCTGGGGGAGCCAGCACCTTGCACTCCAGCGGGATGGTGATGTTGGGTGGAAAAGTGACCTCCTTCTGTGTCTCTCTCAGCAGCTTCTTGAGATTGGTGTCATCGAAAGGCAGATGGGCGACCATTAGAGTGTAGAGGATGACACCCATGCTCCAGGTGTCAGACAGGAAAGGGTTGTAGGGCAAGCCTAGCAAGATCTCTGGGCAGGCGTAAGCAAAACTGCCGCAGTAGGTCTGGCTGAGGTGAGTAAAGCAGTTCATTTGGCGGTAAGAAGGATTACTACGCACGGAGTGGGTTGAAGGCACCATCTTGGCGAAGCCAAAGTCCGAGATCTTCACATTTTCTCGCTTGTCCAGCAACAGGTTCTCCAACTTTAAGTCCCTACCAGCAGCAGAAAGGCTGGGGGTCAGGCTGGGGAGAGGGCTTAGTATTAGACCCGGAGCTGAAGGGCCAGGGTCAGCGACTAGAGAGGAGTGAAGGGAATGGGGGTGGGGGGAGCAGGGGGCGCATTGTGAGGACATGAGGTAGAGGAAAGAGAACCATGGAGTTGTGGGCAGAGCCCAGGAAAGCGGGGCTGGACCTGAGGACCACCAAGAGTGAGCCATGTGTTTTCGTTAAATGTGTGGCTCTCGGTGGGTACTTAGTGCTCTTGTCTGGGTGATTAAAATGAAAGGGGGAAGAAGGGCCTATATACTGAGGAGGGAGGTCCAGGGAGAAGAAAAGGAGGCAGGAAAATGGGAGATTGCATCAACACCCCGTGGAGATCCCAAAGTCCCTAGTCAAGGTGGCAGCTCCCTCACCGGTGCACTATGCCCTTGCTGTGCAGGTAAGCGATGCCCAGGGTCAGCTGGGAGAACCATTTGCCAGCCTGGGCCTCAGAGCAGGCACCGTAGCGCTGGATCCACTCAAGGACGTCACCACCCTGAGCCAGCTCCAGAATGATGTACACTCGAGTTGTGGTCTCAATGGCCTGATAGAAGTTGATGAGGTACTTGTGCCGAAGGACCTTCATCACCTGCCCCAAGAGAGGATGCCATCAGAGCTGGGAAACCACCCTGGCCAGCCTCCCAGCCCTCCTGCTCTCCTGTCACTTGCTTAGGTCTTTGCAGAAGTCAGAAACTCAGGAGCTGGGGACCTGTGAGCAAACCCTCTTGTGGGGCTGGAAGTATCTGGGGAGGTGGGAAGAGGATAAATATACAGGAAGTGGGTTTCCTGACTGCCCAGTGAAAAGTTCAGTTCTGGTTTGGGAGTTTCTCACCCCACCCTCTTCTCTGTATCCCATTTTTTTGTTTGATTTTCAGTTTAGGGGTTTTTTTGTTTTTTTTGTTTTGTTTTTTCTTTTCTTTTTTTTTATTTTTGGGTCACACCCGGCATTGCACAGGAGTTACTGCTGACTCATGCACTCAGGAATTACTCCTGGTGGTGCTCAGGGGACCATATGGGATGCTGGGAATTGAACCCAGGTCAGCCGTGTGCAAGGCAAACGCCCTACCTGCTGTGCTATCGCTCCAGCCCCTGATTTTTAGTTTTGGGGTCACATCCAGTGATGCCCAGGTTACTCCTGGCTTTGCACTCAGGGATCAATCCTGGCCGTGTTCGGGGAATCACTATGGGATGCTGAGGATTGAACCTGGATTGAACTTGGTTGGCTGTTTGTAAGGCAAGTGCCTTAACCCACTGTATTATCGATGTGGCCCCTCTCTGTCTCCCATCTAAGAACACAAAGCTGCTTGGGACCAGTTTCCTTTTCGAGCCTACTTTCCAACCTGTATCTCACGGGGCAGGAACTTGTTAAGATATTCATCAGAGGCCTTCTTCTTTGAGATGATTTTGACAGCCACCATGACCTTCTGCCTTGTGAAGTAAGCCTCGTACACCGTCCCGTAGGAGCCATTGCCAATGACTTTGCCCACCTCGTAGCCGTATTCCTCCATGACAGAACGGTAGCTGGTGCCCAGTGGTGAGTCCATGGTATCTGCCTTCCCCATGGTACGAGGCTTGCTGAGAATATTGTGACGTCTAAAAGCCACCTTTGCTGAGGAAGTAAGACCTTGGGCCGTAAGGCTCAGGTCCCAAACTCAATCTCGGAATTACAAAAAAATATGTAAAGTTTGCCTGGATTGGCAGCGAAGCCGAGACACTGGGCTCAGGTCTCCACTAGGAACTTGGGAGGACAACGAAGGGAGAAGCAGGGTTTTTTATGTTTTGGGTTTTTTGGTGTTTTGTTGTGGTTTTTTTTTTTGTCTCCACTGGCTATTACTGTCTCTTCTTGGTAACGGAACTCTCCAGTGTTCTATGTTCCATGCACATCACAATTCATCCTGTGTCCACCCTTGTCCACCATTCTTGAGAATGAAGGGGTTTGGAACAGTCATTCCTGGAGACTCTCTCACAGTCTGGTGAGATTCCCTCCATAGATCATGCCGCCTCAACTGTTCCTGTTTATTAAGTACCTACTATGTTCCCAGCAGTGTGCTGACTCCTGGCATAAAATGCCCAGTTGTACCCACAGCCACTATGCTCCAAGAGCAGAGCAGATAAATGTGAAAGTATTAGTGCTACAAGATAATGAAGAAGTTCTAGGAATCTAACCTTAAAGTGCATTGTTTTGGGCCGGAGCAACAGTACAGTAGGTAGAGTGCTTGCTTTGCATGCAACTTACCTGGGCTCAATCCCTGGCATCCTATATGGTCTCTCCAGCACCAAGCATGGAGCCAGGAGTAAATCCTGAGCACCACTGGATGTGTCCCAAAAACAAAACAGAAAGTCTGATTTCCTATACACTTACCTCACCAGCTTTATCTTGACACATATACACGCTCAGCCAGTTTTTTTTTTTTTTTTTGCTTTTTTGGGTCACACCCAGCGATGCACAGGGGTTACTCCTGGCTCTGTACTCAGGAATCACTCCTGGCGGTGCTCAGGGGACTATATGGGATGCTGGGAATCGAACCTTGCACGGTCGGCCGCGTGCAAGGCAAACGCCCTACCCGCTGTGCTATTGCTCCAGCCCCCCCCCCCCCCAGCTCAGCCAGTTTTTAAGGGGATGTTCCATACCACACCCATCCCGCAGGGCTTCCTTCTGGCTCTGTGCTAAGAAATCGTTTGTGATGGTGCTCAGGGGACCATATGTGGTACTGGGGATTAGAACCGGGGTCTGCCTCTTGCAAGGCAAGTGCCTGACCTGCTGTACTTTCTTTCCAGCCCATTGCTTTTTTTTTTTTTTTCATATTCTTTTTGTTCTGGCAAACTTCTGCTTTCCATTCAGGACTTGGCTCGTGAGGTGTTTTATTTGCTTATTATTTATTTATTATTTTTGCTTTTTGGGTCACACCCAGCGATGCACAGGGGTTACTCCTGGCTCTGCACTAAGGAATTACCCCTGGCGATGCTCAGGGGACCATGTGGGATTCTGGGAATCAAACCCGGGTCGGCCGCATGCAAGGCAAATGCCCTACCCACTGTGCTATTGCTCCAGCCCCTTGCTTATTAATTTTTGGTTCTGGGGCCATTCTAGGCAGTGTTCAGGGAACACCCGTGGTCCTGGGGATTGAGCTAACTCAGCTGCATGCAGAGAAAGCGCCCTAACCCCTGTATTCTGCCCCAGTTGCTTTTCTTTCCTTATTCCCTCAGTTCTCCCAGCAAATTACTCTCCATTCAGGATTTGGCTCATGAGGGTCTTTCAGTTTGGGGCCCACACCCAGTGGTGCTCAGATGTTACTCCTGGCTCTGTACTTGGGAATCACTCCTTACAGTGCTTGAGGAACTATATGGGATGCCAGGGACTGAACCCCAGTCAGCCATGTGCACTTCAAACCTTCTCACCTCCTGTACTACCACTCCAGTCCTTGTGAGGTGGTTTTTTTTTTGTTTTTTTTTTTTTTTAATGAATTTTTGGTGCCATACCCAGCAGTGCTCAGGGTTCATTTATTTTATTTTATTTTTTGCTTTTTGGGTCACACTCAGCGATGCACAGGGGTTACTCTTGGCTTTACACTCAGGAACTACTGGTGGTGCTCAGGGATGCTGAGAATTGGGATATGGGATGCTGGGAATTGAACCCGGGTCGGCTGTGTGCAAGGCAAATGTCTTAGCCACTGTACTATTGCTCTAGCTCCTCAGGGTCCACTTTTGCCTCTCTGCTCAGAAATGACTCCTGGTAGTGCTCAAGGGACCAAGGGACCATAAGCGATTCCTGGGATTCAGTGAAGGTTGGCTATATGCAAGGCAAGTGCTTTATCCACTACACTCTCTCTCCAGCCCCTCCTACGGTATTTTTAGGCAGATTTCCTTAAAGCCAAGTTATATGTTCCTCCATTGTGAGTTGTCCTATAACCCCAGCACTTTGTCACAGTACCAAATGCTTTTATGTAATCACTGTTCTTGCTAGTATCCCCCTTTATACTGAGAAGAGGGAGCTGCAGTTGAAGATTTGAGAAGAATGCCTTCTGGACAGTGGGAATTGCTTTGGAAATAAGCAGGACATCTGGGTAGCAATGAGTGCCATTAGTTTGGAAAACAGTTCATAGATATATTTTGTTTTTTTTTTTAATTTTGTGTCATACCTGCAGTGTTCACCTATACCCAAGATGCTGGAGAATCTTAACAGGACATTGTGTTTATTTTTGGTTTTGGGGCCACACCCAGCAGTGCAAAGCACTTACTCCAGGCTCTGTGCCCAGGAATCATTCCTGAAGGGCTTGGGGGACCATATGGAATGTTGGAAATCAAACTTGTGTCAGCTGCAAACAAAGCAAATACCTGACCGGTTGTACTATCGCTCTGGCTACTGGCACGATAATGTGTTTAGATGCATAATTTTAACACATCATTGAGATTTTTTTGAGTATCCTGGGTTTGGGTGCTTATATATCTTTAGGTGAACTGAACAAGATTAAGGGTTTGGTTTACTTGGTAGCTTGAAAGGATTCATGGGAGAGAGGCATCAGAACACAGATAGGGAGGCAGAGACAGTAGAGTGGGTAAGGTGCTTTCGTTGCAAGCAGCTGACCCAGGTTCCATCCTCAGCATCATGTATAACCCCAAGTACCTTGGGTAAGCCCTGAGCACAGCCAGTTGTGGCCAAGACCACAAAAAAAGTAATACATGGGCACTGGTGGAGGGATGTGTTTGCGAACATTGTATGAGGGAAAAACAAGCTCGAAAATGTGTGAATCTGTATCTGTACCCTCATGGTGATTCACTAATTAAAAGAATAAAATAAAAAAAAAATAATACAATCTGGGACTGGAGAGACAGTACAGAGGATAGGGTGCTTGCCTTGCAGGCAACCAACCCAGGTTTAATCCCTATAACCCCATATAATCCTCTGAGCCCAACCAGGAATGATCTCCGAGTGTAGAACCAGGAGCAGGAGTCCTGACCACAGCCAGATGTAGCTTCCAAACCCAAACCAAAAAACCTGATGGAATACAGAATCTATTGCGGGGGTTTGGAGTCAAGCTAGAAAAAGGTCCAGGATAAGGGAGGGATGGTATGTAACAGGGAAGTGAAGGAACAAGTTTGGTAGAATGACAGGAGGTTGCAGACATAGAAGGGTTATCTGAATTTAAGGTTTTGGGGAATAGGTAGGTAATAAACATTATTTTGGGGAGAATGAGTTTTGGGTCACACCCTCTCTCTACACTTGAGGGGACCACATGTAGTTCTGTGGATCCACCTAGGTTTGGCTACATGCAGGACAAGTGCCCTGACCCCGTACTCTCATACCCTGATTTTTGTCTTGATGTTTTAGGTTTTTTATGCATTTTTAACTTCCCTTCTCTTTGTTACTGTTGTAGCCATGGGGATTGTACACACCCTTGGCCATGGTGCTCACCAAGGGCTGCATGCCAGGCTGCAGTGCACACACTTTGAGGTTGGCACTCCTTAGCTGCAGGGCTCACACTCTTAGCCGACACAAGGTGCGATTGTGGTGCTGTGCTCACACATGTTTGCTGAGGTTGCATTTCCTGGTCCAGGCTCCTTCACACCTTTTCACTGAAGTGCTCATTGGGAATCAAATGAGTACCACCCTTTCTGTGGTGCTTATACACATCTAGCTGCAGTGTGACCAGACCGTGCTTCTGTCACCACGGAACAGCAAGCTGCTGAGTTCAAATGGCAGTTTCCAGGATCTCTCAGCTCATGTGGGATGCTAGGGATTTGCACTTGTGACTATACGCTTACAAGGCAGGTGGCCCAAGCCCTGTGCTGTTCCTCTGGGACCCAAGAATCAAAGCATCTGATCTTCTTTTTCCCATCCCCTAAAACTAAGACACTTTAGCAACAAGTTATGCCATAGGCTATTGGTAAATTTCCATGTAATAGTCTGACTCTGTTTGCAAGTGGGTTCAAATCTTTTGGAAGCCAGGGCTACATGCTCAGTCTATCAAGATGAACAGCTGTCCAGGACACATCTGCTAAGGAGGCCCAGACAGGCCAGTCCATCTTCTGCCCCCACATTCTGGACTCTTCCCCACCCCCCAGCCCTCATAGGTAGCTTAGTGGCTTTGATTGATTCTCACCTGATAAACCAGTTTATTTGATGAACTGTATGAAGCTGTCTACCAGATACAAAGGCACTGCTATCAAGTACACTGAATGGATCAGGCGTAGTCTTCCTGTGAGAAGTTAGTGGCAAGGGAGACTTGTAAGTTACAGAAAAAAAAAAAAAGGCAGTACAATAGTAAAATAGTACATGCTCAGTCTGTCAAGACGAACGCCTCTCCAGGGCACACCTGCTAAGGAGGCCCAGCCAGGCCAGTCCATCTTCTGCTCCTACATTCTAGACCCTGCCCCCCAAGGTAGCTTAGTGGCTCTGAAAAGCAGTAAAATAGTACAAAAGCAATACACTTAGGTGGGGTACTATAAACAAGACCTAAGAGGACACACCCCGGATGGCGCCCCGCGCACTGCCAAGAGTGATTCCGGAGTGCAGAGCCAGGACTAACCTCTGGACTAGCCAGGACTATGCCGGATATAGCCAAAAAACTAAAATCTAAAAAAAAAAAGCCCATAGAAAAGATAACCACCAGTCTCCACGCCCTGTAAGTGCGGAATGACTGCCAGGCGGAAGGCTCGCTGGCCCGATGGCCCGAGCGAAGGCGTGATCCCGGCACTGACTCGGGGCTGGGCCGCCCCCAGCCCTCGAAGGCCTCTCACGTGCTTCTACCTGCGAGGCAGGGCAGCCGGAGCCCCTCGGAGCCGGCGCTCACCGCACAATCCTCGCGACTCGGGCATGCAGCCTGGTTTCGGACACGCGCCCGCGTTTTAAACAACGGCGAGGGGCTGGAGCGATAGCACAGAGGGTAGGGCGTTTGCCTCGCACGCGGCGGACCCGGGTTCGATTCCCAGCATCCCATATGGTCCCCTGAGCACTGCCAGGGGTAATTCCTGAGTGTAGAACCAGGAGTAGCCCGAGCATCGCCGGGTGTGACCCAAAAAGAAAACAAAAGAAAACGGGTGCGGGGCGTAGGCCCAGCGACACCCACCCCACCCGCGGCGGGGCTCCGTCTCAGTGGTCGGGGCCGAGTGCCCTCGGCCGAGACGGCGGGAGCTTCCGGGAAGCCGCTCGGTCTCCAGGGCAACCGCCGTCCGGAGAGGGCGTGTGCACACCACACCGCTGGCTGGGTATCCGGCTGCCTCGGCGCGAGACGTCGCCGCCCGCGGGCTCCAGGAAGAGAACTTTCCCCCGGCTGAGGGCCCCGCGGAGAGGGCGGAAAGAGGAAGAGTGACGTGTCGCGGGCTGCCCACCGGACCGCCGGAAGGACCCCCACCGCACCGGGAGCCGCTTAGGAGCACGCGGGGGGCTGTCCCGAGCGGGGCGGGGGCTTGTGCGCTGGCGAGCGCCTCCGGAAGCCCGTCCCCGAGCCGAGCGCGGCGCCCCGAGAGGCATGCCGGCGGCCGCGCCGATCAGGCACAACGGCGGGCAGCCCTCGCGGAGCTCGGCACTCGGGTCCTCGCCGGGCCGCCGCCAGCGCGCCGCTCTGGGGCTGGAGCCCAGCTGGAGCCCAAGGGCAGCTACGGGGCCGCAGAGGCCGCGGGCGCCGCCTCGGCCAGCCCCTCCCGCGCGGTGAGGACCCCCCCGGGCCGCGGCAGAGGGGAGCCCGAGGTGTGAAGCCGCGTGGCGTCGCCATGGAAACGGTCCGGGGCGCGCGTGCTCTGCCCCCGGCAGGAGGGCTGCAGAGTTGGGAGTCCTGGTGGAGGGATCACGGAGAGCAGAGGCAGAACCCAGTGTTTGGGGGTGGAAACACGGGGTACGAGTGCCGGAGGGTGACCTAGGGGAGGGAATGGGACTAAGGACCCGGAGTTGAGACCTGGGCTTCCATAACCGTAGGACTCCCCCAAAACAGGTTCCGCCGCCTTAAGGATGACCGCCCTCCGGCACCCTCCAAGTTGGAGCTGCCAGTGGTGGCCAGTCCTGGTGCTGCTGCTGGGCACCAGTTCCTGGTCCGGGGTGGAAGGCACCACACACTACAAGATCGGCGATCCCGTCATTCTCTATGTCAACAAGGTGGGACCCTACCATAACCCTCAGGAGACTTACCACTACTACCAGCTCCCAGTATGCTGCCCTGAGAAGATCCGGCACAAAAGCCTGAGCCTGGGCGAAGTGCTGGACGGGGACCGCATGGCCGAATCTCTGTACGAGATCCGCTTTCGGGAGAACGTGGAGAAAAGGGTCCTGTGCCACATGCAGCTCACCTCTGCACAGGTCAGTGGCCACGCTGCTGGAGTCCCGCCCACCCTGCGCTTTGCACAGCACCTTTGCCGACGTCATCCCACTGGATCCGACCCAGAGGGCAGGCAGGGCAGGTGGTGCTGTTGGTGTTTGCAGACTCCGTGGACACTGAATTGCAGAGCTGAGAGGAGAGCCGAGGGCTTCAGACTCCAAGCACCTCCAGTGGGAGCCTGGTCCCAAGGCCCATGCTCGTGCTTGCCTTCTACACGTGATTCCCTTTCCTACCTGCATCTCTTTCTTGGATCCTGCCACACCATCAGACCTTCCACGCTGGGCTTTTGTTCTTTAGCAAATTCCTGTTAGGGCACTTTTCCTCTGTCTGTTACATCCTTTCTTCCTAAGCTTCTTTTCCTCTCGATTTCCCAGGCCTTAACCTTGTCAGGTCCCTCCTCTTTTATTATTGCCGCTTGGGTTATGAAATCCAGGGCTTCACACATGTAAGGCTCTGCAGTTAACCCACATCCCTGGTCATGCTTATTTGGAAGAATCTCAGTGTTAGTGGTTTTCAAAATGGGACAATTTTTGTCTGGGGGAGGGGGATATTTGGCTATGTCTGGAGATGTTTGAATTCTCATTGTGGTGGTGGTCTTGGAGGGGGGCACTAGTTACATCTAAAAGGAAGAAGTTGTCTGGTATTAAAATAGATATCATGGGGCTGGAGAGATAGCACAGCGGGTAGGGCGTTTGCCTTGCATGCAGCCGACCTGGGTTCGATTCCCAACATCCCATATGGTCCCCCAAGCACCCCCAGGAATAATTCCTGAGTGCATGAGCCAGGAGTAACCCCTGTGTATCGCCAGGTGTGACCCAAAAAGAAAAAAGAATAGACAGCAGCTCCCAGTGGAGTGATAGTATAGTAGGTAAGAGGTAGTATAGTGGGTAAGACACTTCACTTGCACCTGGCCGACCCCCAGCACTGCATTTAGTTCCCCGAATACTACCAGGAATGACCTCTAAGCACAGAGAAAAAAAAAAAATTGCTGCCCCAATAGAGAATTGTCCAGCCCAAGGGCAGGGACTGACTGAGTCAACAGCAGAACATAAATATGCCTGTCATGGTTGAGGCCCTGCCTTCATCCTGACACCATTAAAAGAAATAGCCAGGGTTCCGGGGAGAGAGATTCCATCTGGTCAAGCACTTGCTTGCACACAACTCACGTGGTTTTGATCACGGCACCCCATTTGGTCCTCCAAGCCTGCCAGAAGTGATCCCTGGGTACAGAACCAGGAGTAAGTCCTGAGCATCTCCATTTGGCTCCAAAATCAATATACAGATAGACATATGGCTCCAAAAATATCAGTGTTGCTGAGCATGAAAAATCCTTCTCTAAACCTGTGCTCAGGGAGGCCTGGTTTGACCTCCAACTTCTTCTCTGTAGGTGGAGCAGCTGCGCCAGGCCATCGAGGAACTGTACTACTTTGAATTTGTAGTGGATGACTTGCCCATTCGGGGCTTTGTGGGCTACATGGAAGAGAGTGGCTTCTTGCCTCACAGCCACAAGATAGGACTCTGGACCCATTTGGACTTCCACCTTGAGTTCCATGGAGACCGGATCATCTTCGCCAATGTCTCCGTGAGGGACGTCAAGCCCCACAGTTTAGATGGGTTACGACCTGATGAGTTCCTAGGCCTCACCCACACCTACAGTGTGCGCTGGTCAGAGACTTCAGCAGAACGCCGGAGTGACAGGCGCCGGGGGGATGATGGCGGCTTCTTTCCCCACACGCTGGAAATCCACTGGTTGTCCATCATCAATTCTATGGTGCTTGTGTTTTTACTGGTGGGCTTTGTGGCCGTCATTCTCATGCGCGTACTTCGGAATGACCTAGCTCGGTACAACTTGGATGAGGAGACCACTTCTGGAGGTGCGGGTGATGACTTTGACCAAGGGGACAATGGCTGGAAAATCATCCACACAGACGTCTTCCGCTTCCCTCCATACCGTGGGCTGCTCTGTGCTGTGCTTGGTGTGGGCGCCCAGTTCCTGGCCCTTGGCACTGGTGAGGTGATAAAAATCAATCAAGGATTTCTCCTAAAGGGTAGAGCTAAGTAGGTGATTTGGTCAAGAACGGCCTGCGGATCTTCTGTTCTGTTGGCAGTGAGGGACAGACCTAGGGGGTGGCTTAGCAAGGACGTGTAATATTCTGTTGTGGGCTTTTGGGGGAGGATTGGGGGATGTGGTTTGGGTCAAGGCCCTAGGTCTGGGAGAAAGGGGGTGGATTTCTGTAAAACTGCCACAAGAGGGAAAGGTAAAACCTAACACAGGCTTTCCACTCCCACCCCGCAGGCATTATTGTCATGGCGCTGCTGGGCATGTTCAATGTGCACCGCCATGGGGCCATTAACTCAGCAGCCATCTTGTTGTACGCCCTCACCTGCTGCATCTCGGGCTACGTGTCCAGCCACTTCTACCGGCAGATTGGAGGCGAGCGCTGGGTGTGGAACATCATTCTCACCACTAGTCTCTTCTCTGGTGAGGACTGCCCTTTCCTTGTTGGGTGAGCCTGGTAGGATGGCTTGGAAACTTGGACCCTGTCATGGAAACCTGGGACAAAGTCAGAGGCTTCAGGAAAGGAAAGTAGGTCCAAGGAGCAATTGGAAAGCCCGTCAGAAGAGAGGAAAGCATTTCTTTGGCCTAGTTCAGAATTGTCAGTCAGGGCTGGAGAGAGAGCACAGTGGATAAGGTACTTGGAAGTGCTGACCTTACATGTGGCTGAGCCAGATTCCATCCCCAGCACCCCATATGGTCCCCCAGGAGCGATCCCTGAGTACCACCGGGTGTGGCCCCAAAACAGAAATTGTTAAGCCTGAGGTCAGAGCATCCCATCGACCCTAGTTCAAAATTCTGGCACCAAATATGGTCCTTTGAGTGCCATCTGATGTAGCCCCTGAACACATTGCTGGGGATAAGCCCAGTCACTACTGGTTATGGTCCAAAACAAACAAAAATTGTTAAGCACTGAGGCTAGGGATATAGCTCAAAGTGGTAGAACACTTGTCTTACATGTGAGGCCCTGGGTTTGATTACTGGTACTAGCCTCCCCTCAAAAAATTGTTAGGCCTTAACAGATTCTAGGCAGGGTCAGGGATATAGCTCATGTAGCAGAATATATGTATAGCATGTGCAAGTCCCTGAGTTTGATCCCTGGCACCATATGGTTCCCTGAACACTGCCACATATGAATCCTTTTATTAAAAAATAAACCAATTAAAGGGGCCAGAGAGATACTATAATATACTATAGTGGCTAAGGTGCTTGCTTTGCATGTGGCTGACCTGGTTCTGATCTCCAGTAACACATAGGATTCTCTCAGCACTGCCAGGAGTGATCCCTGAGCACAGGCAGGTATGGTCCAAAAATCAAAATAATAATAATTCAGCTGGAAAGGCAGTTCAGCTTAGCCAGACAGAACTCAAACTAAGTGCGAGCTTCACAGATGGAAGCGCAGGTTCTGTCCCCAGCACAATATGGTTGCTCCGAACCCCCCCCCCACACACACACACATACACATCCCCCCCATCACTGCTAGGTGCTACCCAAAGCACGGATCTAGAAGTAAACTCATCACCACCAGGTTTATGGCCCAGAAACCAAAATAAACCCAAGTCCTACGCAGTATAATAGGCACTCAGCATTTCCATTTCATCGTCACAAGAGGGCCGGAGAGACTGGGCAGACTGAGCACATGCTTTGCCTTCTGGCACCTTGGGCTTGATCCCTGGCACCATATTCCCCAAGCACTGCTGGAAGTGACCCTTGAGCACTGCTGTATGTGGCCCCTACATCCCCCTCAGAATGAAAAGTAATCCTCACAATAACTGCATGAAATAATAGCCTCATTTTATAGATGAGGAAGTTGGACTTCAGGCAGGCTAATGTCCCAAGACAACACTCCTAAACACTAGTAAATCAGGTTTCAGATTCAGACCTCTGACTCTACAACATGCTTTTTTTGTTTGTTTGTTTTACATGTATCCTATTCTCAACCATTACAATGTACAATGAAACACTCTTGAAATCTCTCTGACCCACTGAAATTACTTTTTTATATATCTAAAGGAAATTCCATTTTTTTCAGAATTGCCTCACTCTACCTTATCTAAAGTGGTAATCATTTTAGCAGGGGCTGGAGCAAAAAAAAGGTACAGTGCACACAGTGGAACTGGGTTCAATCTCCAGCACCCTGTATGGGCCCTGAGTCCTGCCAGGAGGATCCCAAAGCACTACCAGGTGTGGCCCAAAAGAAAAAAAAAAAAAGGCAATAGTTTGTGTATTGTGGTACTGGGGTTTGAACCCAGGGCCTCATCCTATGCAAAGGAAGCACTCTCGCACTAAGCTTCAACCCTGGTAAGAAGCAGTAGTTTCTGAGTCTTGCATGTTCTTAATCCCATGTTTAATTGTTTAATTTCTATCCTATCACATCTTCCAGCATCTGATTTTAATGCCTCCAGGTACCCTGTTAGCCCTCAAGTCCCTTTGATTACTCATTCAGCAGGTTCAAAGCAGGACTTACTAAAGACAGGCCAGAATCCAGAGGAGTATCCATGCAGGACAGGGCTGAGCGGCAGGGGGATGGTGGCACTCTGGCATCGTTGTCTAACAGCGGCCCTGATCCTGATGAGGGAGAGGAAGCAGGATGTGAACGGTGGAGTCCATCTGGGAACGGGGTGCTTCGCCCTCCCTCTGAGGTCCAGCCTGAGTGGGTGAGCCCAGGATGGAGCCCCCAGTGCTGATGTTCCTGTCCTCCCTCCCTCTGGCCCGTCCCTACAGTGCCTTTCTTCCTTACGTGGAGTGTGGTGAACTCGGTGCACTGGGCCAACGGTTCAACACAAGCTCTGCCAGCCACCACAATCCTGCTGCTTCTGACGGTCTGGCTGCTGGTGGGCTTTCCCCTCACTGTCATTGGAGGCATCTTCGGCAAGAACAACGCTAACCCTTTCGATGCACCTTGTCGCACCAAGAACATTGCCCGGGAAATCCCACCCCAGCCCTGGTACAAGTCAACACTCATCCACATGACTGTTGGTGGCTTCCTGCCTTTCAGGTATCCTCCCTTTATGCGGTGACCCTCCCCCATGCTGATCCCGCTCTCTCCATTCACCCTGTGCCCCTACTAAATCCCTGGTTCACTGCACCATGAAGACCATTAAGACTGAAAATATGGGGCTGGAGTGATGGCACAGCGGGTAGGGCGTTTGCCTTGCATGCGGCTAATCTAGGTTCAATTCCCAGCATCCCATATGGTCCCCTGAGCACCACCAGGGGTAATTCCTGAGTGTAGAGCCAGGAGTGACCCCTGTGCATCGCCAGGTGTGACCCAAAAAGAAAAAAAGAAAAAAAGACTGAATATATGGGGCCAGTGTGGTAGTCCATCAGGTAGGGTGCTTGCCTTGCCCATATGGTCTCCCAAGCCCACCAGGAGTTATCCCTGAATGCAGAGTCAAAATTCAGCCCTGAGCACTGCTGGATCCCCTTGCCCGCCGCCCCCCCCAAAAAAAAAAAGACAGTATGAGGGTATCTCATTTGTAAAGCTCTCCTGTGTGGAGAAGGATTCTTTTCACCACCTTCTCTATCTGATTATTCAGTTCAGGAGGCCCACGTACCCATAGCTTCACTTTCTGGGGTTCCAGTTATGTGTCTAAACAATGAAGTATAGGTGCTGGAGCAACAGTAGAGTTGGGTAGAGCACTTGCCTTGCACTTGGCTGAACTGGGTTCAATCCCCAGCACCACATATAGCTCCTCTAAGTCCTGCCAGAAGTGATCCTGAGTGCAGAGCCCGGAGTAAGCTGTGAGCACACCATTGGCTGTGGTCTTCAAAAACAACAACTACAAAATAATAAACATTTCAGGGGCTGAAGTGGTAGCATAGCGGGTAGGGTGGTTGCCCTGCACGCGGCCTACCCGGGTTCTGTTCCCAGCATCCCATATGGTCCCCTAAGCACCACCAGGAGTAATTCCTGAGTGCAGAGCCAGGAGTAACCCATGTGCATCGCCAGGTGTGACCCAAAAAGCAAAAAAAGTAATAATAATAATAATAATAATAATAATAAACATTTCATTGTAGTCCAGAAATATTCTGAACAATAAGACACTTGAGAGACAGGGAGAGTACATTCACTTGATACAGGATTGTAATTCCTTTTTTAGTAGTTTTTTAAAGATATGGTCTGGGCTACACCTGGTGATACTCGGGATTACTCATACTCCGCACTCAGGAATTATTCCTGGCAGTTCTTGGGAGACCTATGGGATGTTAGGGATTGAACCTGGGTCAACTGCTTACAGGGCATATACCCTTCCTGCTGTACTATCATTCGGCCCCCCCCTTTTTTTTTGGCGTTTTGGGTCACACCTGGTGATGCACAGGGGTTACTCCTGGCTTTGCACTCAGGAATTACTCCTGGCAGTACTTGGGGGACCATATGGGATGATGGGAATTGAACCCAGGGCCAGCCATGTGCAAGGCAAACACCCTACCCTCTGTGCTATCTCCCCAGCCCCACCTATTTTTTAAAGTAATTTTTGATCGTTTATTTTACCTAATTTATAAATTAAACTCTTTAAAAATTATGTCTAGAGGAAAAAGTACTGTAACAGCTTTATAACAAAATACATAGATATACATAAATACGTATAAGTTACATAAGGAAGTAAAACATATAAGTAGGTATGTCTAGAGGAAAAACCATAATATATACAAATTTTGGCACTATCCTGTTTCCGATGCCCACGAGGGTCTTAAAACGTGTCAACCCAGGGGTCAGGGGAACTACTGTACTACTCAGTACCCGGCAGCAGCTAACATAGCACAAGAAAAGCAGGTCAGACGCTTCTTCACAGGCCGCACGGGAGATATAGCCCTGCAGGGAGAGCAGCCGGGGATTTCCAGGGGCAGGGAGCGGCGTGGGAGGGGAGGGTGGCGGGGCGCCGCGGGTAACGCCCTGCCTGTGCCCCGCAGTGCCATCTCGGTGGAGCTCTACTACATCTTCGCCACGGTGTGGGGCCGGGAGCAGTACACGCTGTACGGCATCCTCTTCTTCGTCTTCGCCATCCTGCTGAGCGTGGGCGCCTGCATCTCCATCGCGCTCACCTACTTCCAGCTGTCGGGCGAGGACTACCGCTGGTGGTGGCGCTCGGTGCTGAGCGTGGGCTCCACGGGCCTCTTCATCTTCCTCTACTCGCTCTTCTACTACGCGCGGCGCTCCAACATGTCCGGGGCCGTGCAGACGGTGGAGTTCTTCGGCTACTCGCTGCTCACCGCCTACGTCTTCTTCCTCATGCTGGGCACCATCTCCTTCTTCTCCTCCCTCAAGTTCATCCGCTACATCTACGTGAACCTCAAGATGGACTGAGATCCGGGGTGGGCAGCGCCCGTCTTCCCCCGCCCACCCCGCCGACCGCTCCGCCAGCTCGCCCGCCTGAGCCACCGAACTGGGGTTGGCGCCGTGGCCCGCCTTCCCTTCTGCCCTCCTCCGGGCCTCCCTGTCCCCGGGAGCGGGCCTGGACGCGATCCATCTCTGACATAAGGAGTGTCTAGCGGAACTCTCTAAGTTGCCTTTAGGGTTTTCAGTTTTTTTTTTTTTTTTTGGTCCCAGATGCTTCTTTTTACAATGATCAAAATAAAATTTATTAAGAAAAAAAAAAGGGATCCTGTAAATTGGGAAGGTTTTGGTATGGGAACAAGAGTCCGGAGCCCGACAGGACGGGGGCGGGGCAAGGCCAGGTGGTGGGCCGCTGGGATCTGCGAGGCCCGAGTGCGGCGGCCGGGGGAACCTCTGTCACCGGAGTCCGGTTTCCGCGGCGCGGCCGGCGCCAGCCCAGCGGAAGTGGCGGAAGCCAAGCGCTCAGAGGGACGCTATTGAATCACCATGGCGACCGAGGGCCGCGGGGCCACGCCCTTTCCGCCGGAAGTTGGTTCCGGAGCCTCCACGTGCGGTCCCTCCCCCGCCCCGCCGGCCCGGTAGCGGCAGCTCCAGCGCTGCCATGGAGCCCGCCGGCCTGGAGCGGATCCTCCGGGAGCTACTGCAGCCGGACACCGGGCGCATCCGCCGGGTACGGGACGAGCGGGGGCCGGGCCGGGCGGGCCGCGAGGGGCCTGATAAGAGCCGTTTCTGACGCTTAGCCGACCCCCCCGACCCCCTTCCAGGCCACCGAGCAGCTCCAGACCGCTCTTCGGGACCCAGCCGCCCTGTCCGCGCTCAGCGACCTGCTGGTCTCGGCGACCGACCCGCAGGTGACTTCTCACGCCCGATTCCCGTCTGGCCGCCGCTTGGGTCAAGCCCCAGCTCCGGGCCCCTCTGCTCGCGCCCCCCCTGCCCGCCCCGATCCGCCACTCACTGCTTTCCCCCTTGCAGATCCGCCAGTTCGCCGCCTTGCTGACCCGCAGACGCGTGAGCACCCGCTGGCGACGCCTGTCACCGCAGCATCGGGACAGGTGGGCTGGGCCAGGGGCGGGCGGGGCTCGGCGGGGGGGGGGGGGGAGGGGGGGAGGGGCGGCCGAGCCCCAAATCCGTCACCTGTATTCCAGCCTCAAGTCCCTGGTCCTGATGGCCCTCCAGAAAGAGACCGAGTAAGTGGCCGCGCGACGCCTCCTCGCCCCAGAGCCTCTCTGGGCTCCCTGCTTCTCTCCCAGCCGCCGCCTGCGCCTTGCCCTTGCCCTGCCAGGGCTTGAGTGCTGCTGGAGGAAGGCAGAAGCTGGGAGTCCCGTCTGCATCGAGACTCCGAGTGGTGGGGCGCCAGGGCTATAATGAGCTGAGCCCAGAGTCCGAGGAGTCCAGCTGAAATGAAGTGGGATTGCGGGCGGCAGAGACAGTCCTGGGGATAAGGCCCCTGCCTTGCATGTGTGGAGTCTCTTGGATCTCAGGCACCATGTATGGTTCCCTGGGCAGGACTGATCCCTGAGTAGAGCCAGCAGTGTGCCCCAAGCGCTGCCCCCCGCCCCAGTAGTGGGAGTGTCGCCAAGCCCACCTGATCAGACCCCCCAGCTCCCAGGCTGGCAGTCATTAACTCCTATCCCAGCTGGGCCAAGCCGCTCTCCATCCTGCTGTTCCTCTCCAACACCCCTAAGGGAGGGGATTGGAAGGTGACCGTGGGATGGGGGGGGCATCTTCCCTCTTGACAGGCACTCTGTGAGCCTTAGTCTGGCCCAGCTGTCAGCCACCATCTTTCGGAAGGAAGGCCTGGAGGCCTGGCCGCAGCTCATGCAGCTCCTTCAGCGCAGCACCCACAGCGCCCACACAATGGAGCGGGAGGTAGGACGACTCCCCGCCGGGCTGTCGGGGGGGGCGGGGTGGCCCAGGGGCGAGAGATCGATCGGCTCACATTTCTTCATCTTGTCCCACGCTCCCCTCACAGGTGGGGCTTTTGCTGCTTAGCGTTCTGGTGCACTCCCGGCCCGAGGCTTTCCAACCCCACCATAAGGAGCTGCTACGGCTTCTAAACGAGACCCTCGGAGAGGTGGGCTGTCCGGGGATCCTCTTCTACTCCCTGCGCACTCTGACCGCCATTGCCCCTTACCTCGGCGCCAATGATGTGGTGAGATATGGGCCCGCCCTCCCCCAGCTGCCTGTCCTCGTGTTTGGCCTTGTCAGTGACAGAGCTGAGCTGCCCTTGGCGCCTCTACCTCCTGTCCTTCCTCCGGCGAGAGGGGAAAACTGGGGGTGACAGTTGCACCTGGGCTCCTCCTGTGTCCAGGCCCTGAGGAAGCAGCCAGCTTCTAGGGCCTGAGATGAGGCTGCGTCGTGCTTTCTGTGATCCAGCCCACCCTGTGTCCTCCAGCCTCTCGCGCGGACACTGGTGCCCAAGCTCATCACGGCTGTGCAGGCTTTGATCCCTGTAGACGAGGTGAGGACTGGGGGCCAGGGTGTCCCACCTGGTGTGCTGACGAAGAGTGCCGTAACCCAACTGCTTCTCTGTGTGACAGGCGAAAGCCTGTGAGGCCTTGGAAGCCCTGGATGAACTGCTGGAGTCGGAGGTGCCCATCATCACCTCCCACCTCTCAGAGGTGCTCACTTTCTGCCTGGAGGTGAGCCTGGGCCTGGGCCTGGGCTTGCCCAGTCCCTGCAGCTTTGGGCAAAGGGGAGTGGGGAGCAGGTTTCCCTTGCCTGTCTGATGCTCAGGAGTCTCTCTGGGCAGGTGGCGAAAAATGTGGCCCTGGGTGATGCCATACGTGTGCGAATTCTCTGCTGCCTCGCTTTTTTGGTGAAAGTCAAGAGCAAGGTGAGTGCTCTCTACTCCACGTTGCTTCTTCCATCCTTCAGTCCTGGGATTTTCAGTCCATCCTGTTGCCCAACAATGAAAGACTGGGAATCTCCTGAAATACCCATTGTGGGGCAGGAGTGATAGCACAACGGGTAGGGCATTTGCCTTGCACACGGCCGACCCGGGTTCGATTCCCAGGCATCCCATATAGTCCCCCGAGCACTGCCAGGAGTAATTCCGGACGGCATGAGCTACTACACCCTGTACCTCACCGGGTGACCCAAAAAGAGAAAGAAAAATGTTTATTGTGGTCTGCATGGTTGAGGGTGGTTGAGGGTGAGGATGTGTGTGTGTGCGTGCGCTAGAAAATGTGTGTTTGTGTGTGTGATAGAAATTGCATGCTAGAAATTGAACCCAGGCTGGGATCACAAATGGTGGTGCCTAGGGGCCACTCCCAGTTCTCCTTCGGGGCTGCCCCTGGTGGTGCTTGGGGGAGCCATGCAGTATGTGAGTTGAGCCCAAGCCTCTCACGTACAAAGCGTGGACACCCTTTTAAGCTGTCTCTCCAGTCCATGGCTGAATTTTCTTTTTTTAGCAGGTGTTGGGTGGGGTGGTGGTGCTTCCAAGTGGCAGTCAGGGAGCCCAGCTGGGTGATTTCACTAACCAGGCCCAAGGATGCAATGCTGTGAGGGTCCTATTGTGCCGAGGATTCCCCCAGGCCACCCCAGCAGTGCTGGGGACCTCCAGGGCTGTGCCCAACAGTGCTTAGGGCACCGTGTGATGTGGATATGCTCTACCATACTTGGCCCGCCAAGGCTGGGTTGGTTTGTTTTGTTTGGGGTGGCTGCTCTTTAGGCTTAATCCTGGCTCTACACTCAGGGATCACTCCTGGCAGACTTGGGGGACCATATGGGATTCCAGGGAGTGAACCACATCAGTTACATGCAAGGCAAACGCACTACCCACTTTGCTCTAACCCTCAAGACTGAATTTTTTTTCTTTTTTGATTTTGGGTCACACTGGCGATGCACAGGGGTTACTCCTGGCTCTGCACTCAGGAATTATTCCTGGCGGTGCTCGGGGGACCATATGGGATGTTGGGAATCGAACCCTGGTTGACTGCGTACAAGGCAAACACCCTACTTGCTGTGCTATTGTTCAGCCCCCAAGACTGAATTTTTAGTGAATCCATCTGGGATCCTCATGGACACCTCTGCCCTCCCTTTAGGCCTTACTGAAGAACCGTCTCTTGCCACCCTTGCTACACACCCTCTTCCCCATTATGGCTGCTGAGCCCCCCCCGGGCCAGCTTGATCCTGAGGACCACGAATCAGAGGAGGAGGAGCCGGAGATTGGAGTGCTAGGGGAGACGCCCAAGCACTTTGCTGTGCAGGTGGCCTGTGGCATGGGTGAGGGTGCTAGAGGGGCGGTGGCTGGGGACAGAGTTGGAGTCCAGCAGAGTCTCCCTGTGTGGATTTCAGGTTGTGGATATGATGGCACTACACTTACCCCCTGAGAAGCTCTGTCCCCTGCTGGTGAGTGACTGTCCTTCCTCTTCCTGCCCCAGGGTGTTTGAGAAGGGTGTTTGGGCCTGGTGGGTGTAGAGGCCGCTGGCCACGGACCGGTTCGGACTCCCGCAAGGGCTTCAGGGGATGCCCCATGCTCCCTTAGATGCCCATGCTGGAAGAAGCCTTACAGAGCGCAAACCCATACCAACGCAAGGCTGGCCTCCTGGTGCTGGCTGTGCTGTCCGACGGAGCCGGCGACCACATCAGGCAGAGGTGTGTGATCCCCGCCGTGGAGTGTGGTCAGCACAGGCTGAGGGGCTTGTGGGTCACAGCACGTGGGCTGTGCTTCCTCACATTAGGGTTGACCCCCACTCGGGACTTTCTTATGGGAGTCCAGGAGAGATGGCTCAGGGGCCCGGAGTTGTGCGTGAGAGAGGCCCGGATTTGATCCCCTGCGCCATGTGGTAGTCTTAAGAACTGCTGGGTGTGGCCCCCAAACCAAGACCTCTGAAAAAGTCTCTTCTGATTGGTGAAGTCACCCAGCAGGTGCCCAGCAGAGGGTGGGCAGAGAGGAAGTTTGGTGATCCCAGAGAACATCTCTGCGCAGAACTCATGTGTCCTGCCTGCACCCAGTCCATGTCCCTTGTCCTGCCCCATTCAGACTGCTGCCCTCAGTGCTGCAGATCGTGTGCAAGGGCCTGGATGACCCGTCACAGGTGGTGCGCAATGCCGCGCTGTTCACCCTGGGCCAGTTCTCAGAGAACCTGCAGGTGAGCTGACTGGACCCTGACCCACCCCCCTTTCCGACTCCCCTGCCTACCCAGACCCGCTGCTGTTCGCCTCTTCAGGCATCCGAGGAGTCGCGCTGACTCAGGACCTCCTTCCTCCTTCCCCAGCCCCATATCAGCAGCTACTCGGGAGAGGTGATGCCCCTGCTCCTTGCATACCTGAAAGCCGTGCCTTCGGGGCACACAAACCACCTTTCCAAGGCCTGCTATGCCCTGGAGAATTTCGTGGAGAACCTGGGTAGGGACTGGGGCAGGGCTGCTAGGGGAGGGCGGGCACAGGCTCCAAGTGGCACAGGCTGTGCCACTCGCTGAGCCCTTCCCTGTGGGAAGAAGGAAGGTGTGATGGTGCAAGGTGTGATGGGCTTGCACGGTGGGAGATCCTGGGACAAGTTGATGGAGGAACGAACCCCCTTACGTGCAGGGTCGAAAGTGGAACCTTACCTGCCGGAGCTGATGCAATGCATGCTGCAACCACTGCAGACCCCTTGCAGCCTCCGGGCCAAGGAGCTGGCTGTGAGCGCTCTGGGGGCCATTGGTGAGGAGAGAGGGAGGCAACAGCGGGGGCACGCGGGGGTTTTCCCAGAGAGCTCATGTGGAATACACAACCCGACCCAGCTCTGACCGTGCCTGCGCCCCACAGCCACGGCGGCCCAGACCTCCCTGCTGCCCTACTTCCCCACCATCATGCAGCACCTGCGCGAGTTCCTGGTCCCGGGACACGAGGAACTACAGCCCGTGCAGATCCAGAGCCTGGGTGAGCGGGGCGTGTGCCAAGGGGGCTCCTGCAGGACCTGGCTGGCGGCTGACTTGCAGTTCCAGCAGGCAGGGGATTAGTGGGCGAGGGCAGTGCTCTGAGCTCCCAGCCGCTACCTTGGCTTCCCCAGCCCCCACCCTCACCCCCCCCCCCCCCCCCGAGTCCGGCCCATTGTTGTCTTCTGTGCTGATAAGCCCTCACCTCCACAGAGACCCTGGGGCTGCTGGTGCGAGCCGTTGGGGAGTCCATGCGGCCTCTGGCTGATGAATGCTGCCAGCTGGGCCTGAGCCTCTGCAGCCACGTGGACGACCCCGACCTGCGCCGCTGCACGTGAGTGAGCATTCACCTCGCCCTCCAGCCCTTCCGCAGGTCCCTGGGCTGGGACTGGACAGCTCCCCATCTACCATCACTAGGTACAGCCTGTTTGCAGCCTTGTCCGGGCTGATGGGTGAGAGCCTGGCACCCTACCTGCCACAGATCACCACGCTCATGCTGATGTCGCTGCGGTCCACAGAGGGCATTGTGGTGAGCAGAGAGAGTGGGAGGCTGGGGGGTGCGGCCCTCATGGACACGGGGGTCCTTCTCCAGCCACAGTCAGGCCACAGCCCTCCGTGCCTCTGCCCAGGCCCAGCACGACAGTGCTAGCTCCTTCTTGCTGTTTGATGACGACGACACGAGTGACGAGGAGGAGGAGGAGCTCATGGAGGAGGACGAGCCAGAGGAGGACGACTCTGAGATCTCCGGGTACGCAGAGTGCCGCACCTCGGGCGGGGGGTCTGGGGCTTGAGGCTGCTTCCCCAGCCCTAGCGGCACTCTCCCACCCCCCCTCAGGTACAGCGTGGAGAACTCCTTCTTCGATGAGAAGGAGGAGACCTGTGTGGCACTAGGGGAGATCTCAGTGAACAGCAGGTGAGCCGCGGCCCTGCCCTGGCCGGGCACCCCACCACGAGCCCCTTGTCATGGCCGTGTGTCGTTCACAGCGTGGCCTTCCTGCCCTACATGGAGAAGGTCTTCGAGGAGGTGTTCAGACTGCTGGAGGTGAGCAGGCGGAGCACAGGAGGTGTGGGGGGCACCCGGGGCACACCCTACACGCAGCCGCACCTCTGCCCCCCTCCCCCTCCACAGTGCCCTCACGTGGACGTGCGCAAGGCAGCTCATGAGGCCCTGGGGCAGTTCTGCTGCTCGCTGCACAAGGCCTGCCAGAGCTGCCCCTCGGAGCCCAACAAGACCGGTGAGGAAGGGAGCCCGCGGGCCCGGCGGCGGGGCCGGCATGGGCATGTGCGGGGCTGGGCGGGGGCCTGGTGCTGGTTTCAGCCCTGCATGCCACAGCGCTGCAGGCCGCCCTGGCCCGCGTGCTGCCCTCCTACATCCAGGCCGTGCGTGGGGAGCGGGAGCGCTCAGTGGTGATGGCGGTGCTGGAGGCCCTGACAGGGGTGCTGCGGGTCTGCGGGGTCCTGGCGCTGCAGCCCCCTGGGCGCCTTGTGGAGGTCTGCAATGTGCTCAAGGCCGTGCTGCAGCACAAGGTAAGCCGAGCCGGCAGCTGCGGGCCTCGCGCCCCCTCCCCCGGGCCAGGCCCAGACTGAGCTTCCCTCTCCTGCAGACGGCCTGCCAGGATGCGGAGGAGGAGGAGGAGGAGGAGGAGGAGCAGGTGAGTACTTCAGGGTCTCCTGGGCATAAAGGGAAGTCGGGCTGCGGGGACGGGGCAAGAGCTGAGAGAGGCCGCCCTTCTTCTGCTGGGGCAGTGGCGGTTCTAAGAAGACTCCCTGGAGGTGGGGATTCGTAGGTGAGAGCTGGGTGGCACTGAGCCCTGCTCAGAGGACCTGGTCCTTGTCTGCTGAGGGCGGGCCCTGGGTCAAGCATGCTGGGTCAAGCAGCCCCTGACGGGCCCTATAGGCCGAATATGACGCCATGTTGCTGGAACACGCCGGGGAGGCCCTCCCTGCCCTGGCATCCGCAGTCGGGGGAGACGTCTTCGCCCCCTTCTTTGCTGGCTTCTTGCCGCTGCTGCTTGGCAAGACGGTGAGTGATCTTCATCTGCTCACCTGCCCAATGTCCCGTCTGCTCTGGCTTCCACCCTGGCGCCCGACAACATCCATCCTTCTCCCACCAGAAACAGGGCTGCACCGTGGCCGAGAAGTCCTTTGCGGTGGGGACGCTGGCCGAGTCCGTCCAGGGCCTGGGCACCGCCTCGGCCCAGTTTGTGTCCAAATTGCTCCCCGTGCTGCTGAGCGCGTCTCGGGAGGCTGACCCTGAGGTGCGCAGCAATGCCATCTTCGGGCTAGGCGTGCTGGCTGAGCACGGAGGCCGGCCAGCCCAGGAGTATCCTTTGCACGTGCGGGGGGAGCCAGGCAGGTGGGCACCAGGGTGTGGTGGGCTGGGGCAGGGGAGAGGCCGCCCGTGTGGGCTCGCTCGTTCTTTGACTGTCGACCAGACACTTCCCCAAGCTGCTGGGGCTCCTGCTGCCCCTCCTGGCAAGGGAGCGCCATGACCGCGTCCGCGACAACATCTGTGGGGCCCTGGCACGCCTGATGATGGCCAATCCCACCAGGAAACCTGAGCCCCAGGTGAGGGTGGGGGTGGGCACGCTGGACGCAGCGGGCGGGAGCAGGCAGTGGCCTGAGACTCCCCGTGCTGTGTCCAGGTGCTGACAGCCCTGCTGCACGCACTGCCCCTGAAGGAGGACCTAGAGGAGTGGGTCACCATGGGCCATCTCTTCAGCTTCCTCTACCAGAACAGCCCTGACCAGGTGAGCTGGCCGGACCCAGCCGTCCCCACATTTGAGCAGGGCTGCGGCCGCAGTCCCGCCACCTTCCCAGCCCAGGCCGCTGCCTGCACCTTTGCACTGGTGCACTGGGGCTCCCATCTGGGCTGCTGCACTGCAGACTGCAGCGTCTGTGGTTGTTGGCGATCCCTCACTCGTTCTGTCATCCCCTCGTGTCCCTTGGCCCATGGCCCTCCTCAGGCTCAGCCCTCCCTGACGGGCTGCCGCCTCTCCTGGCCACTGTTGTCCTGCAGGTGGTGGACGTGGCTCCGGAGCTGCTGCGCATCTGCAGTCTCATTCTGCCCAACGATAAGATCCCAGGAGGTGAGGGCAGCGCCACAGGGGGCCCGTGGGCAGGCGCGGGCGAGGCCCGTATTCCTCACCTCTGCCCTGCTTCGCTCTGCCTAGACACCACCTCTTCCATGCGGCTGCTCCTGACGTTCTTGGCCAAACAGCACACCGACAACTTCCACTCAGCGCTGGGCTCACTTCCCAGTGACAAGGCCCGAGAGCTCCAGGCCGCCCTGGGCCTAACCTAGACTGCACCACAGCGGGGCCAGAGAAGAGCCCGCCGGGACCCCAGACGCCTCTCTGGCCAGTTCCAGCTCATGCCTTACCAAAGATTCTGGGCCTCACCCCACTCGCTGCCTTATGGGGGTGTCCCCAGGGTTCTCTCTGTACTGCTGTGGGACAATGCAGGTGGACATCATACTGTAATAAAGGCAGTTGGTTTTCTGCTTGACGGGGAGACACTCAGAAACGAGCAGAGACAGAACTAAGACAAAATGATTTAATGGAGCTTTGCGCCTGCTCCAGTCTCAGTAGAATCGGGGCCCGGGGAGGATCAGGAGGCGTCCGTAGGGCTCTTCTTGTTCCACGTGGAGGACCTGCTGTGCTGAAAGCACTGCCAAGACGGGGGCGTGGGTCAGGGGGATCCCAGCCTGCCGTCCGTCCCTCCACCCTGGCATGTGCCCGCACTCACCCAGAAGCAAGTAGAACACCTGGGCTGCCACCCTGCGTGGGCTGAGAGGCGCCACCAGGCTGTTGAAGTCGGGTTCCCTGTTGGCCTGCAGCTCCAGCGCCACGGCCCTGGAGGGACCCCGGCGGGTGAGCCCAGGCCCCATCCCAGTCCCCCCACCCCTCCTTCCCCTCCCCTCCGCCCCCTTTCTCAAGCCCATCCGTGGCCCAATGTAGTACCTGTGCACGGCCTCAGGTGAGAGCAGCTCTGGCTCCAAGGGCAGCTCCATGGGCACTTCCGGGAGCTCGGGCACCACAGGCAGTGGGGGGGGCTCCGGCTGCTCCACCTCGCCCCAGGCCCTGGCAGCACAGGAGCACTGGGTAATTACCCAAGGAGACAGACACCACCCCCAGCCCAGCCACCCCCCCACCTGCCCATGGGGGGCTCACCACCGCTCCTCCAGCGGGGGGAGGCTGACCCGAGACTTGTCCTCCTCAGTTTCCAGGGACACTTCTGTGGGGGGAAAGGGAGGCCCTGTGGCATCTGCTTGGCTCTGCGCACTGGGGACCTTGGGGTCCCTGTGGTCACGCTGGCTGCCAAAGCCATACAGTGACCGGTGGGAGGACCGAGGCGGGTCAGTCCATGCCTCTCTGATGTAAAAGCTCCCTCTGAGAAATGCAAACAGCTGGGGTGCCAGGGTCATTGGGCAGGGGTGGTCTCCACGTCCCCTCCTGCCCAGAAGCTTACCTGAAGATAACATGAGGGGCCCGCTGGGCTCCTGGGCCTCCCTCAGAACCTGCGGGTGGGAGGAAGCACGTGCTGGTCAGGCCCCAGAAGCATCTGGTTTGGAGGTGGCCTTCCCCGGCCTCAGGCAGCCGTGGGCCCGATGGGGACTCAGGACTGGACCCCCGGCATTGCTGGGCACGGGGGCAGGAGGCCTGCGAGCACGCCACAGAGCCAAGATACGGTCACCTCGATCTCACTCGGGGTGTCCATCTTTCTCCTCTCCTCCTCAGCAGCCTCCTCGTCAGGCTCCCGGGCTGGCCTTCGTCTGAGTGCTCTTGGGGGGGGCTGAGCACAGTGGGTCCAGAACGCCAGCAGCTGCGGGGGGAGTCGGCCAGCTGGGGACAAGAGGCAGAGGAGGCAAGTCTGAGGCGGGAGGAACAGTCAAAGGTTCCAACGTGCCGACCTGCAGCACTCACGGTAAGTCGGGGTACTGAGCAGCTCCGCAGGGCTCCTGATGGTCTTCTCAGAAGGCTGCACCAGGGGCTGTAGGGAGGACCAGAAGCCCAGTTAGAACATTCCTCTAGGCCCCCATCCCACATTCTGTGCCTTGTCCCAGGGCATTTGGTCTTTTTCTTTTTTTTTTTTTTTTGCTTTCTTTTGCTTTTTGGGTCACACCTGGCTCATGCACTCAGGAAATACTCCTGGCAGTGCTCAGGGGGCCATATGGGATGCTGGGAATTGAAGCTGGGTTGGTCATGTGCAAGGCAAGGCAAACACCCTACCCGCTGTGCTATTGCTCCAGCCCCCTAGGGCATCTGGTCTTGTGCCTCATCCTTCCCTGCCTGCTCTGCGCATGCTCCAAGGCAGAGCTCATCAGGGGGCCTGCAGGGGTGCCTGGCTGGGTCACTATATGCCGAGGGTTTTGTGTGCACTTAGGACAAAGTTTCTGGGGCCCCACTGAGACCAACAGGCCTAGGGAGTTCCCACATCCCTGCCAGATCCTGGGGACACTCACACACTCCTCCCAGCAGTGGGCTTTGGTTTGCAGCTGTCCCTGGAATTTCTCCCGGGAGATCTGAGTCTCTGCATCCCAGAACAGCAACTGGCGGCGGCGGCGGCGGCGGGGGGCAGGTGGACTCTCAGGAGGTGAGGAGACGGGGGGCCTCCTCCGCTGAGTGGAGAGGCAGAGTGCAGGGGGCGGGGGGAAGGACCAAGTTGCCAGTTACCAGTCCTGAGCCAGCTTCTCTCAAGCAGGACACACCCGATCCCCCACAGCCCACGTGTTCTGCCTCTCCTGGCACCCCAGATGGGCCCATACTCCCATCCCTGGGGTCTGGGTATAGGGCTTTGGCAGCTCCTACCTGCAAAGGGGACCCTCCCAGGAAATGTGAGCTGAAGGGTAGGGTGATGCCACCATTGCTTATCTGCACAAAGGCCCTGCAGGCCGGCCATGGCTTGGGGGCCACTGAGCAGGGGGGAGTGGCTGTGATGGAGGAGGTGGCTTGGAAGGAAATCCACTCACCTCTGGGCTGAGCGGGCTCGGCAGGCGCAGCTTCTGCGGAGGGGTCACCTCTGCAACAATACCCCAGCTCTTGAGTGCCTAGCCCCCTGGGTTCTCGTAGCCCCCCTGCAGGGACCTAGAGGCCCCTGCAGCAGCTGGCATACAGGGCCTTACACGGGTCACCGGCATGGTAGATACTCACCAGGAAGCGGGGTCGCGGGCTCCCAGCCAGCCAGCTTCACCTCCTCCATGTCCGGGCCCTGGACGGCAGGAGGCTCTGCTGTCCCTTCCGCCCTGAGGGGAAAGGAGGCCAGGGAAGTGACACGCAGTCCAAGCAGGAAACCCTCCCCAGCCCCGGGGGTCCCGGCCCTTACTGTGCAGGAGCTGAAGGCGAGAGCCGGGGCACAGTGGGTTCCCCCTCGAGAGCCCGGGGCTCCTCCTTGGACTCTGCAGAGAGGACCAGAACTCAGAGAGCAGAAGAGCAGAGACGGGAGCGCAGCTCAGGCCCTGAACCCCCAGGGCCTGACCTTCCAGCGCTGGGCTGGCACGCCGCTGCTCCGGGAGTCCTCGCCGCCGCCGCTGCTCCTCCAACAAGAGGGCCTCATCCTCCTCAGCGATCAACAAGTCCAAGTCCCGGCGACTGACCTCGGGGAGGTCCTGCTCGCCCTGCCGAGGAGAGAGGAGTCAGGTCTGCTCTGAAGAAGGCGAGCGGGCCCAGGAGACTGGGTCAGAGGCAGCCCACAAACCTGGGACGAGGAAGGCCCTGGGAGCAGGGAAGGGGATGCCGAGGCAGGGTTGTGGGGGGCGGAGAGGCGTGGGAACGGGGAGCAGCCCACCTCGATCTGCAGCATGCGGATGGGCTCGTCCTCCTGGAGGGTGATGGCCTGGGGAGACTTCACCATGACCCGGGGCCTGTCTGAAGGGAGAGGGACAGCGGTCCCTGCGGTCACGAGGGGAGGGCAAGGCATGTATTTCAGGTCAAGTCCACCTGGGCGCTAGCCAGGCCAGGGTGGGTCACGGCCAGTCCGTGCTTACCCACCACGGCCCTCAGCTTCTTTGCTGAGAAACGGAGACAAGGACTCAGACCGCAGCAGTTGGCCAGGGCTGGCAGAGGCAGCTTGAGAGCCGCAGAATGCCCTCAGGGCTCCTCAGCCGAACTGGACGTTTCTTCAGCTCCGGGACCTTCCTCCGCCCCTCCCCCGGGAGAAGGCCTCACCTGGGCTGGGCTCCGCCAGAGGTCGCTCTGGAGTGGCAGCCTCCAGGAGGTGTCGAATCTGGGGAGGGGGAGGGGGCAAAGCCAGCATTGGGACAGAGTTCTTCAGCCCCCCTCCCCGCCCCGACTCTGTCCAGTGGAGTGACAGCCCTTGACACCTTGTTCTTGTGGCATTAACATTAGCATGTAGTGACCCCAATCACCACCTCGCCTCCCCTCCCCCATTCCTGCCCACACCCCAATTTCTAGTCTTGGGCAATGTGTACGCACATGAGCAGCACTATCGAGGGTTGTGAGAGACAAGGGGGGGGGAATTCTTTTTTTTTTCTTTTTGGGCACTCCCAGTTGTGCTCAGGACTTATTTTTGGCTCTCTGCTCAGAGATTATCGTAGCAGAACTCAAAGTCATCTGTGTGCCAGGGATCAAACCCTCGTGGACTGCATGCAAGGCAACTGCCTTACCTGCAGTACTATCCAACTGACCCCAGGAAAAAAAAAAACAAAACTTTTTTGGGCCCGGGTAGGGGGAACCACACCCAGCGTTGCTCAGGGCTTATAAATCCTGGTACAAATCGCTCCTGGCAAGGTTCAGGGACCATATGGGGTGCCAGGGATCAAACCCAGGTTGGCCTGGCATGCATGGCAAGAGCCTCACCCACTGTACTATCACTCTGAGCCCACTGCACTGTAGCACTGTGGCACTGCCATCCCGTTCATCGATTTGCTCAAGCGGGCACCAGTAACGTCTCTGTTGTGAGGCTTGTTACTGTTTTTGGCATACTGAACACTCCAAGCCCAAGATTTAAAATTTTTTTTTTTTCTTTTTGGGTCACGCCTGGCTTTGCCAAAACTCAGGAATTACCCCTGGCAGTGCTCAGGTGACCATATGGGATGCTGGGATTCGAACCCGGGTCGTTCGCATGCAAGGCAAATGCCCTACCCGCTGTGCTATTTATTGCTCCAGCCCCCGATTTAAAAATTCTTGATCTGTGATTCCTGATCTTATTCCTAGCCAGAAAAGAAAATAATGAATATGTATGGGATTTTTGGCTTTTTTTTGAAGCTGCACCTGGGTAACAATAATCAGGTGTCAATCCTGGTGATCAAGCCCCGGTCACCAGCATGCAAAGTATGCGCTCAGGCCATGGGAGACTCTGCACACTCAGGCAGGGCTTCCCCACAGCTGGGCCAGGTGTGTGAGGCTATGCAGGAACAGCACACAGCAAAGTGGATGTGGCAGAGGGCACTAGACTGGTGCTGGGAACCAAAGCTGCCCAGCCAGGCGACATGGAGTGGGGCTGTGTGTGCAGGAGGAGCCAGCCTCTGATGGGGGGAAAAGGACAGAGAGAAACCCAGAGTCAGGCCAGGGCCTCTGCAGCGGGAACTGTGTGGGGACAAGAGCTGGTAAGGTGTTGGGGGGGGAGGGGAAGGGGAAGAGTGATTGTTAGCAGGTAGAGCGCTTGCCTTGCATGCAGGTGACCCAGGTTTGATCCCTTGTCCCGCAAACGGCCCACCAGTAGTGATCCCTGGGTGCAGAGCCAGGAGTAAGCCCTGAGCACTCTGGATGTGGCCCCCCAAATAAGTTAAAAATATGAGTGGGTAAGTGGAGGGGACTTATATGGGGCCCCAGTGCCCCTGTTCTGTCTCCTGTGAGGCCTCCCCCTACTAGCCCCGGTTGTTGGATACAGGCGAGCATCCCTGCCCACCACCCTCCTGAGGCCTCCTACCTGAGGGATGTTCAAGGGGCTGGGAAGGAGAAGGTCCACAGACATCATTCCAAAGAAGGGGTCCGGAGCAGCCTCCAGGGCTTCCATCATGGTGAGGCAGTCGGGAAGAAGGTTGTTCCTAGATGGTGTGAGTGGTGCCGGAGTGAGGTTGGGAGCAAAGGTGCCTTCAGGGAGCTTCCTCCTCCACCGCCCCACCCCCGCCCCTGGCACCCCCAGGGGGGCACTCACAGCTCAGGCTCCACCATATCGATGCGGATCTGCAGCTGGGCACGGTGCAGCCGCTCCAGAATATGCTGAATGTCCTCTGTGCAAATGCAGGGTCGGAGGGCAATGGAGGACTGCCCACCCAGGCCCCCCAGCACTGCCTGGCTCTCTGGGGTCCCCGCCTTACCCACGAGGTACTGGCACTGTTGAGAGTAGACCCGGATCACCCCGATCTGGAGCTGAGCTGAGAGATAGAGGGAGAAGCGGGGCCTCGGCAGGCCAGGTATTGCTGGGGGCACTTGGACCAGCACGTAACTGAGGATTTCCTCGCTGCAGAAACAACAGCCCTGCTGGTCACTGCACCTACAGCCAGACCTGCCCCGTGCACCATCCCCTCCCACCCAGGGCCAGGTCACTGTTCCCTTCTCCAGGCCTCACCAGGTCTTCACCACGTTCACCTTCAGGTATTCTCGCTTCAGAAGACGGCTGCCCCGGGTCGCCGCCAGCCTTGGTTGGAAAGACAGCGGACGTAAAGGGGAGACATCAGGCAGGACCCCTGGCGGACCCCTTCTGCTCACCCACCTGGGCTAGAACCTTACCAGATGGTGGCAAAGCAGCCGGTGTGGCGTTGAAGCACGTTGGGGTAGTAGAACATTGTGGTTCCTGGGCTTCACCCGAGTGTCCACTGGGTCTCAATTCGGATTCTTGGGGATGGAGCAATAGTACAGTGGGTAGAACATTTGCCTCGCACACGGCCAACCTGGGTTTGATCCCCCACATGTATCATAGGGTTCCCCGAGCACTGTCAGGAATAATTCCTGACTGTAGAACTAGGAATAATCCCTGAGCATCGCCTGGTGTGACCCCAAAAGCAAAAGTAAAATAATAGGGGGCTGCAACGATAGCACAGCGGGTAGGGCGTTTTGCCTTGCACACGGCCGACCCAGGTTTGATTCCCAGCATCCCATATGGTCCCTGAGCACCCCCAGGAGTAATTCCTGAGTGCAGAGACAGGAGTAACCCCTGTGCATTGCTGGATGTGACCCAAAAAGGGGGAAAAAAAGTAAAATAATAGTAATTTTTTAAAAATTTAAATATCAGGACTGGAGTGATAGCACAGCGGGTAGGGCATTTGCCTTGCACGCGGCCGACCCGGTTCGATTCCCAGCATCCCATATGGTCCCTGAGCACTGCCAGGGGTGATTCCTGAGTGCAGAGCCAGGAGTGACCCCTGTGCATCACTGGGTGTGACCCAAAAAGCAAAAAAAAAAGAAAAATTTAAATATCAATGCGAATTTGGGGCTCAGGCTTTCTTAACAAGGCCAGGGATAAAGAATGGGTTTGGATAGGTCTCAAGGTGCGGGGGTATCCAGAATGAACCGCCTCCCCCCCAAAGAAAAACCCACACACCAGTGCAGGGGACAAGTGGAAGGCCGCGGATGAAATATACCGAGGTCCTGACACCCCTCTGCAGCCACCACGAGAAGGTTCAAATGCTTTCGGGCCTGTTTGGAACTTACTGGGGTTTTCGGGTTCCAGAATGGAGCTGTGGGGCTCCAGGGCAGCGGCGAGCTGCTGGGTTGTTACTCTGGCAGTGCCCAAGCTGGACTCAAGCCCGCTACAGGGAGCGCGCGCATCAGTGTCCTTGCCTCGGCGCTAGACAGCGGCGGCGGGGGCCCCAACAGCCAGCGCGGAGCACGTGCTGTCCGGGAACGCTTTTCCTGCAGCCCCGGCAGCCTGGCGGGCCCGACGGAGCCGCGGGCCAATCGGGAGAGCCCTGCGCACTGCCGGGGCCAATCAGGAGAGCGCTGCGCACCGCCGGAGCCAATCAGGAGAGCCCTGCGCACCTCTGAAGTGTCCCGACCAATGGGCTCTCGTCTCTGCTGCTGCTGTCGCGTTAGAGCCTGGTAACAGTGGGTGGTGCAGCTCCCAGAGGTCGGGTCATGCCCCAAGCAACTGCCCCAGGAGAGTTCTGGGTATCTTAACTTGCTATTTCTCCACCCCGCAGATGATCAAGTGGTATAATGACTATGTTGTGCCCCCATGAGGGCTTCCCGGCCGGTTGGGAGCTGAACCAGGGAGAGAAAGGCCTAACCTCTGCGTGGCGAGGACTGGTGGGTTCATGTCCTAAATGTGAACAACTTTTACTGTGAATATGCCCCTCCCCTGCATCTCGCAGGTGTGAATGTTCGTCTAGATGCATATTCTCCCTCACCTGTTCTTTGTCTTAAAAAGTTCCTGCGTGTTTGGGGGCCACACCCAGCGTTGCTCAGGGCCTGTAGCAACAGGGGACATTACCGTGCAAGAGACCAAACCTGAGGCCCCTCCACCATGTACATGAGCTCACCGTACCCCGCCCCCACCAAAGAAAAAAAGAAACCAATTCTTTGTGTAAAATGAAGCTGTATGGTTGTGACTGCTGCCCCTTGTCCCCTTATTTTGCACAGTCATTTTGTTGTCCTAGAATGTCCTTGCCCTCCTGACTCTATGCTTGTTTAGAATGGCCTTGCCCTCCGAGTTCTAGTTCATGCTTCTGCCTGTTTTTTGTTCTTTGTTTTTTAATGTAGGACTACTGCTATTTATTCAGCCATTGATTAAGCTGATTGAATTGGACATGAACTCCATGCTTCTGCCTGTTTTAAAACTCACTCTTTTTTTTTTTTTTTGCTTTTCGGGTCACACCCAGCAATGCACAGGGGTCACTCCTGGCTCATGCACTCAGGAATCACCCCTGGCGATGCTCAGGGGACCATATGGGATGCTGGGATTTGAACCCGGGTCGGCCACGTGCAAGGCAAACGCCCTACCCGCTGTGCTATCGCTCCAGCCCCTAAAACTCACTCTTGAGAGACTGGAGAGATAGTACCAGCGGAGAGGGCTCCTGCTTTGCACATAGCCTACCTAGGTTGGATTCCCAGCATCCCATATGGTCCCCTGAGAACTGTCAGGAGTAATTCCTGATTGCAGAGTAAGGAGTAACCCCTGAGTACCTCTGAGTGTGGTCCAAAAAACCCAACCAACTAACTAAACAAACAAACCTCACTTTTGAGAACGAAAAAATAATACAGGGGATAAGGTGCTTACCTCGTACCCCGACCTGACCCTAGTTCAATCCCTAACACCACATTTGGTGGTTCTCTGAGCACAATCGGACGTGGCCAAAAAGACAAACACAGGGGCCGGAGCGATAGCACAGCGGGTAGGGCGTTTGCCTTGCACGCGGCCGACCTGGGTTCGATCCCCGGCATCCCATATGGTCCCCCAGGAGCAATTCCTGAGTGCAGAGCCAGGAGTAACCCCTGAGCATCACTGGGTGTGACCCAAAAAGCAAAAAAAAAAAAAAAAAAAAAAGACAAACACAAACTCACTTTTTGTTGTATTTTATTTTTTTTACAATACTCAGCTATGCCCAGGGCTTACTCCTGGCCCTGGGCTCAGGGATCACTCCTGCAGCTGAACTCTCTTTTTAATTTCTTCTTCAACACATACTGCTTTAGAGATTAGGAATCTCATTTTTTTCTACTAGTGCCTGGCACTTAGCTCAGTAATATATGTCAAGGAAATTTGCAGGGACTCAAGGTTCAGCAATAGGATACAAGCTTCATGTGTGTCGGTTCGACCCAGAATCTTTCTCTCTCTCTCTCTATATATATATATGTATATATATAATATATGTATATATATATTATATATATATCACATACATACATGTATATACACAGAATTTTCAGTTTGAAGTTACAATCAGAGTATCACACCACGAGGAGTGATTTGTGAGTGCAGGACCAGGAAATAAGCCCTGAGCATTGTCAGGCTTGTGGTCCCAAAACAGAACAAAAGAATTTCCAATTTGGTGGCAAAATTAATTCAGCGGGAAAAGAGAGTGTCAGCCGACTGGAAGAATTGCAACTTCAGTGGACATTGTTGGCTTGGCTCGGCCAGTTGCCACCCCCACCTTGGCCAGCCTGTCTTCTGTTGGGGCTGTAGCACAGTGACAAAGTCAGTTGGGGATGGCCCTCCAGGGGGGCACGAGTTCTGTCTGCCTAGCAAGGAAGGCACAGTTGTCCTGATCCTGCCCCTTGTTCAGGCCCGGAGTTCCAGGTCAGTCTCTAGCTCACCAGCTCATTTCAGACCACAGACCAGAGTGCAAGCGAGGCTGGCTGGCAAGGCCTAAGCCACAGACCTCTAAGCAAAGCACTACGGGTGCTGGATTCTCCAGAGTGAGGCTTGGAGCTGACCCCTACCTTCCCTCTCCCTGGTACAGGTCCTTTATCCCTCCCAGCCAGCCGGCTTCCTGGCCAGAACCTGTGGGTGAGTGTCCGAGGGAGTTGGCAGGAAGAAACCCAGGGTCCAGCTGTCAAGTTTATTTTTGTCTAATCTCTGGGGCACCCCTGCTATCTCTCCTCACCAAAAATCACACGCTGATTTCTTTTTCAGTACAATTTTATTTGCAATCCTCAGGGAATAAAGAAGGTATAAAGTGCTTGCCATTAGGGTTATAAAAGAGAAAAAGGAAAAGCCTCCTGAGTTCCATAGCATTTCAACTTTCACAATTCCTCAGACATGTAAGGGAGTATAATCTCAACAACATTATATATATATATTTTTTTTAATTATTTTTTACCTCTCTTTTTGTGGTGCTGAGGATCACACCATTGTCTCATGCATGCAAGGCAACAACTTTACTGCTGAGTTGCATCCCTAGCCCCTTAAAGATTTTTTTTTTCTTTTTGGGTCATACCCAGTGATGCACAGGGGTTACTACTGGCTCTGCACTCAGGAACATACTCCTGGCGGTGCTCAGGGGACCATATGTCATGCTGGGAATCAAATCCGGGTCAGCCTCGTGCAAGGCAAACACCCTGCCCGCTGTGCTATGCCCCAGCCCTAAAGACTTTTTAAAGAGTAAAATTCTGGCTGGGAGATAGCTCAATGGGGTGGAGGGTGGGGGCTGGTTTGTTCCTCAGTACCACATGCTTCCCCTAGCACTGCTGGAAGCAATCCCTGAGCATAGAATTAGAAGCAGCCTCTAAACATTGTTGATATGTCCCTCAGAAATTTTTTTTCTTTAAACAAAGTGCAAGGGGGCTGGAGAGATACAGTAGAGTGAGTAAGGCAGTTGCCTTGCATACAACTGACCCGTTTGATCCCTGGCACCCCCTCATGGTCCCCTGAAGCCTCTCCAGGAGTGATCCTTCAGTGCAGAGCCAGGAGTAAGCCCTGAGTACTGCTGGGTGTGACCCAAATACACAAAAAGAATAAAAATAAAATAAAGGGTAATGAATACTCTCTCTGGAGTATGCCTGTGTTCTGTCTTTTAACATGTGACCTATAGGGGGCCAGAGTGATAGCACAGTGGGTAGGGCGTTTGCTTTGCACATGGCCGACCTGGGTTCAATCCCCAGCATCCCATATGGTCCCCCAAGAACTGCCAGGAGTAATTCCTGAGTGCAGAGCCAGGAGTAACCCCTGAGCAATGCTGGTGTGACCCAAAAAGCAAAAAAAAAAAAAAAAAAAAAGTGACCTATTACTTCCAGAATTTATTAATAAATCTTTTATATTCCCCCCCAAAAAAGAAAAAAGAAAAAGAGGATGCAACACTCTTCTTGGAGTAGCCCACCAGCTGGGATATCTGAAGAGTTTAAGGATATGACCATCACAGACAATCTCCAAGGAGGCAGGTCAAGAGCGTGGACAAGTCGCTTCCAATGGAAACAAGGGGCGCAGGGAAGAGGAAGGAGGCCCCTCAGGCCCTCTGCCTAGGACACAATGGCCACCAGCTCCTTCTGCTCCTTCTTTTTCAGCAAATGTCGGGCATAGGCCTGCTCCATCTGCATGCGAGAGAGGGGTGGTAAGGGTAGACATGACGCCTGAGAACCCCTTCCTTGCCTGGGGCCGCCCCCACTAGCCCACAGGTGGACACCCCTGGCCCTGTACTCACCTGGACCGTGATGAGACTCTGGGTGGCGCGGCTGGTATCAGGACTCTCCTCCCAGAAGTCCAGGGTCACTTGGAACTTGGGTTCAGGACCCAAGCCCAGGAGATACATGTCTAAGTCTGAAAGACAGAGAGAGGGTCAAGGATCGGGTGGAAAGGAACAGAGAGAAGGCTACAGGGATGTGGGAGTGAGGGGCCACCTCAGGGTGCCTGCAGTGAGGAGGGTAGTGATAGCTGATGGCCAGCTGACCCGGACAGTGGGTTTGTGCGCACACACGGGGGTGCACCTCCTCATGTGGCAGAGTGCCCCTAGCGCCTCATCTACCAAGGCCTTGGGGTAGAAAGACGCTCCAGGCTGCAGGGCCAAGCGGAGGATCACTAGTGGTGGGGGAAGGTGGGGGGGAGGGGGACGGGATGGGGGCAGCATTCCTTGCACAGCGGGAGCCATCTCACCTCTGCAGAAATTCCTGGTTCGGAAGAGCCCCACAAACTCATTGCTGGGCAACAGATGCGGGCCTGGCCCCTCCGGGGCCTGGGGTGAGTTCCAAGAGATGGGGATGGGGCACAGGCTCTGAACGAAGAGGCCCTGGGAATTGCTGGCCACCATGACCCCACGCTCGAGTTGTTTCAGCAGGTTCTGGGTGGGCTCCAGCGGGTCTGCCTTAGGGAACAACACCTGCTCCATGCCGCCATGGGAGCTGGAGGGCTCGGCCACCAGGCGGCAGTCCAGGCTCTGCACCTGGGCCTCCCCGACCACCCGGCCAGCGTAGATGAAGGTGAGAAACAGAGAGAAATCTGCAGACGCAAGATACTCCTGCGACACCAGCACCTCTGTCCAGGTGGCCTCCTCGTCTGCACAAGGCTCTGGGGAAGCAAAGGAAGACTCTGAGCAAAGCTTATTTTGCTGATGAGGAAGGTGAGGGGAGGGCCGGGTAGCAATGCATAACTTTTTGTCGGTGGGGGGGTTAGGGGTGGGGCTTGGGTCACAACTGGCAGTGCAGTAGAGAACCCTATGTGGTGCTTGGGGTTAAAATGGGGTTGATCACATGGGAAGCAAACACCTTCATCCCTGTACTAGTGCTCTGGCCCTGCAATCCTTCCTAATTGTTTTTGGGGACACCCCCTGTGGTACTTAGAACTCACTCCTGGCTCTGAACCAAGAGAGACCTCTATGTGGTGCCTGGGTTTGAACCCGAGTCTGGGGTGTGCAAGGCGAACCCCACGCCATCAGTTACTCACAGCACAATCTCTCTGGCCCTGCATTTCTTTTTTGTTTTGGTTTGGTTTGGGAGCCACACCTGGCAATGCTCAGGGGTTACTCCTGGCTCTGTGCTCATAGCGGTGCTCAGGGGCAGTGCTCAGGGGATCACAGAGGATACTGGGAATCGAACCCAGGTCGGCAGTGTGCAAAGCAAGCATGTTAGCCACTGTGCTCTCTAGCCCCTGGACCCGTATTTCTGCAGTTAGCAAATGCTCTCTCCCACTCGGCCTGGGGGCTCCTGTTCTGTCTTCCCACCACTCGAACAGAGCAGCCTGTACCCAACTCCTGCAGACACTTCAGGGGTGATTGTTCAGTGTCTTGCATCTTACAAGAAAGAAGCTCCTACAGCTCGGGTACCGGCTGAACCCAAAGAAATCAGCATTCTGCAAATCCTGCAAGTGGGTTTGCAGGAAGCAGAGTATTGAGAAGTGTATTTTTGAGAAACAAACTTCAGCCTGGAGTCTGACAAGGTGCTCTGCCTAGAAACGGGTGCCTCTGCCACTGGGCCCCTCCCTCGCCAGCCCTGACACATAACATAAAGCAGAATAGCCACCAGAAGCAGCTAGTGGGAACAGAGAGCAGGGCCGAGTCACAACCAGGTACCTGAGTATAGGGAGAGCAGCAGGTCTATGGGGACCTCCTCCCCCTGCAGAAGGCCGTCAGCTGGGTCCGCACCTGCAAGGGAGGGCAGAGGCAGGGGTCATGAAGTGTCACTGAGGAGCCGGTGTGGGGCACAATGCCAAAGGAGGGGAGGCGGTACCTTCCTGAGGCTCAGAGCTGCTGGGGCTGCTGCTGCTGCTGCTGCTAGCGTTGGGACCACCTGCGATCCTGCCAGCCTCCGGCTCCTGCAAACAGCGGCCATTACTGGCAGCCTCCCTCCTGGGGCCTGCCGTACCCTCACTGTCACTGTCATCCCGTTGCTCATCGATTTGCTCGAGTGGGCACCAGTAACATCTCCATTGTGAGACTTCTTGTTATGGGCCCACCTAATGTTTACATTTCTTTTTTTTTTCTTTTTTGGGGTCATGCCTGGCAATGCTCAGGGATTACTCATAACCCTGCACTCAGAAATTAGTCCTGGTAGTGCTCAGGGAACCATATGGGATGCTGAAGATCGAACCTGGGTCGGCCGTGTGCAAGGCATACCTATTGTACTATGGCTCCGGCCCTCAATGCTTACATTTTTGAGGAGCTTTGGGAGTGACGGCAGACTGAGGGTGCAGCTCTTCGTGACGCCCGGCTCGTCCTCTCTGTCGGGCAACACAGAACTGTGGTGTCGCTTGACGGGGGTTTTCTGGGTTTCTGAGGGGTCTGCGGGATGTTGTGGAGCAGGAGAGGGATGTCAGTGCTGTGCACGTGGGTGCAGATGGGAAGCAACGGAAGGGTGGCTGGGGGGACCTGGGTTGCCCAGGATCAGACTGTGTCTGAGGGGCGAGGCAGGAAGCTGCCTTTCCCCAAAGGCCCAGCTGCCCCGACCCTCCTCCCTGTCAGCGAGTGCTAGGAGTAGCCCAGCCGGGGAACTCTCACCAGGGACGGTTCCTTGTGGCAGCAGCCGATACACCTTGTAGGGCTCAGCCCCGTCCAGCTGGTTCCGACCAGGCACCTCTTCAAATTCAGGGCTCTTGTTGAGGGCACAGCGCAGGCGAGTTTTCCAGATGGCGGGGCCTTCTGCTTCCCCCTCCTTGTGCTTTCCCTTGAAGATCGCCCAGGCCTAGGAGACAGGAAGTAAGGAAGAGACAGTGCTCCAGCCCCCACAGACCCTCCCCCAGGTCAGCCTCAAGCCGTGAGGCCTGAGCAGTGCATGGCAGGGCGGTACAGGGTTCATGCACGGTGGGAGCCACCCTGAAACCCAGATGTTGTGCACTGGGCTCGGACAATTACTAGATGGTTCTACCCTCCAATCTCTTTTTCTTTTGTGTGTGTGTGTGTGTGTGTGTGTAAGGGACATGGACTATACCTGGCAGTGTGTGTGTGTGTGTGTGTGTGTGTGTGTGTGTAAGGGACATGGACTATACCTGGCAGTGTGTGTGTGTGTGTGTGTAAGGGACATGGACTATACCTGGCACTGTGTGTGTGTGTGTGTGTAAGGGACATGGACTATACCTGGCAGTGTGTGTGTGTGTGTGTGTGTGTGTGTGTAAGGGACATGGACTATACCTGGCAGTGTGTGTGTGTGTGTGTGTGTGTTTGTGTGTAAGGGACATGGACTATATCTGGCAGTGTGTGTGTGTGTGTGTGTGTGTGTGTGTGTAAGGGACGTGGACTATACTTGGCAGTGTTCAGGGATGGCTCCCTGTGGTACTTGGGGTCCCTTGTGGTGCCAGGTTCAACCCAGAGTTGGTCACATACAATATAAATTCCTTAACCCCTGTACAATCTGTCCCTCTTTTTAATTTTTTTTTTTTAGTCTGGGGGAGTCACACACATGGGTTCTTGGGACTTACTCCTCGCTCTATGCTCAGGGGTCACTGCAGGCAGGGTTCAGGGGACCATATGTGGTGCCAGGATCAAATCTGGGTCAGCTGCATGTAAGGTGAGTGCCTTACCCCCTGTTCTATCTCTCTGGCCAACTCTGGCCCCTCTTTTGTTTTCCATGTTTAGGGGCCACACCCAGCTGGGTGCTGGGGGACCATCATCCTGTTGGAGATGGAACCCAGGTGGGCTCCTGCCTGCAGAGCGCATGCTTGGCTCAGAACTCTCTCTCTCCAGACCCTAGCCTCCCTCCCCTTTACCCCAAGCCCCGTGGACAGCCACCCCTCACCTTGAAGAAGGCGGCATCCTGGTCTTCCCGGAAGTCCTGCTTCCCCGCGTGCTTCCAGGGGATCCGGAACATGGTCTTCTCTGCATCTTCCCAGCACACCCCCGGGAACTTCCCGCTCTCCACCTGCTCCACCACCCAGTTGCGGAGCTTTCGGGTGCTGCGTCCCCGTCCCCGGGTGGAAGGCATCCTGGGGGAGACAGTGGCAACATAAGCCGGAGAGCACTGGCTGAGGGAGCCCCTGGCTGTGGGTCTGGGAGCTGCCCTCCACCTTTGGCCTCTAGACCCTCTGGGAATTCTCTGCGGTGGCAGCGGCAGGGTTCCCTCCGGGCCCATCGCCAGCCATGACACTACAAGACATTCCTTGATGATGGCCCACAGTTTGGGGAGTTCAACCCATACCCGGCAGGAACCTGCAGGTTTCAGTCCTAGGAGGGAAACTTTGCAGGAATCTGGGGGTGGAGGTCAGGAGGGGGCTGAAGAGGGGTTAGCAGCAGAGCTGGCTCCCCTGCAGGTGTGAGACCCTGGGTAGCATTCCCAGCAGTACACAGGGGGAGTAGGGGGAATAAACAAGGGCAGAACCTTTTCACCCGCGGGCCATCAAGAAGAGGCTTCCCCTGGTGGCCCATTCCTGGCGAAGACCCGCCTAGCGGCAGGGGGTCTGTCTGCAGAGCCGGTGGGTGACTTGTCTGCTCCGCAGGTGCCTGGTCAACCCCCTTCACACACACCCCCCCCCCACACACACACACAACCTGCCCTTTGGCCTCCCTCTCCCCTCGCCAGGCCCGTGGGTAGGGAGGTGTGGCAGAGGCGGATCTGCACAAATGGGCAGGTCCACCGAAACCAGAAAACAAACAGGGTCCTTTGCAGAGGGGTGAAAGTGCCGCCGCCTCCTTGTCCCCGGCTGGGGGCGCTGGCGGTCCCTCCCCAGACCTGACCGCACCCCACCTGCATTCCCCTTGGTCAGGCGGACGCGCAGCTTGGGCACCTCTTACCTGAGCGGCGCTGGGGCAGGCTGTCCCAAGGCCCGACGACACCGGCCGGGGCTCCGCTCACTGGCGCCTGGGCAGTCTCCGATGGCTCCGCCCCCAGCTTCTGCCCTGCGCTTCTGAAGTTTCACTTCTGCTCCCGGGAGGGCCTTTCCCAGAAATCACGTGGTGCGAGCCGCAGGGCGGCCGGCGGCCGGCAGGGGGCAGCAGCGCCCGCGCGCCCGGGCCCCTCCCTCCCCGCTCGGGACCGCGCCTCCAGCCGTCCGCTAGTCTTGCCTAGTGGAGGCCGCCGATACTCTCGGACACGGGGGAGAGGAAAAAGGCCCAGGGCAGGGCGGGATGCCCAGGCGCGGGGAGATTTCTCTGGGGCCCTCCCTGGGGCCAGTTCCTGCCGGGGCCTCGAGCCTAAGGAAGGTCAGTTGGTGGGCTGCGGGGGTCCTCTGAGCACAGTTCTGTTCACCCCTCTTTCCCTGATGCCCCCCACCCTCCACCCCGCAACCCTCCCCGGGGAGATTAGGAAGAAGGACCGCCGAGAAGCTTGGGCAAGGAGATGCCTCTTTATTGGTGTGCAAGTGAGTCCTGCGGAGCCGGGCCTGGGGCCGTCAGCCCCTTCCCTGGGCTACTTCCTCCGGCGGGGGATACTCTGTCCCAAGGGCACTTCTTCTTTCAGCTTCTGCAGAGGAGAGAGAAAGAATAATGAGAACTGGGAGCCTGAAGTTCAGAAGCAGGACAGGAGAGGCCTGGGATGTGGGGTCCCAGGTACAGCTGGGGGCGCGGGCGGGGGCGGGGGAGGGGAGGGACTTCACCTGTAGCAAGCGGGCGTGGTAGTTGGGGGCGTCCTCGCCGGGCAGCGGCTGGGGGCGCGCGTGCAGGTAGCGCTCCACAGCCGTCTCCAGCTCCTCCACCTCATAGAGGGTGGCTGGGTCCAGGGAGTGGGCGTTGATGAGGCTCACAAGGTACTCCTTGTAGTGTGCCCTGGGCAAACGAGAGCGTGCAACACCCCTTCTGTGGGGCCGAGAGGGAACCTGTGCTCCCAGCGCCAAGCACCGCACTCTCCAGAGAACCACAGCGACACCCCTCGCCTCCTGCACCCGTGGGCCTCCCAGCCTGCGCACTCGGGGATGACTCGGGGCCCTTGTCCAGAGGGCCCCGCACCCACCCCCCCCACTCCCAGAGATCGCAACTGCCCGGGCGCACCCACTCTGTCCCTCCACTCCTCCCCAACACTGGGCCCCACGCGCCCTGCCTAGCACTCACTGGCAGAGGCCAGCGTGGCCAGCTGGAGTCTCCTTGCCACACGCTTCATCCCGGAACCCATTGGGAACCTCTTTCTGCTCCATCACTCGGCAGCCACCTAAGCGGGAAGGAAGGGACCCGTAGTTGGAGACGGCCCCAGAGCACAGAACCCAGGAAAACCCATCAGGAGGCACGCACAGCATCCGGGGGAGACCAGAGGACAGGAGACCTTGCGGGCTCAAACGCCTGGCCCGGTGGCCGGGCTCTCTTCGAGACAGAGATCTGGCTGAGCCACTTTTTACTTAGGCTGCCTCTGGGACCAGAATCACACCCTGTCTTGCTTTTTAAATTTATTTTTATTGCTTTGGCCTTGAGGTCCCACCCTGTGGTGTTTAGGGGCTACTCCTGGCTCAGTGCTGGGGATCGACCCCAGGACTCTTGCAGGCAGGGCATGTACTCAACCCACCACCTGCTGAGCTCCCTCCACGGGCCCTGTGAGACAGCACTCAGGGTTGGGATGTAGCTTTCTGTTCTGTGGAGGTTTGTTGATCTGGGCAATACTGCCCTCTGGCTGGAGCACTAAACAGTCCAGGGAGTGGTAGTAACCTCGGGTGCCGTTAGGGGGCGCTATCTGCTCATGCGCGTTAAGACCGTAGATTTCTGGTGGGTGCTGAGTTTGTTTTGTTTTGGAATGGGGCCTATAGGCCTTATAAATTTGGGAAACTCTGACCTAAGTGGTAAGACGTGGGGGACACAGGGTTCATGTGTATATAACGCCTTTCTGTTGCCCTCCTGGAAACTGAAAGTGCCACTAGCAGCCTTGTTAAACGCTCACCAAGTTCATTAATGAGTCATGTGGAGCTGAGAGAAGGAAATCAGTAGGGAGGTGGTGGAGGCTTTGTTGGGGCCCTGTGTAAAACACTAGCCGCAGGGCCAGAGACATAGCATAGCGGGTAGGGCACTTGCCTTGCTTGCAGCCGACCTGGGTTCAGTCCCCCGCATCCTATATGGTCCCCCACACCCACCAGGAATGATCCCTGAGTGCAAAGACAGGAGTAAGTCCTGAGCACCAGGGCGTGGTCCCAAAACAAAACAACAACAAAAAAATAGCTAGCAGCAGCAAGGTGGACATTACCCCCTTTTTATTTTATTTTGTGTGTGTGGTACTAGGGAATAAGGCCAGGGACAACCACATGCCAGGAGAGTGCTGTCCCGCTGAGCTCGACCCCTTGCTGGCCCCCACTTATCAAAGTGAAAAACAAGGCCCAGGGTGACTCCCCCACCAGGCGACACGCACACAAATGAGCACAGGATGGGCCTGAGCCGTGATCTGACCCCCAGCCTCCCCTTCTCCTTCACTCACCTCCAGGGACAGCCCGGGCACCAGCGGGGGGCTCTGTGTTGAACAAGACATCATTGTCCTGTGAGAGAGACAGAGACAGAGAGAGACAGAGATATAGAGAGAAAGAGAGAGAGGAAGGGGCGTCAGGCACCCCAAAGAGATCAGTGCCTTGTGTCTCCCCATGCATACCACCTCCCTTCTGGCCACGCTGACCCTGGCCCCGCTCCTGGGCAGCCTTCCACACAGTTAGCAGGGCTGCCCCCCCACACACACACCTGTAGCAGCTTCTGGAGCCGGAGAGCCGTCCAGTCGCGCAGGTAGAAGAGGCAGTCTCGGGGGTGGTGGCCATGCAGGGACTTCTTAACCCTGCAGCTCGGGTCTGGGCATTTCTGGAGGGACCGAGCGGGGAGAGGGGAGTTGGAGACTGTCGAGGGGGGAGCCCTGGCCTCCCTCTTGGGCACCCCTGCGGGAGGGGTACATTGAGGGGTGAGGGTTTGGAGCAAGCAGAGAAGGAGAGGAGATGGAGGTGCTCTACACCGGTGGCCCCCCGTCCTCTTCCACTGGGCAGCCCCCTCCCACGGGAGAGAGGGGCGCTCCCCCTTCCTCCCATCCCCATTTCTGGGCTCACGTTCTTGGCGTAAAAGGCATTGTAGCAGCCACTGCAGAACTGGTAGCGGCACTGGGTGCAGTGAAAATGCATGCAGCCTCCTCGGGCCAGTGCATAGGAGAACTTGCACTTGGGACAGTCTGTAGGGGATAGTGGGTCAGGGCCAGGCTCTGCTACTCCTCCTCCAGGCTTCAGAGAGAGCACAGTGAGCACCCCTCGACAGGCCTCCTGGGGCAGCCTTACCGATGCCGTTTTCCTGAAGGTACATCGCCAGCCCCTGGGCCTGGTACTCTGGGTCATTGTTGCGTTTCCAGTTCTGAAAGTCCTCACAGCTCCGGCCCCGGTGCTGCTCTTCCCACTGGCAGGAGGAAGTAAGGCTTTGAGAGGGAGTCCCCGCCTGGGCCCTCCTTGCTAGTCCCTCCTACCTACCGGGGACTCATGGCTCAGATCACGGCCAGACACTCATTTCCAAACTGGCTAGTCTTGGTTCTGTCACGTCCTTTTTTTTTTTCTTTTTGGGTCACATCTGGCAATACACAGGGGTTAATCCTGGCTCTGCACTCAGGAATCACCCCTGGCAGTGCTCAGAGGACCATATGGGATGCTGGGAATCGAACCTGGGTTGGCCGCGTGCAAGGCAAACGCCCTACCCGCTGTGCTATTGCTCCAGCCCCTGCCACGTCCTTGTTTCACATGTTCACCAGCAAGTTTTGTTTTTCGCCCCCACAAGGCCTAGCTTTGTGCCGTCTGTTTTATTTTTGTTTTTTGCTTTTTTTTTTGGGCCACACCTAGCAATGCACAGGGGTCACTCCTGGCTCATGCACTCAGGAATCACCCCTGGAGGTGCTCAGGGGACCATATGGGATGCTGGGATTTGAACTCGGGTCGGCCACGTGCAAGGCAAAAGCCCTACCTGCTGTGCTATCATTCCAGCCCCTGTGCCATCTGTTTCCTTTCATCCCAACCATGACCATCCATCTCACCCAAGTCATGGCTGCTGCACCTCTGCCACTAGATCTCTGCCTCCACTCCCTGCCCCAAGTGGCCATTCTGTACCTTGCAAATAAACGCCTTTGAAAGTGTAAGTTGGGGCCAGGGAGATGGCTCAGTGGGCAGAGCACAGGCTTTGCATGCAGGGGCCCTGCTTCCATCCCCAGCACCAAAGTGGTCCCCTGAACACCCCAGAGTATACTGGGGAGCAGCTCCCAAGCACCACAGGGCATAGCCTCAAAACAAAACCAGAGGGGGTCAGAGAGATAGTACAGTGGATAGGGGTTTGCCTTGCACATAGCTGAAATCCCTGACATCCCTGGCATCCCATATGGTACCCAGAGCTCACCAGGAGTGATCCCTGAATGCAGAGTCAGGAGTAAGCCCTGAGCATCCCGGGGTATGGTCCCCAAAACAAAAAGAAACAAACAGAAACAAGCACAGAAAGCCTAAATGAGGGGCTGGAGCAGTAGCACAGCGGGCAGGGTGTTTGCCTTGCACACGGCCAACCTAGGTTCGATTCCCAACATCCCATATGGTCCCCCGAGCACTGCCGTAATTCCTGCATACAGAGCCAGGAGTAACCCCTGATCATCGCCAGGTGTGACCCCAAAAGAAAAAAAAGAAAGAAAAGTAAGCCTAAATGAGGCAGCCCCAGAAGTGTTCTAGTTCTGCGGTTTGGCGGTAGGGTACCAGCTGCTTGTCTCTTTATTTTATTTTTTTATTTTTTTGCTTTTTGGGTCAACCCAGCAATGCACAGGGGTTACTTCTGGCTCATGCACTCAAGAATTACTCCTGGCGGTGCTTGGGGGACCATATGGGATGCTGGGACTCGAACCTGGGTCGGCCGCGTGCAAGGCAAACGCCCTCCCCACTGTGCTATCGCTCCAGCCCCTGTTTGTCTCTTTATTGTTGTGTTTCCTAGTGCAGATGTGACTTTGGGGTATCAGACTAACATGATGGATTGTAAACAGGGGATGACACCCAGGGCCGCACACATGCAGGGGGCGGGAGCACTCTAGCACGGAGCTAGCGCCCGAGCCTTAGGAAGCATTGCCAGGGGCAGGTGAGGTGGTGCCACCACCCCCATGGCTTCGCTTCACTGTTAGGATAAAAGGCAAATACCTTCCTCACTTGGCCCCAGGCCTCTCCCGACCTGGTTGCTAGCTCCTCCGACCGCCTGCACTCTCGCCACGCCACACTTCTGACTTTGGTCTTTCCATCTGTTGCTCTTTCTATCCTGAATACTCTTGGCATGGCTGCTCCTTGTTACCTTTCAGGCCTGAGTTTAAATTAAACCGTTTTAGAGAAGAGCTGCCTGGTCTTGCTATCCTACGTAGGCGCATTCCATGACCCCTCATCTCCCTGCTTGGGCCCAGCACCTACGCCTGTGTCCTCCCTCCCGCCTCCCCTTCCCCACCTTGCCCTCCTAGGTCTGTCTCCCGGGCTGCGTGGCCAGCTCCTGGACCCTGGGGTGCTCATCTGCTCTGTTCTCTGGTTAGTACAGCAGCTCAGCCAGCACCTCTGACAGGGCTCACCTGGCGTTTACAGCGCACACAGAAGGTCTGGCGACACTGGGGACACGTAGCCTCCAGCTGCTCCCGCTCGTATATGAAGCCAAAAGAGCACTGTGTGTGGGGGAGTGGGCAAAGACACAAGCTGTTAGAGGACCATCCAGGCACCACCTCACCCTTCCAGCCAGCTCCCCGAGGCTGGCCACTGACCTGGGCACACCACAAGAACTTGGGGTCCCGCATGAGCACTCCCTCGGTCAGCTTCTTGTGGAACAGTGCATACGCGTCTGGCTCGAGGCTCTCCCGAAGCTGGGGATGGGCCAGAAGTGGTGGGTGGGCGGGGGCTCCTGTGCAAAGCCCAGGGCACCCCGAGTCCTTAAAGACGGCAGTACCTGAATGTCCAGGGTGGAGAAGTAGCTGAGCAACTGTGTGTCGTCGGTGAGGTCCGGGCGGCCACAGGCGGGGCACACCATGTCTGTGATGTGCTTCTCCTTCAAGGCGATGGTAAAGTGCTGGCGGAAGCAGTCGGGGCAGATGGTGCACTCACAGGAAGTCAGGGCCTGCATCTAGGGGGCAGGCCAGAGGAGGGGTGAGCGGTCACAGCCGCCCGCCGGGTAAGGGCAAGAGCAGAGGTGTCCACTGGGAGACCAAGGTTTCATTGACAATAGGGACCTTACCGGGCCGGAGTGGTAGACAAGTGGACAGGGCATTTGCCTTGCATTCGGCCAACCGAGGTTTGATCCCTGACATCCCATAACGGTCCCCCAAGAAGTGCCAAGAGTGAACTCTGAGCACAAAGCTAGGAGTAAGTTCCCAGCACCACCAGGTGTGGCCCCCAAACCAAAAAAGAAATGAAAAAATAATAAGTAAATGCTGGGGGCCAGAGCTATAGTACAGAGGGTAAGGGTATTTGTCTTGTACATATTCAATCCCGGTTAGATCCCCAGCATCCCACAGGGTCTCTCGAGCTTGTCAAGAGTGATTCCTGAGCACAGAGTCAAGAGTAACCCCTGAAAATCACTGGGTGTGATCCAAAACCCTAAAAATAAATAAAATAAGCAAATAAATGCCAACAAGTCAGGCAGGCAATGTAAATGTTTGACAGCAGGTGGAGAAATATGCAGACATTGTGAGACCTAAAACCTCTGAAAGTATATGCACTTAACTCCTTCATTTAAAAAAATACCAGGATAGGGCTGGAGCAATAGCACAGTCGGTAGGGCATCTGCCTTGCACGCGGTTGACCCGGGTTCAATTCCCAGCACCCCATATGGTCCCCTGAGCACCGCCAGGAGTAATTCCTGAGTGCGGAGCCAGGAGTAACCCCTGTGCATTGCTGGGTGTGACCCAAAAAGCAAAAGAAAAAAAAAGCACCCACAAATAGCATAACTCCAGAGACAGGAGCTGGAGAGAGAGTACAGCAGGTAGGACATCTGCCTTGCACGCGGCAGACCTGGCTTCAACCCTGGCAGTCCAAATGGTCCCCCAGACTCATTAGGCATGATCCCTGACCAAAGAGCCAGGAATAAGCCCTGAGCACTGCCCGGTGTGACCCAAAAAACATGCAAACAAAAGCTCCAGAGATGGAGAACAGAAAAGTGGTTACCAGGAGTGGGATCAGGGGAAGGAAGTGTGATAAGGAGGGAACACTTAGGATTCCATGCTGAATATGAGACATCTAGATGTGGTAACACCGAATCCACACCCAGGATGAAACTGCATAGAGCCAAACATACACCCCCACATGTGAAAGGCACAGCTCTACAGTTTCACTAACATTGTACCAATGTTTGTGACTCAGTCTGGACACTGCCTGTAATTATATAAGGTATTACCATTGGGTGAGAATATGTGTTTTGTGGTAGTTGTCTTGTTTTGGGGACACAACCAGAGGTACTCAGGGGACCATATGGTGTGCCCTGGGATCAAACCTGGGTCTGCTGTGTGAAGGCAAACGCCCAACCCACTTGTACTATCTCTCTGGTCCCATATCTTCTTCTTCTTTTTTTTTTTTTTTTGCTTTTTGGGTCATACCTGGCGATGCACAGGGGTTTACTTCTGGCTTTGCACTCAGGAATTTCTCCTGGCGGTGCTCAGGGGGCCATAGGGGGTGCTGGAAATCGAACCCGGGTTGGCCGTATGCAAGGCTATGCTATCACTCCAGCCCTCCCCTCCCCCCCGTATCTTCTTTTGTTTTGCTTGCAATGGTTTCGTTGTTGGTGCACATAAGGCTCTGTGGGGGCGGGGGCGTGGTTCCCAGTAGTGCTCAGGGAACCAGGTGGTTCTGGGAACTGAGCCTGGGTCTTCTGCATGCAAACCAGGCACTTAACCCACTGAATTATCTCTCCAGCCCAGATGAAGGCATGTGAGGTACACACAGGACTCTGAAATGCTTATAACTTTTTTATTTTTGGCTGTGTGTGTGCGCGGATGGGGGGGGCAAAGAGGGGGCTAGCAGGGGCCATACCCTGGGGTGTTTAGGGCTTACTCCTGGCTGTGCACTCAGGAATTGCTCCTGAGGGGATTGGGGGGGATCATGTGGGTGCTGAGGACTGAACCCGAGTCAGTCATGTGCAAGGCAAATGCCCTATCCACTGTATTATCTCTCTGATTTCTAGAGCACATACTTTGCATGCAGGAGGTTCAGGTTTGGTCCCTAGCATGGCATTTTCTCCTGATCACACCAGGAGTGACATCTGAGAACAGCTCCTGAGCACCACTGAGCGTGGCTCCAAGAACTTTTAAAAAGGGGGCAGCCAGAAAGGTAGTTTAATGAGATGCAGTGCACACTTTGCATACTTCTTTTTTGGGGGGGATGGGGCACACCTGATGATGATCAGGGGTTATTCCTAGCTCTGCACCCAGAAATAACTCCTGGTGAGGCTCAGAGAACCATATGGGATGCCACAAATCAAACCCCGGTCAGCTGCGGACAAGGTAAATGCCCTACCACTGCACTATCTCTCTGGCCCCACATTTTGCATACTTCTGTTTTGTTTTGTTTGGGCAATACCTGGCAGTGCTCAAGACTTACTCCTGACTCTATGCTCAGGAATTATTCCTGGCAGACTTAGGGAACCATATGGGATGTCAGGGATCAAACCTGGGTTGGCCATGTGTGAGGGAAGTACCCTACCCGATGTCCTATCTCTCCTGCCAAAATCTATTCCCTCAAGCACTGCCAGGAATGAGCCCTGAACACCAAGCTAGAAGTATCCCCTGAATAATTACTGTCTGTGGCTAAAACAAAAGAATAACAGAAGGATTAAAATAAAAAGTCAAGGAGCTGAAGCGATAGCACAGCAGGTAGGGCATTTGCCTTGCACGGGGCTGACCCGGGTTCGATTCCCAGCATTCCATATGGTCCCCCAAGCACCGCCAGGAGTAATTCCTGAGCGCATGAGCCAGGAGTAACCCAAAATGTAATAAATAAATAAATAAATAAAATTTTAAAAATAAAAAAAAAGTCAAAATAAAACAAAAATGAATAGAACCAGTCTGAGTAAACTGGACAGTATTTGGCTAAAGAGCTGCTACATCTGGCCAAGTGTGAAAGGTAACAGGAAACAAAAGGGGCTCATTCCTACCACCTGGATATCTGATTAGAACATGAGAGAATCACGGTCAGGCCCAGGGGATAGCACAATGTCCTGCATGTAGGAGGCCTAAATTCAATCCCTGGTACTTCACAGTCCCCTCAGGGAGAAACCCTCTAGCAAAGGTGTGGCCCCCAAATCTACCCCCCTCCCAAGGAAAGAGTGTTAATTGCTGGAGGTTGATAATTGCTGGAGATTGATGATGAACAAACAGTGTGGAGGGGGTGAAGGAGAAAGTCTGTCATATATGTTGGATTTTTTCTGTAATAGAACACACACACGCACACGCGCACACGCGCACACACACACACACACACACACACACACCACACCACACCACACCAATCAGGGATCAAACCCAGGGCGTCACATATCCAAGGCCTCAGTGCTCTCTGTTGAGCAGAGGGTCCCTGTCCACATAACAGAACTTTAAAAAGAACTGGGGTGGGGGTGTTGTCAATCTGTCCTCGCTTTCAGATCCCTTTGGGGGCACAGCACAAAAGACAGCAGAGGTGGGTGGAGTGGGCAGGGTTGGGGTGCAGCGCAAAGAGAACATTCACCCTAAAGCAGGCCTCCTGGGGGGCTCACCCGGTTGCGGGGCAGGGTCCAGCCGCACACGGCGCACTCCTGGGCAAGCAAGCGGCGCAGAAAGGCCCGGTCCTGGCTGTGTCTCACAGCCTCCACCACATCCCCCAGCTCATAGTTCCTGGGTGTCTCTTGCAGTAGTGACAGCGCCAGCTCGGCCCGGCCCCAGCTGGGGAGGGCATAGACCGCCAGGAGCCGCCTGACAAGGCTCTGCATGTGGTTCAAGAGGGGAGTGGAGGCAAAGCAGCAGTCGTCAGACCCCTCAGGATCCAGCCCCGAAGCCTCCCGGGCTCCCCTCTGCCCCTTCCGGTAGTCCTTCGCCCTCCCAGCACCTGCTTATCTGGCCCATCCCAGGATGGGGTGGGCTCGGGGCCACTGTCCCAGAGGCGCTGATGGAAGGGCTCCAGGCGCTGGCGCTGGAGCTCAGTCAGGGCGCGGGCCACGTCGCCTCCATGCTGGAACAACGCCTGCAGAGAGCCCTCCTCAGGCCCAAAGCCCAGGGCCTGGAGCTCCCTCACCTGCATGGGAGGGTCAAGAGGAGTGAAGAGGCGGCAGGGAAGGAGAGCCGGAGCGGCCGAGCTCTGCGGCCCTCCACCCAGTCCCAGCACGGCGGGTACCTTTCTGCGCCGAGCCCGCACACACTCTTCCACAGCTTCATCGAGATTGCCGTGTCGGTCCAGCCAGGCCTTCCGGGCCTCCTGACAGGAAAAGGCCCCCAGCCCCGGGTCCTGCTGCGCTGCCAGCTCGGCCACCATCTCCAGCACATAGGGCAGCTCTGAGCGCAGCCACTGCAAGGGCACCTCGGTCCCGGAGTACTGCAGAGCCGAGAAGATCTCCTCTGGGCAGGCACCGGCAGCTTCCCCTTCCTAAGGCACAGTTCCACCCGGGCACCGTGTCACCAGCAAGGCCATTCTCCACCCCGCGCCTGGGCCCCACGCAGGCACAGCAGGACACCTGCCACTTGGGAAGTGTTCCCAGAGAGCGAGCAAGCGAGCGAGCAAGTGCACCCAGTAGCGTTAAGTTTGCCAAGAGCTTATATTAACCCCTGGCAGCTTCTCCCTTCGCCCGCCGGTCCCACCTCGCCTCGGGCCCCATCCTCACCCGGATCTTCATCACAAGCTGGCGACCTTCCTCCCGCATCTTGTCCTGGCGCTGCTTCTCAGAGTCCCCGCCAGAACTGGGCAGGGGGGCACTGAGGCGTCGTGGAAGTCCTGGCTCATGGACGCCCTCATCCAGAGATCTGGCATGGGGCCGGGGGACGTGCTGCACTGGGATAGGGTCACTGGTCCGGTAGCACGCTGCACACACCCAGCCAGGGCCCGAGTTGCAGAAGGTACAGTGACTGCAGTACCAGAACTGAGTCTGGGCAGAGGAGGGCAATGTATTCCCCTGTTGGAAGGGCAGAAAGAATGACCCCATGGAAAGCTGGCCGGGACTCTGGTGCAACGATAGGGCGTTTATGAGAAGCTCCAGGGAACTGAAGGCAAACAGGGGAAGAGAAAGCAGAGGCAACAGGCACAGGCAAAGAGCTGGGACAGTCAGGAACAGGTTACCTGAAGGGGCTGTAGGCGAATGGCAGCGTCCGAGGTATCTGCCACCAAGCTAGGAGGCTGAGCCAGTCGAGGTCGCTCGCATACGGCACACAGGACAGCCGCTGCCTCATTCTCAAAGGTGCAGCTCTGGCAGGCCCAGTGACCCCGGGCCAGCTCAGGTTCTTGACCCCCAGCTCCTTGGGACCCATCACTCCCTGAGGCCAACCCCTTACAGGCTCTGGGCCGATTACAGGCCACACAGAGCACTGCCCGAGGTCCATTTAGCATTGTGCAGGCAGCACATTGCCACGACAGACGGGTACTCGCAGGATCAGGGGAAGAAACAGAACCATTTCCCACGGCCGGCAGGGATGTCAGCTGAGGCCGAGATGGAGTGGAAGCTGGTAAACTGTCATGGAAAAGCAGACAAGATGGGGTACATGAGATGGAACCATTAGCCCTCCTGAAAAAAATAAATAGGGGGCTGGAGTGATAGCACAGAGGGTAGGGAGTTTGCCTTGCACGCGGCCGACCCAGGTTCAATTCCCAGCATTCCATATGGTCCCCTACACCAAGAATGATTCCTGAGTGCAGAGTCAGGAGAATCCCTGACCACTGTTGGGTGTGACCCCAAAAGCAAAATAAGTAAATAAATGTATGTATATGTGTGTGTGTGTGTGTGTGCGCGCGCGCGCGCACAAACACATGTGTGTGTAAGCAAGACAGGGAAGTCCCGCAGCGGGGCTGCTGCCTGATACATGCTTCTTTCCTTATGTGACACACATGACTCGGGTCTTTGTGTTCGTGTTCTCTCTGGTATCTTCCTGTACCCAGTCTGTTCAACACTGAAGGATACTTTACAATTCCTATCTCCCAGAGCTGGAGCAATAGTACAGCGGGTAGGGTGCTTGTCTTACATGTGGCCAACATGGGTTCAATCCCCAACATCCCATGTGGACCCCTGAGTACTGCCAGGAGTAACTTCTGAGTGCAGAGCCAGGAGTAAGCCCTGAGCATCACTGGATGTGACCCCCAAATTAACTAATTAAAACAAAAAGATAAAGTTCTTGGGCCAGAGCAATAGTACAGCAGGTAGGGTATTTGCCAACCCGGGTTCAATCTCTGGCATCCCATATGGTAGCTCGAGTACTGCCAAAAGTAATTCCTGTGTGCAGAGCCAGGAGTAACCCCTGAGCAACTCCCAGGCATGACCCAAAAAGCAAATAAATAAATAAATAAATAAATAAAGTTCTTATCTTCCTGGCAGGTATCCCTAACACAAGGCCTGACCCAGTACTGTTTTTTTTTTTTTTTTTGCTTTTTGGGTCACACCCAGCAATGCTCAGGGGTTACTCCTGGCTTTGCACTCAGGAATTACTCCTGGCAGTGCTTGGGGGACCATATGGGATGCCGGGGATTGAACCTGGGTTGGCCGCGCGCAAGGCAAACACCCTACCCGCTGTGCTATCGCTCCGGACCCCCAGTACTAGTTTTTAAGGTACTGCCAACTTGATGGCAACTTGATGGTAAGCAGCCTTGATATGATAAGCCAGTATCATTGACTGAGCAGATTCTTCAGACTGGGCTGTATCTTCCTCCTCCATATCTGTACAAAATACAATTTTTATTTTTGGCGGGAGGGGCAGTATCTGTCACATATATCTAATGGCTCTAGTGCTCAGGGACCATATGCAGTGCTCGGGGATTCAAACTGAAGTTGGCTGCACGCAAGGCAAGTGCCTTAACCCCGTTACTATCTTTCTAGTCCCAACCACACAAATACTCGGCTACTTGTTTGCTATGTATATCTAGCATATGATCCTGTCTGCTTGTCCTCAATGAGACAGTCTTCAGCACACAGCCTAGCACAGAGTCGATTCTTTTTTTTTTTTCTTTTTCTTTTTTTTTGCTCTTTGGGTCACAACTGGCGATGCACAGGGGTTACTCCTGGCTCAGGCACTCAGGAATTACCCCTGGCAGTGCTCAGGGGACCATATGGGATGCTGGGAATTGAACCCTGATCAGCCACATGCAAGGCAAATGCCCTACCCACTGTGCTATTGCTCCAGCCCCAGAGTGGATTCTTAAGCCGTTGAATTTCACTTGAACTCAGAAGAAAAGGACTCTTACTTGGGAGTCAGCTGGGGGGCCCCATGCAGGGTCTGGCGGTGGTGGAGGGCTCGGGACGGGTGGCCGTGGAAGAGGCGATCACAGGCTGGGCACAGGGTGTGTTTACAGGCTGAGCAGTACAGTGTGCCTGGGGCAGAACCGCAGAGGAAGCAGGGGCCGGGAGTGGGGCCTTAGGGAAGGGGAAAAAGAACTTCTTACAATTGAATCTGTTGAGGAGGGAGATAAAATCACAGAATGCCATTCAACACTGGACCCCAAAAGACAATTACAATCTGTTAATAAAGGCGATAGCTCAGTGGTAGACCACAGGTTTCGAGTGTATGTGAGGCCCCGGGCTCGATGCTCAACACCAAGGAAAAGAGAAAGATTGATAACCAAGAAGACAGCCAGAAGAGGGCACCAGCTCTTTATCGGCTTGGTCTACTGCCACTGTCCACCCAGCACTGGGCCAGGCTTACCTGGGACAGTGGGGCCGGAGAGGGCACCGGGTGCCATCTCTTTCAGCAGTGGTGCAAACTCTGAGAGCTGTAGTACCTGTGGGGGGAACAGGGAATTGCATGGGCAAGGGTTTGGGGACAAAAACCCTATTCCAGTCCCCTTTGCACGCCAGGCCCCCTTTTCTGCCTTTCTTACGTCATCTTCAGTGTGGTCTTTCAGCAGCTGCTCCAGCACTTGCTGTCTTAGCTTAGCATCCTGTCAACAAGATGAAAGTTCCCACTGAGCCTTAGAATACTACCTTCCTGGAGCCTGAGTAGCACCTCTGCCTTGCATGTGGCTGACCCAGATTCAATCCCTGGCATCCCATATAGTGCCCCGAGCACCACAAGTCTTGGTCCCCTAACAGAATGGTCATAGAGACAACAGGATGAGAAGTTCCATAGTGACTGAGGGGCTTTGCCCATGATTCAGGGACAGGGCTGGGAGAACCCGAACTCGCTCTGTTTTTATTTTGTGTTTGGACGATGCTGATTGTGCTCAGGGCTTACTCCTGGCTCTGTGCTCAGTGATCACTCCTGGTAGGGCTGGGGGAGATCATAGGGGGTACTAGAAACTGAACCCGGGTCAGCTGCAAGCAAGGAAAGTACTCTCTCTCCGGCCCTTCTGTATTTCAGTTTTGGGGCCTCACCTGGCTGCCCTTGGGAGATCAGATGTGTTGCTGTGAGTGGAACACTGGATGTACATGGCAAAAGCCTTACCTGTTCTACTATTTCTCCAGCAAGCCTGGAGGACTTTGGACTCTGACTGGGCTCCACATTCCTCATGTGTTTTGTTTTGGGGTTTGGATACCCAGCTCTGCCTCTCAGGGATCATTCCTGGCAGAGGCTGGTGCTGGAGATGGAACAAGGCAAGTGCCCTGTCCTCAGTCTGACCTCTCTGGCCCCACTGGACGGTCCTGAGGTCCTCAGGACTGGGGACAGCTCACCTGTAGCAGCAGGCTGAGCTCAGTTCTGAGCAGCAGCACTTCCAGGGTAACTGTGGCCACTTGGTGCTCGTCTGGCTCTTTCTGCCCCTCTGGGAAGCTCAGCCCGTCCAGCTGCTCCTCGGTGTAGCCATAGAGTCGCAGAACATCCCGGCCCCCCTGCCACATACAAGCACAACCTGTGACCAGTGGGCAGATGCCCTCCCAAGGTCGGGGGCGGGGGACACACCTCTGCCTTCAGCCCTTCCCTGCCCACCCGCAGCCCAGCTCGTGTCCACTTCTTCTCCGAGGAGCCCCCGGCCTTCATTCACCTGCACCGCATCCACCGTGCTGCGGAAGACCGGGTTGTTAAACTTGACCCCGCGCCAGTACCGCGGTCGCTGCGGGCTCAGGAGGTTGCGGCCGTATTTCTCCAGGATGTTCAGGGCGGTGGAGAGGGTGCTGAGGTAGTCTTGGGGCTGCGAGTAACCAGAGAGCAGAGGAAAAAAAAAAATCCATGAGCCCCGCCCCGTCTCAGGCCCTACGCCCCTCCCGAGTCCAGGCGGGTCGCACCTCCCCGTGAGCGTTGCTGCGGATCAGGCGCGCGGCGTCCAGGTGCAGGTAGCGGGCGGCCAGAGGTACAGACGGGTCCAGCAGAGGCCGGAGCTGCTCCTGGGTGAAGGCCTGCCCGGAATCCCTCCTCAGGGCGCTCGCCAGCTGCTCGCGGGCCGCCAGGAAGGCCCTCTCCTCCTCCTGCCCGGGCATCCCGCGCCCGCAGTCCGTCCCGGCTCCGCCGACACCCCCGGACCCGGCAACGCGTGGCCCGCCCGCCCCTGCCTGGTGTCCGCCTCTCCGGCGGGACTCAGTCGATGCAGACCCCCGGGGTCACTCAGGCCACGGTCATTCTCCGGCCGCGGGCCCCACGCCAGGGGTAACCGAGAACAGGAAGTGCTGGCCTGAAGGGCGGGACGGCGACCCGCTTTCAGGGGAAGGGGCGGGGCTAAGGGTGGTACGGGCGGGGTCTGCGTTTAGGGGTGTGGCCAATTGGGGTTTATCCAATGAACACGAGGAATGTCCTGTGGCCCCGCCCCCAGAGAATTTCGGCTAGAAGGCTGAGCTCGGGTTCCTCTCCGCCAGCCTTCCTCACAGATTCCGCCTCTTTCCGGAGAGTCCCAGACCCGGGGTTACCTTCTTTCCCTCTCAATCCTTCCTCTTTTATCTGTATCTGGCCCGCGCTGACATCCCAGCGGGGAAGTTCCCTCCTACGGGGGAAGTTCCGTTCTGCGGGGGACGAGATGCTGATGGCCTTTGCCTGCTCAAGCGAGTCCCGCCCTTTCTCGTAGGCCTTGAAGTCAGGTCTGGGGGGAGCCCCACGACGGCTCCCTCGCACATCATCGTGCTCAGTCCTCTAGCCCCAGGGCCTGCCTCCACCTACTCCTCCTGGGTCACATCCGGTGGGGGTAGTGGGGGACGGGGACTCAGGGCTTTTACTCCTGGGCTCTGCGCTCAAGGGATGATCACTCCTGGCTTGCTGCGGGGCACCGTATTCCGGGATGCGGGGGATCGAGCCCGGGTCGGCTGCGTGTGCAAGGCAGGCACCTGACCCTCTGCACGACCGCTCCGGCCCATCTCTCCCCTGATCTGGCGCCTCCGCCCCTTCCCCACACTCGGGTCTGGCAGGGGAATGCCACCCCTGGACAAACCCGTTTCCAGCACCGCTCTCGCCGTTGCAACCCTGGACTCTTCCCGCAGCGCGTCCCTCCCCCCTCCCCGGAGCCCCGCCCACGCCGAGGGACAGCCCCCTTCCCAGCGCTCGGAGGGGGCCCGCCCAAGCCCCTCCCTCGGACAGCCTGGGGGCCGAGGACGCGGGCGGCCCCGGGGAAGAATGACTGAGGGGCTACCTAGCGCGGGCGGCCGGCCAGGAGCCCGGGCAGAAGCAAGGGGGCGGGGTTGAGGGGGGCGGGCCCGGGCGCGGGGAGTGAAAGCGAAAGCGCAGGCGGCGCGAGAGCAGAGAGCCGAGAGCTAGGGAGAGGAGCAGCTCGGCAGCAGCATGGCCAAGCCCGGTGGGGTACGCCTGAGCGGGGAAGCCCGCAAACAGGTAAGGGGGGGCAGGGGCGCGGCAGGGCCGGGGAGCCCTCCTGGGTGGAGACCATGCTGGGTGCTCCAGGGGACCAAGGCCGTGCCAGGAAACTCCCCGACCCCGACCCCCTGGTACTTCACTGCCCGGAGGGTCGAGGGTCGCGGATTCCCTTGCCTTCCCACCAGCCCCACCACCGTGCTTGGGCTTCCAGGGAAATCCGACCTGTGGGCCAAGTTGGAGGGTTCCCATTGGGGGTGGGGGGGCCTTGGGTGGATCATACCCTCGGCTATCGAGACCCCTAACGAATATCCGGGTACTTTCTGTGCAGGTGGATGTCTTCAGGCAAAGTCTTTTCCAGGAGGTAAGTCTCTGGATTGAGCCGGTTTGACTCACAATCTAAACCTGGGCTTGAGAGTTGCAGCCTCCCAGTGACCCCCAAATCCACACTGGACTTTGCCCCCACTTCATTTATCAAGCCTTCACCCAAGATAAGCTCCTGATCATTCATCTCTAATTTGACACCCTCCCCCACCCCCACTGAAACTCTCCCCAGTTCTGCCATTTTCTGGCTCTTCTTTTGGTGTGGAGGGGCAGGCTGTGGCCCCGGAGCAGGAACACCACAGTTCCAACCTTGGCTCTGCCCCTTTCCCGCTGGGGCAAGTCCCTGCACTTCCCAAGGCTTCCATTTCCTCATCGTAAGTCTTATATGCGATGAGCTCCGTGGGCCCTACCTCTTCTCCCACAACTCGTTGTGACTTCTGTGATTGCTTCCCTTGCAATGTGACCCACAGGCCGAGGAATTACTCTCCAGCTTCTTGCCCCAGAAAATCATACACCTGAATCAGCTTTTGCAGGTAAGTAATGTGCCCCCCCGCCACCCTACCCCTTGCTAAGTCTCTTGGCCTCCCTTTTCTCCACTCACCTGCTGAAATTCCAGTTCAGCATGAAGTAGGCGCTTGTGAATGGTGGACTGCAAATCTTTATAAGATTGGATGCCTCCACCTAGACTAGGAAGGCAAAGGTGGGGATGTGGGGAAACAACTGCTCCCCAGGATAAGGAGAAGAAACCGGGCAGCCCCTGACAGTGAACTCTCTGCAGGAAGACTCCCTCAACGTGGCCGACTTGACCTCTCTCCGGGCCCCCTTGGACATCCCCATACCAGATCCACCCCCTAAGGATGATGAGGTAAGATGCTTAGGATGTAGAGGTCTACACTGTAAGTCCTATGGACATGCTAGCTATACAATTCCTGAGATCCTCCTAAAGCAATGCTTCCTCTTTTTAAATTTAAAAAAGTTTGGTGGGGGGGTAAAGCGATAGCAGGGAGGGTATTTGACTTGCATGCGGCTAACCTAGGTTTGACCCCTGGCATCCCATATGGTCCCCTGAGCACTGTAGAAGTAATTCCTGAGTGCAAAGCCAGGAGGAACCCTGAGCACTGCCAGGTGTGACCGCAAAAGAGCCAAAAAAAATTTTTTTAGGGGCTGGAGCAATAGCACAGCGGGTAGGGCGTTTGCCTTGCACATGGCCGACCTGGGCTCGATTCCCAGCACCCCATATGGTCCCCTGAGCACCACCAGGGGTAATTCCTGAGTGCAGATTCAGGAGTAACCCCTGTGCATCGCCGGGTGTGACCCAAAAAGAAAAGAAAAAAATTTTTTTTTTAATGTTTATTGAACGGGCTGGAGCGATAGCCTAGCGGCTAGGGTGTTTGCCTTGCACACGGCCGACCTGGGTTTGATTCCTCCGCCCCTCTCAGAGAGCCTGGCAAGCTACTGAGAGTATCTCGCCCCCACGGCAGAGCCTGGCAAGCTACCCGTGGCGTATTCGATATGCCAAAGACAGTAACAAGTCTCACAATAGAGACGTTACTGGTGCCTGCTCGAGCAAATCGATGAGCAATAAACTATATTGCTGTATCATAACAGTGGTACAGAAATAAAGTTTATTGAATCACTATGAATTACAAAGTTACAAAGATATTTATGATTGAGTTTCAGGCATATATTGTTCCAACGCCAGTTCCTTCACTAGCATGCTTTATCCTATACCAATGTCCCCAGTTTCCCTCCTGCTCCCAGCCTACCTCGATGTTAGTGTTTTTTCACCTCTCATTGTTAGTGTTCCCTTCCCTAACTTTTTCCCCCCTGACCCCTACCCCAGTGCCAAGCTTCTTAGGGAAGACTCATTCCCTTGCTCTTTGCTTCTACTTGCTATCCCCCTATGAGATTTCTTTATATCCCACATATGAGAGAGATCATTCTGAGTCTGTTCCTCTCCCTTTGATTGATTTCACTCAGCATGATACTCTCCCGATCGATCCATATTTCAGAAAATTGCACGACTTTATCTTTCAAGGCTGCATAGCATTCATTGTATATAATGTACCAGAGGTGCATTGTCCAGTCATCTGTGAGCATTTGGGTTGTTTCCATATTTAGGCTATTATACATAGTGCTGCAATGAACATAAGAGTGCTTTGTACCTTTGGGCCCTTGGGGTATATTCCCAGGACAATGTCTCTTTTTAATCTTAGATGGAAACAGATAAACCAGAGAAGAAAGAAGGTGAGTGGAAGGAGTTCCTAGGGGGTGGAGGAATGGCTCAGTGACTGCTGCATGGGAGGGTCTCATATGCCTCTCTCTCACAGTCCCTAAGTGTGGCTTTCTCCCGGGGAATGAGAAGATTCTGGCACTCCTTGCCGTGGTTAAGCCTGAGGTCTGGACTCTGAAAGAGAAGTGCATTCTGGTAAGCCTGCGAACTGGGGAAGACAGGTCTGGCACTGGTCTCCTTCAGTGAGCCCTTCCCTTAGGGCCTAGTCCCCAAATGGGAAACTTCTTGTGATGCCTGGGCTTTAGATTTCTTTTGTTTTCATTCTGTTAGAAGTCTAAGATCACTGAAATTGGAGACTGTGCTCTATCCACCTCCATAGCCCCAGAACCCACTGATGTGCCCAGTACACTCAGATACAGTGAGTTGGTTAGAGCCTGGGTCCAAGAGGGAGACTGCTTGGCTCAAACTGACTCCATCATTGGCCTAGATGCGTACCCTAAGTAAATCACTCAGACATTCCCAACTTTGGTATTTTCATCTGTAAAGTGGATATAATAAGAATTATACCTTGAAGGGTTGCTGTGAAGGCTAAATGAAATACATACAAATACATATGTAGTAAATTATAGTAAATAGTATTTATTACATAGTAAATATGTATACTATATACTATACATATATAGTAAATTATAGCAAATATGTATTTCTAGGAATATACATATTTATTATAATTTACTATATATATTTATATACTAAATACTAAATATGTATAAATACATATTTACTATAATTTACTATATATATACATATATACATAAAATCACACAGCACTGGCATCTAAGTGCTGAGCTAACTACAACTGTTATTAGCAAGTCAAGGCCTGGAGCAATAGTACAGCAGGTCGGGCACTTGCCTTGAACACTGCTGACCTTCGGTCAATCCTTGTCACCCTATATGGTCCCCTAAGCCTGCCAGAAGTGATCACTGAGTGCAAAGCCAGGAGTAAGCCCTGAGCAGTGCCACGTATGGCCCAAAAATAAAAATTTAAAAAAGTGGCAGTCATAGGAAGAACCTACTAGGCTTGGTTGTGGGTTTTTGTTTTGTTTTCTTTGGGGGCCACACCTGGCTGTGCTCAGGGATGACTCCTGGCTGGGGTCTGGAGAAACATGTGGTGCTGGGGAGAGAATCCAGGTCTGCCATGTGCAAGGAAAGCGCCTTTACCCTGTACTACCTCTCTGGCCCCCACTAAGTTTGTTTTTATAACTTTCGCTTTGCCTGCATTTTGTTGTCCTGTGTGTGTTACACATGCGCGGTCATGGTGCTCATCAGGAATCACACTCACACTAGAGTTATGGTGCTCACACACGTCCCATTTGTGGCACTTGCCATGGTGCACAGCGGAATTGGGGATCTCATCTAGGTGAGAGATGACACACAGGGATTGCACGCCTGACTGAGGGGCCCGTACCTTCCCAGACTGCAGTCACTGGAGATGGCACGAGGTGACATGCTGTCACAGTGCCAGAGTCCCAAACAGCAGAGCCTCTTGTGTTGGGCTCAGCGGTGTATGGCACCAGGGAGGAACTCATGGTCTCACACTTGTGAGGCAGGTGCTTTGCCACTGGGCCAGCCTCAGGTCCTGATTGTCGGTTGATTCCTACATGATTCCTCTTATTACAGGTGATCACATGGATTCAGCATCTGATCCCCAAGATTGAAGATGGAAATGACTTTGGGGTGGCAATCCAGGTAAAGAAGGAGTGTGTAAGGGGCCAGAGAGATAGTACAGTGGGTAGGGTATTTGCTTTGCATGCAACTGACCTGGGTTCAATTATCAGCATCCTGTTGGTCCTCCCGAATCCACCAGGAGTGATCCCTGAGCACAGAGCCAGGAATAAACCCTGAGCACCTCTGGGTGCAACCCAAAAACAAAAAGAGGAGTGTGTTAGGACACAAAGTAGGAGAGATTAGCGAGTAAGGAATAACGCCTAGACATGGAGCCAAAGAGATAGGGCCGGAGCACATGCTTTGCATGCTGGAGGACTGAGTTCAGTTGTTAGCATCGCAGGGTCCTTGAGCACTGCTAGGAGCAACCTCCAACCACAGAACTGGGAGTAATTCTTCAGCAGTGCCTAGTGTGATACAGAAACCTGGGGGTGGGATGGGGGTTGGATATGGGTGGGAGGAATAGTAGCTAGACACAAACAGGAGGAGGAAGGGAGAAGATCAAGTGTTTCCATTGTCTCTCATTATTTCATCACCCTAGGAGAAGGTATTGGAGAGGGTGAATGCTGTCAAAACCAAAGCAGAAGGCTTCCAGACGACCATTTCCAAGTAAGGGCAGTTGGTTGGGGCAGCCCGGGGTGGGGCTGCAGGGACTCCCAAAGTTGGAGGCATGGGGGGCTTGGGGGAGGGTCTGAGGGCATGTATCTTTGTGAAACACTTATTTCTGTTACTGCTCTCTTGCTTCTGGCAGGTATTTCTCAGAACGTGGGGATGCTGTTGCCAAGGCCTCTAAGGATACCTATGTAGTAAGTGGATAGTTTTGAATAATCCTCAGTTCTTTAGCTGAGGCTGACTGGGAGTAGGACAAGAAAGGGGAAATAAAGAGCTTCCTTGTCTTGGTTCAGATTTTGAACCAAAACCATTTCCTCAGAAAACTGATTTGGGGTTTTCTGTTTGATTTCTCTGCTTGATCTTGTTAGGATCATCTCCCCCCCCCCTTTTTTTTTTGTGCTGAGAAGTGGTTCATCCTCCAGTTACCTTCTCCCTATATGAAGAAATGAGAACAGTGTCCCAACCTTTCTTGGGACTGACTCAACTTTACCTCCCACATTCCAGATGGATTATCGGGCCCTGGTGCATGAGCGAGACGAGGCGGCCTATGGGGCACTCAGGGCCATGATGCTGGACCTCAGGACCTTCTATGTGAGTGTGGAGTAAGCCCCTAAGGAAAGAGGTGGCAAAAGAAGGAAGGTAAAAGACCAGAAATTTGACTACTGGTCCTCTGATTTTCTTTTAGGCTGAGCTTTATCATATCATCAGCTGCAACCTGGAGAAAATCGTAAATCCAAAAGGTGAAGAGAAGCCATCTATGTATTGAGCCCAGGGTTAGAAGGGAAATAAATGACCTATACATTGTATAGATTACTGTTGATGTGTATTACTTATTCAAAAAAAGGCATGTATTGGGGCCGGAGCGATAGCACAGCGGGTAGGGCGTTTGCCTTGCACGCGGCCGACCCGGGTTTGATCCCCGGCATCCCATATGGTCCCCCAAGCACCGCCAGGAGTAGTTCCTGAGTGCAAAGCCAGGAGTAACCCCTGAGCATTGCTGGGTGTGACCCAAAAAGCAAAAAAAAAAAGGCATGTATTAGGGCTGGAGAGATACAGGTCAGGAATGAAGGTGCATGCCTCCAACTCCAGTTCCATCCTTGGTACCACATGGTCCTCTGAGCATTACTAGGTACTACTAGGTATAGCTCTAGAGGTCCCAGCACAGCTGGGGGTGGGGATGGAGGTGTCTGGATTATCCCCGGCACTGCTGGGCCTGAACATGAATGCATCATCAAATTCTCACATTGAACCACTGCCCCGGTTGGCTAAGAATCATTGGGAAGGGCCCAAGGCTCACTGAGCACTGCATTGGAGGCTATTCCTGACAATAAGCATGATTCAGAGCCAAGGAGAAGGCTCAAAGGGCTAGACTGCACGCTTTGCTTGTGGAAGGCCTATATTTGCTCCCCTGAGCAGCTCTAGGAGCAAATCCTGAGCACTGAGCCAGGACTAGCCCCTGGGCACTGAAGGATGTGACCCTCCCCACCCTGCCCCACTTTTAAAAAAATATGTCTTGACACTGTGAATGTAGTGCTGAAGAGGGAAAAGTGTGCCAGGAAGATAGATAAATTAGATGCCCTTTCTGTCCTATTCTTTAGATATCCTGGGGCCAGATATAATACAGGAGTAAGGCACATACCTTGCATGCAGGATGACCTGGTTCCATTCCCAGTACCACATGATTCCCTGAGCATCACTGGGTGCAGCTCTGGGAGCCCCCCAAGCACCACTAGGATTACCCATATAATCTCCAACAACAAAGGGCACAAATAGCACTGCATCCTCTGGGCATTGTATTATACCATTATATTGGTAGAGAATTGCAGTAGGGAACCAGGGCCTTCTGAGCACTGTTCAGGAGGCCCTCACCAACAAAAAAGCTGTCTTAAAGAACTGGACAGGGGCTGTAGTGATACACTACGGGGAAGGCATTTGCCTGGGTTCAATCCTTGACACCCTAAGTTTCCCATGCCCCACCAAGGAGGGATCTCTCAAAGCAGAACCAGGAGTAAGCCCTAAGTAATACTGGATGTGGCCCCAAAACAAAAAGAACTGGGCAGCAAATGTTAGATTTCATGATAGCCAAGCAAATAATCAGTATTTGGTTATTTCACAGATTTTTTTTTGTGCTTGGAGGGGTCTCATAAGTGCTTCCTGGAATTGGTAGCAGAGTCCTCCTAAGGAATAATGAGGCTTTGGACAGAAAAAGGAAAGCTTAAACTGTTGTCAGGGCTTGAAGGAAAGAGCAACACTCCTGAGTTTAAAGTAAGCCTGTAAACAAGGAGAAATTATGAGTGAATGATACTTCCCAAGGGCTGAAAGTGGAAAGAACGCCCCCAAGGCATTACGGTTAAGGAAATCACACCACAGGACATAGTGGGAAGAATGATTCTGTAAGCTTTTCTTTTTTGTCCTTTCTCCCTCCAGTCAATTGCAGTTTTATTTCTGTAGATAACTCCATTAAGGAAACAAAGGACAAGCTAACCCAGTTTCAACGGTTATGCTTCTCACTGGTTACAGAGCCAGTCCAAACTACCAATTACTCACTCCCTATAGTAGGAAGAGGCTTATCTGCTATGTGCCCTGTTCTAAGGGCCACTCTTCGTGGGACACCTGCTGCTGTGCGCAAGCCCCACCCTGCGGGCATTCGGGGGCGGGCCGGATAGCTCTCCTGCAATCAAGAGCTTATTCCGGTAGCCTAGCCAATCAGCATGTGACAATGCTCCTTCGTTTACACTAGGGGATTTTTTTCCAGCGTTCTGGAGACAGAGGCGGAGCAAGGTCTGAATGCGGCCGGTGATTGGAGAAAATCAGAACCTCTAAGCCTATCAGAGGGCAGCCGGTGGGCGGGGCCGCAGAGTGCGTCCCTCTGGGAGCCGGCGGCCTGGAGTTGGCGGAACTGGTTAAGGCGCTGCAGCCTCCGCTTAGGGGCGGAGCTCGGCGGCGCAACATGCAATCGGGACCGCCGGCGTTCGGGGCCCGGCTGGGGACGGTGGCTGCGGCCGACGGAGCCGGCGGGCTGTCTGCGGGCGGAGTCAGCGCCCCCACCGAACCCGAGTGAGGGGCTGTGTCCACGGGCGGAGGAGGGCACCGGCACGCTGCAGGGAGCTTCGCGGACGCGACCCGGAGCCCCGCTGGTCATGGGAGAGGTGGAGATCTCGGCGCGGGCCTACGTGAAGATGTGCCTGCACGCTGCTCGGTACCCGCACGCCGCGGTCAACGGGCTGTTGCTGGCGCCCGCGCCGCGAACGCAAGAATGCCTGTGCCTCACCGACTGTGTGCCCCTGTTCCACAGCCACCTGGCCCTGTCCGTCATGCTGGAGGTCGCCCTCAACCAGGTGCCGTAGCGGGACACCCAGCGACCATCTCGGGCCCCCTAACAGCCCTCGTCCAATCCCGCCCCTGACCTCTTTGGCAGCGGGGCGGTGGTCCGTTGTAGTTTCTGATGGCCCTTTTCCTATGGCAGGTGGATGTGTGGGGTGAGCAAGCCGGGCTGGTGGTGGCTGGGTACTACCATGTCAATGCAGCTCTGGACGACCAGAGGTGAGTAAGGTAGCCAGAGGCAGAAGGCTAAGGGTTACTGGGGCGGGGGCGGCCACGAAGCCCTCTCACACCTTTTCTTCGCCAAAGGCTCAACATTTAGGAGCAGAGACTGTGTGTGCCTTGCGCTAGGCAGAGTCCTGGAGACTTCGGAGATATACAGATTTAATTCTATATAAATTAATATAGAGGAAATATATAGATGCCCTGGAGGAGCTGCAAAGGGGAGGAGAGGACAACAGATTCACTAAGAACAGGCTGACACCTGCTTTAATGGAGAGGCCCCATCCAAGTGCCCCAAGGACACAGGAAGCCCAACCAGAATCTTTGGAGGGGTCACGCTGAGAGATGCTCAGGGCATATTCTTAGCTCTGCATTCTAGGATTATTCCTGGTAAGCTTGGGGGACCATATGGGGTGGCTGGGGATTGAACCCATGTCGGCTGCATGCAAGGCAAGCACCTATACCTGCTGTACTATCTCTCCAGCCCTCTCTTATTATGGTCACTATCTGATTATTACAGCAAGTTCTTTCTAAGTGGATTTCTGGGACAGTAATACATACACCCACATATGATACATGTATATATTCATCACAGGTTAAATTTGGCTAGTTGTACCAAGTTACCCTCCAAAAGAACCTCTGATTTCTTCTCACCATTTGGATATCTGAGCATGTTTCCCATAGTACTCAAGCATGAAACAGCCAAAGCTGAAGCATGAACTGACCTGACCCCCACAAACCAGCACAGGGAAAGGCCACTACTATGTTGCTAGGAGGCCCAGCTCAGATGGATAGGTTTTGCCCACTCCTCACAACGCTGATCTTCCTTCCATCCAGTCCTGGACCCCTGGCCTTGAAAATCGCTGGGCGGATTGCAGAATTCTTTCCCGAAGCAGTGCTGATCATGGTGAGGCTTGGGTTTCCGGGTGGGACACAGGGGAGAATGCAGGAAACAGGATCCTGGAAATCTTCACCTGCCCTTCCTTGTCCACACAGCTGGATAATCAGAAACTGGTGTCTCAGCCTCACGTGCCCCCAGTCATCGTCCTGGAGAGTCATGGTCCCCGCTGGGTCCCAAAAGACAAGAACTTGTGAGTGTCCCATTCTTTTTCCATGTGACAGATGCCCACAGTCCCGCAGCCCTCCTGTCCTTGATCCTGCTGCAAGGCTTTCTCTGCTCAACTTCTGCTAGGTATGAGCCCACTCCCTACAGAATCTGACTTCCCCGGGCTTGTTATTTCAGAGTGATGTGGAGGGATTGGGAGGAGTCTCGTCAGATGGTGGGAGCACTGCTGGAGGGTCGAGCCCACCAGCGCCTCGTGGACTTTGACTGCCACCTTGACGACATCCGGCAGGACTGGACCAACCAGCAGCTCAACACCCAAATCACCCAATGGGTTGGTCCCACGAATGGAAACACCTGAATGAGGGCTGGGGTGGGGGTGGGCCAAGGGTCACGATTCAATAAAAAGACCTGGGTAATGGACAACCAGAAAACTAGATTTATTGTGCCTGGGAGGCAAGGCAGAGGCAAGTTTGCACACCCCACCACCAAGAGATGGAAGGTCTCTGATCCAATCCTCTGAGAACGAGCGGAAGTTCTCAGTAGATCATTCCTTTTGTTTCTCCTCTGGGCTTCTTGAGCTTCTCGAAGTTCTTTAAGATGATGTCATATAGCACAGCCTACAGGGCCAGAGGAGTGATGGTCACCTGGGGGTCCCCACTGTCTCTGGGCCCATCTCGAACCTTGTAGAGTAGCCAGGATTGGTCACCCTTCACCCCACCCTTTAAGGTTAGGGAGTGGGTGTCCCAGAAACATTGCCTCCACCCACCCCTGCCCCTTCCTGGCCCCCTCACATAAGCATTGCGGATCTCCATGACCATCAGCCGAATGTCCCGGTACTCTGCTTCATCCAGCTCATGCACCAACTGCCGATAATCACCCTATGGGACACTTAGGTCAGGCCAGGCTTCAAATGTGTCCCTTCCCAGACCGGAGCCATAGTACAGCCTGTGAGGCTCTTGCCCTGCACAGGGCTGACATGGCTAACCCAGGTTCAATCCCTGGCATCCCATATGGTCCCCCAAGCACCACCAGGAGTAGTGCAAGAAGTAATCCCCTGAGCATTGCTGGGGGCGGCAAAAAAAAGAAAAAACAGAAAAGAAAAACCATTGGGCTGGAGTGATAGCACAGCAAGTAGGTTGCTTGCCTTGCATGTAACCTACCCTGGTTTGATCCCCACCATCTCATATGGTCCCCCGAGCCCTACTGGAAGTGGTTCCCGAGTGCAAAGTGAGGAGTAACCCCTAAACATCATTTAATATGGTCCTTCTCCCAAAAAATATGTGTCCTTTCCCCCAAGCACCCTAATCTGGGTCTCACCTACCACATGGGGCTGCTTGGCAGCTTTGGCTACGGCATCGCCCCGCTCAGAGTAATACCTGTGGGAAGAAGGGTATGGAGTGGGAGAGATCGGGGAAGTTCAGGCCTTCAGGCAAGGCAAAAGTAGAATGTGCAAGCAGAATCGGGGGGGCGGATGGGGACTCACTTGGAGATCTGAGTGTGGAAACCTTCCAGTTTGGTGTGAAGGCTGGTCATCAGCTCAAACACCTTCTCCTGAGGAAAGAAGGTCCAAGGGAGAGTGGAGAGCAGCATGGCTAAGAGGAAAGGAGGGCAGAAGAGTGGGGCAGCCCATTACCTGGACAGCCACTCCAAAATTGTTGCCATCTTCAATTCTTGGAATCTGCAGCTGCAACCAGGTGGTGACCTGGCAGGAGGAAATGACTGTCAAAACCAATCAGTCCCCCTGCTTTGCTTCCACAGGGAGGGGCGGTGCACCTGGTCCATCCTGAGCTCCAAAGCCTGAACTTTCACTCACTGTGCACGTATTGTGTCCCTAACTGGCAGGGACCAAGGAGGACAAAGGGTTTAACCTGAAGCTGGGAGTGGAAGTGGGAGGGAGGGCTCACCAGGTTGAGTTGCTCAATTACATCCTTGATCTCAGGCTTTATACGCTGTAAAAGGACCACAATCTTCTCATTGCAGCTCACTGGGCCACAGGGAGGACCTAAGGAATAGGAAATGGGTTAGTCTGAGTGTGAGTGTGTGTGTGTGTGTGTGTGTGTGTGTGTGTGTGTGTGTGTGTGGTGTGGTGGAGGGGTAAGGGAGCGAGGGGTGGGAAAGAACCCTTAGCAAGGCATGACTCAGGTCCCTTCCCCCCAGCTGGTACCTTTGTCTTCATCATCCCCTTTCTTCTTGTCATCCTTGTCTTCCTTCTGCAGGGAGAGAGGGGACTCTGGAATCAGGCCTAAGGCTGCTTTTCCAGGAGGCTGGACCCTCCTCCCAGCTCTTCCCGGCTTGCCTCCTGCTGTTTTTTCCGCTCTTCCTTCTCTTTCTCCTTGACTGGATCTGGCACCGGGATGTCTAATGGGGCCTTGAGTTCGCTCAGGTTGGCTTCATTGAGAGCTGGTTCCTGGCACAGGATGTGAGGATGACAAAGAGGGGAGGGTGGTCCTCATGCCTCCTCACTCTCAACTCTGACACCACCACCCTGCGGTTCCCCACCCATCCTCAATACCTTTAAAAAGGCATCCAAATCCGAAATCTTCTTGGGGAAGTAGCTCCAGAGCAGCTTCTCTGTCTGTATGTAAGGTGGGGTGTGGGGTGGGGAGGCTGGAGGTCACAATTAAATGCCCTCTGTAGGCGGGGAGGCAGGGCTGGTTCTGGAGAGGAGTCAGGCTGGGCTCTGACAGGGCAGGTCTTACCTTGGCACTCAGGTCTTCTCGGAACACGTTCACCTGCAGGACACAGGAACCCCTCAGACACCTTTCTTTAGGGCCAGTTCATTTGATGCCCCTTCACTTAGGGTCGGATTGGGGCAGAGTGGACCCTGATGTGGCTATACTGGTGGTGTATAGCCAAACATTTCCTGTTAAGGGCAAGTGGTTTAATTGGGAACAGACACTCCCAATCTTCTGTGTGCAAAGGGGTGTCTTTGGACACCCAGCGTCTGGGGTGGGGGACAGTGGCCTGTGCAGGGGCCCCTCTCGCGTGAAAGGCCCTGGGCAGCAAGTCACGTCCCGAGCCCCGAACCTCAGCGCTGCGTGGCTCCGGGCCAGCCAGCGGGCTTCCCCAGCACTCCCGCTCTCCGCCTCGCCGCACCCCGCTTCACCTCGGCGGCTGGACCTCATCCATGGGTCTCCCTACATCTCCGGGGCTCCGGGGGCTCGCGATGAGCCCGGGGGGTCGGGAGGGGACCGGGGTCGACGCGTCCAGCCATTCCGACCACGCCTCCCCAGCCGGGCCCTGCGCGGGCGGCGGCGCTTACCTTGGCTTGAGCTTCGGGCTGGACACTGAGCATGGCCATGGTCGTGACGGGGGGCCCAGGAGCGGGCGCCGCACGAGGAACGAGGAGTGGGCACGGGGAAGAGAAAGTGAAAGCACCTCTGCACCCGCGCACTCTTCCCCGCGAGCAGAGCGCAGATACCGAAGGAGGCGGGCGCAGACCCGCGAGGAGAGAGGGCGGAGGCGCGCAGGCCGGCAGTCGAAGCGGGGCGCCCCCTAGAGCCCAGAGGAGCGTCTCCGCCCACCTCCAGGACGGCGCAAGCTCCAACCGCCTCCCTCGCCCTGATCGCCCCTTCAGGTCCCGTCCTTGAACCCGGGTCTCGGTCTACGGCCTCCACCCTCCTTTCTCCGCCCTCCCTTCTCGTCGGGCCACGCCCCTTAGCCACAGACCACGCCCCCTGAACACGCCCCGCCCCCTTTGCCGCCAGTTTAGGAACTCCCAGCCTATTGTCTCCACCAACCCCGCTCTCTAGGCCCCGCCCTCAAAATACGCCCCGCCCTCTTTGCTGCCAGTTTCTGATCTCCCACCTATTGTCTCCGCCAGCTCAGCTCTCTAGGCCCCGCCCCCCGAACACGCCCCGCCCCGTTGCTGCTAGTTTAGGGACTCCCCGCCTACTGCCTCCGCCCATCGGCCTCCTCCTCCCCACGCTCCTTTCCAGGCCCCGCCTCCCCTCCCCACTCTCCTATGGGTACTCTGCCTCCCCCACCACGTATACTCCACTCCCACTTCGCTGTCAGTTCCTGGACTTCCTCCACCTGCTTCCTCCACCCACTCCAGCCCGCCTCCTCTCTCTTCTCTCCTCTCTCCGCGCCCCACCACCCCGTAGCCCAGCTTCTCTCGACTCCGGCTCCTGGCCCAAACCAAGTTATTTTTCACCCCCACTCAAAACTGATTACACCCGCCGCTCCAGCCCCCGGACTCTTGACTCTCCCGCCGTCTCTTCTTTCCCAGCTCAGCCTGCGGCAGTGAAAAGCCTTATCTGGTGTCCTTTTCATTTTTTCTCAGTGCTGGACTAAGACCTCGTCTCATTTTTCTAGTTTGCCGAGCATGAAGGTCCTGGGCCCAAGGGCATCAGTAACATTCAGCAGTGGACACCCGTGCAGTCCAGGCCCCAGTCAGCTCTTTCCTCACTACGCTGGTCACTCCAGTAACCTGCTGTCCTCACAGAAACTGGATTTCCCCTTCTCTTGCTTAAAACTCTCAGCTTCCTGTTGACCTGAGAATGAAATGTAAGGGACTTTCAGGACCCTTCGGTTGCACTTGCAAATACCTGTGTGTTTTCCAGTGGGTTCTCAAATCTGTCAGTCGCCATGTTCCTGCCTGGGGACTTTGTCTTTGCTAATCTCTTGGTCTGCCACACCCTCCCCCTGCAACCTGACGTCTCTTCTGAGAGAACTCTCCCTCATCTTTTACAAAGCACCTCCCTCCCTCCATGTCTCCAATACACAGCACCATTTTCTGGACTTTAATGGTATGTATCTCTCTGACATTAGTTGCATATTTTGGTGATCGTGTGGTTTAGATTAAGACTAGCAAACTTTTTCTGTAAAAGGCCAGTAGTAAATAGTTTAGACTTTGTGGTCCTTGTGTTATATGTAGAACTACTCAACTCTCCTCCTGTGTAGCATGTGAATTAGCCTAGTTTGGTTTCAGTGAAACTTGATAGTGCCTGGAATGTGAAGTTTACATAATGTTGAGGTGTCATGAAATACTAATCTTTGATTTTTCAGCCACCTAAAAACCATTCCAACGTCTCGGACTATACAAAAAGTGGCCACAGGAGGGCTGTAGCTGACTGCTGATTTAGCACCTGCAAGGAAAGAAACCTGATAGCCTGGGTTTGTAACTCTGGCTCTGATATTTACCAACTGTGACCAGATGCTACCCTTCTGTGTCTCCATTTTCACAACTACACAAGATGAAAGAGAAATCCTCTGCTTTCCCTCTGTTGTCAGAAGTCATTTCATCTTAAACCACCTTAAAAAGCTCCACTCCGGGGCTGGAGCAATAGCACAGCAGGTAGGGCGTTTGCCTTGCACGTGACTGACCCGGGTTCGATTCCCAGCATCCCATATGGTCCCCTGAGCACCACCATGGGTAATTCCTGAGTGCAGAGCCAGAAGTAACCCCTGAGCATCGCTGGGTGTGACCCAAAAAGAAAAAAAAAAAAAAGCTCCCATTCCTGGCAGTGCTTGGGGGCCATATAGGATGCCAGGGATGAACCTGGGTCGGCCACGTGCAGGACAAACACCCTACCCACTGTCTCTCTGACCCCAGAAACCTTGTTTTCTTTATAATATGGGATGGTCAAGATGGCTCAAACATGGGGCTGGAGAGATAGCACAGCGGGTAGGGCGTTTGCCTTGCACGCGGCCGACCCGGGTTCAAATCCCAGCGTCCCATATGGTCCCCTGTCCTGAGTGCAAAGCCAGGAGTAACCCCTGTGCATTGCCAGGTGTGACCCAAAAAGCAAAAAAAAAAAAGATGGCTCAAACATCTGTTCAGTAAATGCACACATCACCCCTTATAGGCAAGGTAGGGCAGAAAGTGTCCCTCAGTCAGTACCCTGCATAGGCCCCGGAGGAAGGCAGAAGGAGATTTAGCGCAGGAAGCAGAAGGAAAACAGGCTGAAGGTGGTGCACCTGTACAGGTTGGACGTGGATGCCTCTGCCCCAGGGCAGTCACCTGCCTGACAGTGCCCTGGCTTGACATCCACACCAAAGAGATCTCAAAGTCTGTGAGGACCAGGAGGGTGGACGGCCCACAGGGAGGCTGGACACAGCCAGGCACGGCTAAGCAACCCCGGCGACCACCTGCTTCCCTTCTCGCCTTGTCCACCTCTACCGGGTGCCTGCAGGCAAAGAACAGGAGCCAGAGCCAGGCTTGCAGCGCCTTTATTGCTTTCAGTTGTGCTTGCGTGCCGAGCGTGGCCGAGGGAAGAGCCCGTGGCCCGGGCTCCCTGGAGACCAGGGCTGACGATACCAGCTGCCGTAGGTGAGATACCAGGCGAAGGTGCCCACGGCCGCGCCCACCACCTTGTGCGTGTACTGGTGGAAGTAAATGACGGTGCAGAGCAGCAGGAAGTTCCAGAGGCCCAGCAGCAGCACGTTGAGGAGGAAGACCAGGCGCAGGGGGGTGCCGGCGGGCAGCCCGTGGGCCAGGTACTTGGCGAACACGGCGGCCTCCTCGGCCATGAGCAGGCAGCAGAAGGTGAGCAGGAAGGTGTGGGAAGACACGGTGTAGCCCCGCCACTGGTGGCCGGCGGCCAGGCAGCTGCGGCGGTCCGGCAGCTCGTGGAGCAGCAGGCCCTGGGGCAGGGGCTCAAAGCAGGAGCCCGTGAGGTCCTCGATGAGCAGGAAGGCCCGGCCAGCCCCCCGCCACACCGCCGCCCCCACCACCAGCCGGCTCAGGTGCCGGGCTGTCACAGCCACACGCCGCGTGGCCAGGAACACCACCAGCAGCACAAACCCTCCCAGGAAGGTGCACGTCCAGCCCCACGCGGAATTCACGAACTTTCTGTGGACAGAGCAGAAACGAGGCTGAAGCCCTCCACCCCACGAGGCCCACCCCCGGGGTGTGTGCTTCCCTCCGAAAAGTGCCCCCCTCCACTCCTGACATCTTAATTGGTTCAGGGTCTCAGCCCAATTCTCCCTACTCCCCACCACACACACATACACACACGCTTTGCCATCCATTGAAACTCTGCCACCTCCTTAGAGGTCCATTCAACCACGCAGGGTCCCAACTTCCTCTTCTGCCCAGCTCTCTTGTACCCCCTGACTCCGGCTCCCCTCCCCCTCCTCTGACCTTCCTCAACCTCCCAGCTATTTTTAGTGTGGGGCCAGGCTGGAGGACAGGAGTCCCGAGGAGGGAGTTGGGAACCCGGCAGACGTGCAGGGAGCCGGTGCCCGCGGCCTCCGTTGGACTCACATGTTGAAGAAGTTGCCGTGGCTGGCAAAGATGGTCCGAGGGTTGACATGGAACTGCAGAAGGGGCCCAAAGATGACCACAGCCGCTAACCAGGCATGGTAAAGGCGCCGTAAGCAGGGGCTGCCCAGCAGGCGGGCGGCCTGTTCACTCCCGAAGTACAGCAAGGCGGAGGCCACCCAGAGCAGCACCTTGAGCAGGCCACCCAGCAGGGCCCGGATCCGGGCCCCGGCCCCCTGCCCTGCCCCCACCGCCGGCCCCCGCTCCATGTTCCCTCCCCTCCCCACGAACCGCTTGCTCTGCCGGGTGGCTGAGGAGGGGCTGATGGGGCCCCCCCCCCCGGACCAAGACTGGCAGTGACAGGTGTGGCAGACACAGGGCAGAGCCCTGCTGGCAGCTGGCGGGCGGGGGAGAGGGCGGGGGGCCTGGGGGACAGGGGAGAGGGCTGCCACGTCAGCAGGGCCCATTCGAGCGTCAGGCGCGTGTCCTCCCAGTGACCTGGGATTGCTCCCTTGAGTGTGTCCCCCAGACCCTCTCGGTCCCGGTCCCTACTCCAACCACGTTCCAGTTCATATTTCAGGCCATGACCTGCTATCCAGGACTGTCTTCTACCACAGCCCGCTTGGCTGTGTCTGAGGAGCTAAAGTCACCCAACCCCTCCCCAACTGAACCTTGGATTTGCTCCATAGGGACCCAGGGGTCATACAAATCAACCTAGCTGAACCTTGGAAATATTTTTTTCAAGAATCTGCCAACCTCATTGTCAGAGTGTTTCCTCTCCTGCCTTGAGAGCCCACACAGGACGCCTCAGGATGGTGGGGCAGGGTCCCAGTCAGCAGCGGGGAGCACACTATAGGGAGACCCACTTCAGCGTCCTTCGGTCCAGCCCAAGTCCTATGTCTAAGGGACTTTTTTTGTGGGGGGTGGTTTGTGATGCAGGGGTCACTCCTGGTGGTGCTTAGCAGCCCACAGGGTGCTGGACGTTGAATCTGATTTTCCAAAGTGATCTTCCGAGCCTCAGGGCCCCAGAACAAATTGGGGGTGACTGTGCAATGTTCAAGATATGAGATCTAAAGAGGATCACTCATCTGTATGTTTATCATGGTGGCCAACAAATGAAACCCAAGTGACCCCAGGAAAGGCAGAGGCTGAGACTGGAGAAGGGAAGCCCCAGCCTGGAGTTGTGGTTGTGTCTGAGGTTGTGACCAATGAGCTGCTTCACCCCCTCACCTGCCCAGTGGAACTGCAGCAAGGGCATGGAGCACCATCTACCCAAAAGTCCCAGTCTCAGTTATCCAGTACCTGTTTGGAGATCCCTTTTTTTGTGTGTCTTCCTTCCTCATTCTTCAAAACTAGTGGCAGGATTTCAGAGAACAAAGAGAGCCATGAACTAGTGAAAGGAATAATCCCGCAAGACCATGCAACCTCTGGGTGCATGATGTGTGACTTTAGAAAAATCAACTTTTTTTTTTTTTTTGGGTCACACCCAGCAATACACAGGGGTTATTCCTGGCTTTGCACTTAGGAATCACTCCTGGTGGTGCTCGGGGAACCATATGGGATTCTGGGAATTGAACCCCGGTCGGCCACGTGCAAGGCAAATGCCCTACCCACTATGCTATCGCTCCAGCCCATCAATCAACATTTCTTACAAGCCAGTGCCGTTACCTGTAAATGATAGTATTTGTGAATCAAGCTTATTCCTTCCAGACTCGTCTATTAACTGGCCTGGTTTTTGCTCCTGGATTTTCTACATAAAGGCTGACTAGACCCTGGGGGCTATACCTGGCTCTGTGCTCAGGAGTGACCCCTGGTGGTACTCAGGGATTTGGTGCTGGGGATAGAGCCAGGGTCAGTCACATAGAAGGCAAGATACTATTTACTTATTTTTCTGGCCCTCACACTTCTAAGTTGAATAAAAATGTTCAGGGCTGGAAAGATAGCTAAGCGGGCTGGAGCACAGGTTTGGCAAACAGCAGAAGCAGGTTCAATTCCTGCACAGTCCCCCACTCAAGAGCAGGGAGTACCTCAGCCCTGCCCCAGCACAGCTGGATAGAGTCTGAAAACAAACGAAATAAAAAAGAGTGATAGTACAGTGCAGGCAGGGTGCCTGCCTTGCACGCGGTCAACCCAGGCTTGATGCCCAGTATTTTATATGACCCTTGGAAGCACCGCCAGGAGTAGTTCCTGAGTGCAGAGCCGAGAGTGACCTCTCAGCATTACTGAGTGTGGTCCCCCCAAAACAAGCACTGCACTGTAGCGCTGTCGTCTCGTTGTTCATCAGTTTGCTCGAGTGGGCACCAGTAACGTCTCCATTGTGAGACTTGTTACTATTTTTGGCATAACAAATATGCCATGGGTAGCTTGCCAGGCTCTGCCGTGTGGGCAGGATAGTTTGGTAGCTTGCCGGGCTCTCCGAGAAGGACGGAAGAATGGAACCCGGTTGGCTGCATGCAAGGGAAATGCCCTACCCACTGTGCTATATTGCTCCAGTCCCCCCAAAACAAAATTCTTTAGCTATAGGTTTTTGTTTTGAGGCCATACCCAGCAGTGCTCAGAGCTTATTCTTGGCTCTGCACTCAGGAATGGCTCCTGGTCTCAGGGGACCATATGGGTGCCAGGGATGAAACCTGGGCTGGCCATGTACAAGGCAAGAGCTCTGCCTGCTGTACTATCTCTCTGGGCCCCTAAAAACTTTTTTTTTTTTTTAACAGAAACCAAAGTCACTGTTGCTCAAGAGCTATGCTTGGTGAGGTGGGGATTATAATACATTAAGAAAAAAAAAAGGGGGGGAGTGGAGAGCTAGCTCCAAGGAATAATGTATATTCCTTACATGCTGGAGCCCTGAGTTTGACCCTAGGTAGGCCTGCCTAGAGTGACTTGAGAGTACTACTTGGGAGAAGTGCCTGAGCACACTGGGTGTGGTACAAAAAGCAAAACAAATTTTACAAGTGTTCTATTTTGCTGCAAATAGAAAAATACCTGCGCGCATATGCTGCCTGAGCCCATGTGCTGCTTGCACCCACATGGTTGAGCACACATGTTGCCTGCATCTCCTCTTTTTTTTTTTCCTTTTTGGGTCACACCCGGCGATGCACAGGGGTCACTCCTGGCTCATGCACTCAGGAATCACCCCTGGCGGTGCTCAGGGGACCATATGGGATGCTGGGATTCAAACCCGGGTCGGCTGCATGCAAGGCAAACGCCCTACCCGCTGTGCTATCACTCCAGCCCCTGCATCTCCTCTCTTGAGATGGTACTTTTATGCTTCCATATCTAATGCTGGGGTGTGTGTAGGGGCTCTCTTTGCCTCTGGAGAAGCCTGCATTCTTTCTTGAGCACATTGATCTCTCACTTTCTGTCCCTCCTTCCCCTTCCAAAAAGCCTCTAAATAAAATCTGGTTTTACTTTAAAAAAAGAAAAGAAAAGAAATAGGTACCTGCCTTTTACTGTTTCACTACGTGACCTGGTGTGAAAATGGCTGAGAGGTTGGAGAGACAGTACCGGGGTTAAAGTGCTTGCCTTGTACATGGCTAATGCCACACAGGGTGCCCTTAGCACCATCAGAAGTGACCCCTGAGCACAGAGCCAGGAATAGCCCTTGAGCAGTACTGAATGTGATCCCATCATTCCCTCCCCCCCCCCCCCCCGTGGCTTAGAGATAATGAACTCAGGGAGACATGGATCAATGCTGGTGCGGACCACAGCTCTCTTCCTGCCCACACGTGTCTGGCCTCCGTGCCATTCCCTCACTGCAGAGATCCCGAACTGGAAGCACCCAGGTGGCATCAGTGCCCACCGGGTTCACTCTGGGCCGGTTCTTGCCAACAGGACAAGTTCCATGCCCGTCCCCTGCCCCTTGCCCCCAGAGGACAGCTGCTCCAGGAGTTCTGGACTCTAAGCTCGCATGTGCTGATTTCTCCTAGCTTGATTTCTCCTTGCTGAGAGGTTTTTGAGGTCAACGAGGAAGTGCCTGTTGCCAAGCTGAGTTAATAAATTATTTTGCTATTTCCCTTCATCTTGGGGCATCAAGGGTGTTTTCTCCCACAGAGGCACGTATCCAAAGGCTTTGCTGAAACTCTTTTCTTCAAGTGGGAGGACAAAAGACACTAGGCAGGAAAAAAAGGGGGCGAAACAGAGACCGACACCAAGCCAGGTTCCCAGAGCAAGTTTATTGAGGGAGCCGGAGTCGGTGAGAGGACGGAGTCCTACTTCAGTGACCTGCTGGGAAACCAAGGGCTCCGCAGGACAGAACACTGTGTAGCTAGGGCCTGCCCTGTGTGGGGTTCCAGGGAGCCTCCCACACCACAGCCTGCTCTGCTCCAAAGTCCCAGACATGAGAGCAGAGATGTAATTCCCACTCCAGAAGGCTGCTGAGGGCACAGCTTCCCTCTGTCCCCATGCATCCCTAGAAGGGCAAGAGCTCCAGCCACCGGGACCCGTGGAAGGAAGGCCAGGGTGCCTGGCTCTGACGGGCCAGTCGAACCCTCACTGTGAAGGCCCAGGCAGTGGGCCTGGCAAACAGCTCAGGTCACAAGTGGTCCAGGCATCTACTCTACAAGCTAGCGCTTGACATCCAAACATGATTGGAACACTCAGGATGGCTGTCCTGCTGGTGCAGGCCACACCCCAGGTAACGGCGATCCTGCCAGACCCTGATCAGAGATAAGAGACTTAAGCGGACTGCATGTGAGCACTTGAGGAGACCACGGCCCCCGACAAAGATGGTCGTCTAGGGCTCAGCGAGTTCTCCAGAACTGGGGCTTCTGACTCTCCCCAGCCAGTCAGTGCCTGTGATGCCCCGGAAGTCCCCCAGAAGGGAGAGAGGGAAGGAGGCAGAGCATTTATCAAAAGGCTCCCCGAGATGTGGGGCTGGAGGTCACATCTACTGGGGTGAAGAAAAGGCTGAGGAGGACTGGGACACTGGGGCAGGGGTGCTGGGGTGTTCCTCAGACTCGGGCATGTCATCCTGGAAGTACTCAGCCTGACGGTACTGCCACAGACGCAGGTTTCCGTCCCACTGCAGGAAGGTGATAAGCAGTCAGGGTGTGTACACCCCAACCCCCAGATGTACACGAAGCGCCGCTCCCCACTCCGCCCCCGCCCAACCCTTGCAACCTCACCGAGCTGCTGACAATCTTCTCCTCAAAGGGGTGCCAACTGACGTCACGTACACAGGCCTTGTGGTTGGTCAGCTTCTTCACAATGTGGCCACTGAGCAGGCTGTACACTGTATGGGAAAGGCCAGAGTGGGGCGGGGCCCCCACGCCTCCTCTCTTCTGGGGAGCACCACTCACCCACCTCTCAGGCAATTCCTGCTCTCGGGGGACAGTGCGGGCAGCACCCACACCAGAGGATGAGCATGTCTCACCTCTTCTTCTTTTTTGCAACGCCAGGGTTTGAACCCAGGTGGGATGAGTGCGAGAGAGGCACTGAGTGGCAAAGCTGCATCCCCGGCCCTATTCCTCACTTCCTTCCCCTGCCTCAGGAGGCAGGAGGAGCGTCTGAGCAGAAGCTGTGGCTCTCTGGCCCTTAGCTAGATTTCACAGACTACAGAGAATAAAATGCAATGCAATTTTAATGTTCTTTTTGGTTTGGGGGCAGCAGCTGGTGATGCTCAGGGCTTAGTCCTGACTCTGCACCCAGAAATTACTCCTGGCAATGTGCAGGGGACACTGGGATACATATGGGATCCCAGGGATTGATCCTGTGTTAGCCATGTGCAAGGCAAGTGCCCTACCCACTGGACTATCTCTTCAGTGCCTCTGTTCTTAAGAGAAAATTTTTGCTGTTCAGGAAACCATGAGGAACTGGAGTTGGAATCTGGGTTCCTGCATGCAAAGCTTGTGCTCTAGCCCTTTGAACCATTCCTCCAGCCTCTAGGGCCAAACGTATGAAAGGCCACCTGACAGGAAATGGAAACAATGAGCTGTGTGCATAGGGGTCACCCTGCTGCTGCTTGCCTGGACAAGGTAGCTTTCGCTTTGTGTGTCCCTCCATCTAATACTGTCTTACGTATTTTCTATTATTACATTATTATTTCTATTCATATTAGCAGTACTGGGAATCAAACTCAGGACAAGGCAAGTGCTGTACACTGAGCACCCGCCCCCCTCCCCGGTTTGGTGCTCTCTGGCTGTAGCTGTGTTGGCATGCTTTTCTTTTTGTGGGGTGGGAGGCACACCCAGTGATGCTCAGGGGTTACTCCTGGCTCTGTGCTCAGGAATTACTCCTGGTAGTGCTCAGGGGCCCATATGGGATGCTGGGAATCGAACCCGGGTCAGCCAAGAGCAAGGCAAGCACCCTGCCCGCTGTGCTATTGCTCTGGCCCCTTTGTTGGTGCTTTTTTATGCATGCCTCCTGTGGTCATGTGTCCTTCACTCCTTTCTGTCTCTGTTCCCTCCTGCCTTTCATCTGTAGTCTCTCCTTAACTGGCTAGAAAAATTGGACAAAGCATATTTCTGTTTGTGGTCTATTGTATACAATGACCAGAATTCTATGCTCCTTTTCTTTTTCTTTTTTTTTCTTACTGGGTCACACCCGGTGATGCACAGGGGTTATTCCTGGCTCATGCACTCAGGAATTACTCCTGTCGGTGCTCGGAGGACCACATGGGATGCTGGGAGTTGAACCTGGGTTGACCACGTGCCAAGGCCACGTGCAAGGCAAACACTGTGCTATCACTCCAGCCCCTATTCTCCTTTTCTTAATTTAAAATGTTGATAAAAAGTGTTTGCTTTTTTGTTTTGTTTTGGGGTTGGTGCTCAGGGCTTACTCCTGGCTCTGTGCTCAGGAATCATCTCTGGCAGCACTTGGGGGACTATATGGGGTGCCAGAGATCAAACCTGGGCTGGCTGCATGCAAAGCAAGAGTTCTGCCTGCTGTACTCTTTCTCCAGTCTGGTGTTTGCTATTTCTCTATTTAAGTGTCCCCTGTTCCAAGCTAAATTTCACTTGGAATCTTCAGTAGACTTTTAAAATTTTGTATTTTTTCGGTTTTGGGTCACACTTGGCGATGCTCAAGGATTACTTCTGGCTTTGTACTCAGGAATCACTCCTGGCAGTGCTCAGGGTACCACATGGGATGCTGGGGATTAAACCCCAGGCCAGTCATGTGCAAGACAAGTGCCCTACATGCTGTACTATCACTCCAGCCCAAGGAGCTTTTATTTTTCCTCCCTTTCTTTTTTTTGGGGGGAGGGGCTGTACCTGCTGGTGCTCAGGGCTTATATCTGGCTGTGAGCTCAGGGATCACTACTGAGAGGGTTCAGGTGCTAGGGATTGAACCAGGGTTGGCTGCACACAAGGCAAGTGCCCTTCCCGCTGTATGATCTTGGAGGTCCCACACTGAGTCCTTTAAAAGTGGTCACCGATGGTGATGGGGGAATGCCAGAAGGGCAGGGATGTGTAGAGTTCGTGCACTGCATACATAGCACCTGGGTTGGACCCTTGGCACCACCAACAGAAACCAAACCCAACCCCCGGGCCCTGCCTGCCCTTCCGAGGCCCTTGCCCTGATCTGCTCACATGATCCTTACCGACCACCTTGCCAGTGGAGCAGCCACTGTAGATGAACTGTTGGCCAGTGCTGTGGGCGGGGGAGAATCGGCAGCGGATGAGGGTGTGCAGCACCCCGTGGCCCCGGTAGGTCATCAAGGAGCTATCTCCCGGGAGCTTGAGTTTCTTCCAGGCTGGGTGGGGACACAGGCACCATTTTTGGTTAGGCAGTGTGACACCTCCCTTGCAAGCGACCCTTAGACTCGTACCCAGAGACAATTTCCTGCCTAATCCTCCACCGAGGGCCTCCCCCTCTCTCATAGCTACTTCTGCTAATTGTTACAATATAGAAATACTTTTGTTCTGGGTGTGTGTGGGGGGGGGGGCGGTGTTCCACGCCACAGCCACACCCACAGCGTCCATGACTGGCCTTTGCAGGGATTAAATATTTCAACTACCACCTAGGTTTCTAGTCCAGAGGTTTCCCAACTTATTTGGCCAAATCGCCGGGTGTTACCCCCCCCCCAAAAAAAAAGCAAAACCCCCCTGCCCCAATTGCACAGAAGTTTTTGCTAGGGCCCTGGCTCGCTGCTGCGCACCGCACCTCCCAGCCCCCAGGGAGGTTTCCATCACCCACATGGGGCAACCTGCCTCTAGGCTCGACCTGCCACGCTCACCTTTTTTGGGCACCTGCTGCCAGCGGTAGTCCCAGTTTTGCTGTGTGGCAGCCTGGCGCGAGGCTTCCATGCCTTCCCTGCTGGAAAAGCGCCGGATATCCCAGAGCTTGATGGTCTGGTCTTTGGAGTTGGAGATGAGATACCGGGCATCGCCCTGTGAATCCCAACACACGTGGCGGAGTGTCAGAGCCCATTGGTCCAGCTTCCCTCCTCGGGCCCAAGGCTTGGAATCCCGGATCCTTCGTCTCTGCTGGCCTCTTGCCCCGTCTAGCCAGGCTCGCCCCATCTAGTTTGTCCCACCAGCTCCCACCTCCTGACTGGGTTTTCCTTCCCGTGCCCGTGGCCCTGCCTGGGCCTCTTTACCTATGCTTGATGGGGTCACTCTGACTTTATGTGTACACAAAGAGCCTTGCCTGGCTCCTAAGGACTGGTGGGGACAGATGGACATCATGGTTTCGGACTTAAGGCCCTTGACTAAACTCCAGCTTTTGTAAAGTTTGGCTAAGGAGGAGCTTGGTCAGTTTCCAGCCCAAGTTCACTCCGATGGCCTCCTGGACGCTGCGAGGCCAGGCTGCACAGATGTGCTTGCCCGCCCACCTTGCTGTCAATGAAGGTGATGCCATCCTGGTGTCCAGCCAGTGCTCCCACAGGCTTGGGGTCATCCTCCCGCATGGTGCGTCGATCCCACACCTTGCAGATGGCATCGTCCCCCCCGGAGAAAAGGATCTGGGAGCTTATATCGGCAAAGGCCACTGCATTCACGTCATCCTCGTGGGATTCAATCTAGAAGAGAAGGGGGTCGGGCGACCGAGGACCTCTCCCCAGGTTTCTGAGGTGGCCAAGACTCGAGGGCTCAGGTCTATACCTGAAGGGTGCGCCGGTTCTGTTCTCGGTCAAACACATACAAGCAGCCATCATTGGCCCTGCAAGGGAAGAAACGAGGGTCCTGGAGCAAGGACAGAGAGGACCGAGACAGGGTACGTCCTGGACAGGTCCTGTGCAGGCGCCTTTCTGAGGGGCGAACGCTTGTCACTTGTATAAGCAAGAGAAGAATTAGCTGGGCTTGCAAGGAGGCTAGGGACAGACGTGCCATCTCAGGGAGAGGAGGAGCAGAGTGAGGGGGGCAGGAGGGTGGAGGATGAGAGGTGAAACAACCTTAGAGAAGGGCTGGACGTCTTCCTCAGCTGCCTGAAGAGAGGTGTCCAGTACAGCCTCTCGCATGGCAGAGCCGGTCTCTGGGAGAACACCTACCTCAACAGAGGGCGACGGGGGACATCCCTGCAAACACTCACCCTCCTAACACTTCTCGTCCGTCTGAGGAGACAGCGATGGAGAAGACAGCAAAGCGACGCTCGTCGGGCCTGGAAAAAGAGGAGGTGCTGGCCTTCCTCTTAGTCTCCGTAAATCTACACAGACCCTTTCAGTCTCTGTTAATCTGCATAGACTCTGAGGGTCTTAAGGCACACTTTTAACTCATTTATTGGGTCACGCCCCGAGAAGTTTAGGGGGCTACTCCCTCTTTTTGTGTTAGGGCCACACTCAGCAGGATCACAAATCCAGGTGGCTCTACATTCAGGAATCACTCCGGACACTGCTTGGGGCCCCACATAGAATACTGAGGATGGATCCTGGGTCAGCTGCATGCAAGGCAAGAGCATCACCCATTGTACTCTCTCTCCAGAGCCCCAGTTTGGTTCTTCTGAGTGTTCCTTGTGGTACTTGGGGACCATATAGTGTCAGGAACTAAACCCAGGGGTCCCCCAAACAAAGTATGTGCATTGGCTTTGGGTCCTCTCCCCAACCCCCGTAAGGGCACTCTAAAGGGGAGAAAGACATGCTGTCCACATGTGTCCAGGCCTGGCCTGCCTCCATGAGGACCTATATATGATCCTGCCATCATCTCTTTCACCCCGGGCCTCTGGATGACAGGAGGGCAGGTCCCACCCAGGAATCCACAGAGAAACCTGCAACCAGTATCCTTTCCCCACTAAGCAGGAGTCCCAGTTCAGGAAGTTTGCTGAAGGAAAGCCTTCCACGAGGAGTGTCTGGTGAGGATGAGCGAGAAGGGAAGCAGTACCTTAGATCCAGGGCAGTGTGTGTGTCTCCCTCCCCGTAGATGTTGCAGATGTGAACTGAGAAAAGCAAGAGAAACAAGAAACTTTCAGGGTCGGGGAAAAAAAGCAGATGTGAAGTTCAGGAAGTGTCGGACAAGGTTGTTGGGGCCCTGGAAGTGAGTGTTCCGGGAGAAGGTATGAAGTCCCGACTCCAAGAAGAAAGGAACCACAGTTCCTGGACTGGAGAGGTGGAGCTGAGGTGGAAGGCATACTCACTGTAATCAGACCAGCTGGAGTACAGGAAATGGTTCCCATCGGGAGTGAAGGCCACATCCAGGATGCTCCAGCCTACGTCTCGGGCCTTGATGCTTTTGAATTTATGAAAGCGTCCATACCGGCAGTCATACAGTCGAATTGTCTGGTCTGGGCAAGTGGGGATCAGGCAGAATTATGGAACGCTCTCCTTATACATTCCCTACACCAGAACTCTTTCACTCCATGTATCTGTAGCAGCTTTCCTTGACCATGGGGAAGGTGCCTTGGCTAAGCATCTCTAAGGCAGGGTCTGAGCTCCCTGCGTGTGCAACTTTCTAGCCTCAGGGGGACGTTCCTTGTTCCAGGGCAGTGTGTGGACCAGGGTCTGGTACCTTGGCAAGCAGACATGAAGATCTGACCATCTTTGCTGTAGATGCCGCAGAAGGCTTTCTGAGTGTAGGTATCTGTGAAGCCCAGATCATTGGGCAAGAAGCTGGGAAAGCAAATGGAGAATGAGACTAAAGGAGACCTTCCGATTAGCAGAATCCTAACAGCTGGATGTGAATGCAAAGGCACTCCTTCCCACTGGCTCTGAGTACAGCCCACTTGCTTTCATTCATACCATCAGCCTCTCAATTTTCACACTTCCTTCCGTATCTACTGTCAGAGCTTCAGGTCCATTTACCCTAACCTTGACATCCCTGAGGTGTCTGGAACAAATCTCCCTTCCACATTTTGGGGAGAAGATAGGGTCTCTCCCCCATCCCCATACTCACTGAGACATCACTCGAGCTCGTTCTCCAAGGGAGAAGCTTTCCTGATGGCAGAGGCCCCGTTCTCTCTAAAGAAAGGGATCGGGGAATATTGCTAGCAGAAAGCGGGTCATTTCAGTGTCACCAAACCCCCTCCTCCAAAGAGAATGCTTTTGCTACAGAAATGGACAACACACAGATTGGTCCCACCAAATCCCAATGCATGCTGGGTAACTAACTCAGCTCCAGCACCTGAGGGTTCCTGGGGAATTTCCTTTCTGTTTCTCTGTGGCTGCCAGGCTGGTAAGAGGTGGAAGACCTACCAGGTGCAGCATTTGAGGAAAGCTATGCTTTCGGGATGTCCGCCGAAGCCCCTGTCGCCCTGTGGCCAGTTCCACTTGCGTCTTGATCTCGTTGCGTTCCAGCTCCCGGACGTCAGGAGTTGCATCCACTGTGAATACCAAAGAGAAACTTCATGCTGGTCTTTCAACCCTAGAGGACTGTTAGCAAAATAGTGCAGAAGCCCACCTCATGCAACTAAATAAGACAAGGACCCCATTCCCTGAATTATCTCATCTTTTTGTTTTGTTTTTTAGTTATTTATTTTTATTCAATCATTGTGAGATACAGTTACAAAGCTTTCATGCTTGAGTTTCATTCATACAATGAACACCCATCCCTCCACCAGTGTACATTTTCCTTTACCAATGTCCCCAGTATCCATAGCCCTCAGCTCCCGATCCCAACCCTCCCCCTGCCTCTATGGTAGACGATTTCCCCCATACTCTCTCTACTTTTGGGCATCTTGATTTGCAATATAGATACTGAGAGGAGATCATGTTTGGTCCCTTATCTAGTTTCAGCACACATCTCCCATCCCAAATGATCCCTCCAACCATCATTGACTTAGTGATCCCTTCTCTATTCCAGCTGCCTTCTCCCCCCGCTCATGAGCCAGGCTTCCAACTATGGAACAATATTCCTGGCCCTTGTGTCTACTGTCCTTGGGTGTCAGTCTCACTTTATGTTATTTTATATTCCATAAAATCTCATCTTCTTTTATTTAAAAAATTTTTTTTTGCTGGAAAAATGGAGATTTATTTTTCATTTTAATTTTGTTTTGAAAACTAGCTTTGATTTTAAAAAAATTTATTATTTTTTGTATTAGTGAATCACCGTGAGGGTACAGTTATAGATTTACAAACTTTCCTGCTTGTGTTTCAGTCATACAATGCTCGAGTACCCATCCCTCCACCAGTGCCCATTCTCCACCACCGATGATCCCAGTATCATTTCCACCCCCCACTCCATCCCCCCCACCCCTCATCTTCTGTTAACGTAAGCTATTCTTTGGTGAAATGGGTGGGGAGGGAATGAATACTGGGGGCTACTCCAGTAGTTGCCTAGGGGACCATGTGGCACCAGGGGTCCCAAACGGGGGTCATCTGGCCACATGCAGGGCACGTGCCTTAAACCCTGCACCCTCCCTCCAGCCTTCTAATGTCAGTCTGGTTTTCCTCTTACCTGGCGGGTTGTACCGGTCCCCAAGACGGCCATCCCAAGCACTGTCATGCTCTTCCTCTGATTCCGAGAGGGCCTGGATGAGTTGTAAATTGGCTGCACCTCCTCCCTGCACCAACCTCACTTGGCCTCTGTGGAGAGATCCCCCCATGATGGAGGGGAGGATCCTCCCGCACCAACCACATTCCAGCTCTGAGACCACCTTGGACTCACACCCTCCGACTGGCCCCATTTTTTGAGGCTGGAGGGTGACTAGACCTTGGCTGTTCATTGCAATTTCCTGTTAGACTGGGTAAGAAGCTAATTTTCACTCTTAAAGGAGGAGAACAGGACCTTAACACCCAGTGGAGGTAGGCAGTCCTCCTAAGCTGATTTCCCAGATGACTGAGACTTCAGCACACACTTCCTGCAGTGCCCAGCCCCGAGTACAGCAGACAATTTAAGCCAGAAAACTCAAGCCTGTCTTTTCCCTAAGAAGCCGGAGCTGAGAAAACAAAACCAGTTACACCCCTTTCCAGTCCACTCCTGGTGGTCATTTCCCTCAAAGCATTCTCTCTTCTAGCAAGGGATTAAGACTTAGGTTGATTTAAACTTGTTTTTCAAGTAAATCCACATGGCCTCCTATCGCATGTCAATAACTTTACTAAATAAAGCTCAACACCCACTTCCCCAGCTCCTCCACTTGGCCCTCTCACATAAGGTCCCTTTTCCACCACAGCTCCCTTTGCGATAGCCGGTTTGGGTTTTGTTTTGACTTGCATGGAACACAGATGACCCCCGTGCAGCCATAGCTAGACATTCTCCCCCAATAGTCCCTTCCAAACAAGAACAAATCACCTCGGTGCCCCTCCGTAGGCAAGAACCACTCTTTCGGGGTATGGCGCCAAGTGCCCAAGGGCCAGGTTCTGGTCAAACAGAACAGCTGCCTGGGCCTGGCCTCACTCCCTGAACCCTGTAACTTCCCTGCCTGAAGCCAGGATCAAGGGCCTGGGGCGGCGCCTGGTCGGGACACCCCGGAGGAGGGTAAGTTACCTGCGGAGGAGATAGGCCAGTACCTGGGCCAGATCCACATCTTCATCCTCCTCCTCCTCTTCCTCACTCCGATGCAGGCCGGCCCCTCTATGGGACAAACCCTCGGAAGGGTCTCCGGACCCAGATCCTGCGCTGCTGCTGTTCCTCGATCCCATCTTCCGGTCACAGCATCCTTAGGTCCTGTGCAGGGACTCCGCCTGTCACCTCCTTGGTTCTGGTGAAAGCCAAATCTGCTCTAGGAATACCAGGGGCTCCTGAGGCCAGGAGTATCTATTCCTAGGCGCACTACCCTTCCCAGGCACCGAGATCCCTTCTTTCAGGCTTCTGACAAGTCCTAAAAGTTAGGGAACACAAACCTCTCCCAATCCTGCGAAGCAAGGAGGGCAGAGGGAAGGGAGCCTAGGGCGCCACTGTGGCTCACCAATGAGAATGCCCGCTAGGAGAGGAATTCCTCAGTTTTCCACCTCAAACTCACTTTATCAAAGTCTCGGGGCAGGGGACGGGGTGTGGGGGGGAGGAGTGGATTCCCAGGTAACCTTCTCAGGACGACCAATCAGAATCCCTCGTGGAAGAAAGCGCCGCGTTAGCGTATCTCACCAAGCCAATCAGAAGCCTCAGGACTCGGAGACCCCCCGACGCCCCCTTACCGACCAATCAGAGCGCTCCCAGGTGAATGCCGGCAGCGGCAGCAACCAATGGGGTTAGAATTCGGACAAACACCCCCCCTCCTTGCGCGCCTCACGCCCACGTGGTGTGCCGGGGGTGTGTACGGCAAGGGGAGGCAGGGAAGGAAGGCGAGAAGCACCTCCCACGGAAGCCTTCGGTGACCGCCCCGCGCGAGATCACCCACCAGCCAAGGGAGCCGTCGCCCGAGCGGCAGCGGCGCCGGGCCTTGTTTACATCGACTGCGCCGCAGCGTCGGCCAACCGCTGCTCCGTCACGCGCCTCCCGGCTTCCCAGCCGGCAGCCGGTTGACGTCACGCGCCGCCCCGGAGGCCCGGCCCCTTGGAACGCTAACTGGACCGCTGAGCGCGGTGATTGGCAGCTGGGCGGGACAAAGGGCATGAGGGACGGCTGCGGCGCTGGAGGGCGGGGCTTTCCCGCCCGAGGGGGAGGAGTCAGAGGAGGGGGCGGGGCAGGAACCTGCTGCTTCCGGACTCGGGCACAGCGGGACGAAACAGACGCGGGGCGGGGCCGACGGAGAAGAAAGTGGCGATTCGCCGTGGGGCGGGGCCCTGGCGTTCGCTTCCCGAATTCTCGCGGCTTCGCGCTTTGGGGGCCCATCTCTCAGACCCTCTCCCTGCAACCTCCTCCGGCCCTTGCTCGCACCCCGTCCCGGGCTGCAGCCTTCCGTTTTCCGCCCGCAGCAGCGTGCGTCCCTGCCCGCAGGCGAGCCGGGTGCCTTAGGAGCGCGTTTACGTCACAGATGGGGACCCCGGGCTAGCACCCTTCCCTTCCGCCGGGGTCCGCTCACTTTGTCCCCCCTCCCTAGCGGGCCTCAGGCAGCCTCAGGCCTCCGGCCTCTTCGTAGAAGACCCCCACTTCCCACCCCGGCTTCCTTCGTCAGTCTTTGCACACACGTCCTAGTCCTAACGGTCCGCGGGCCTTTCCGGTTCCGTTTGTACCCGGGTTGTCCCCGCTCCCTCCAGCTCCTTGGCCCCATTCTCCGGGGGTCTGGAGGTTCGTCGCCCTTCTCTAGCCCGCGTTGCCGTCATCACGGTACCTGTGCCCGGTGCCAGAGAGCCGGGCCGGGGGCGTGGGGGTGCGCGCGCGCCGCCTCCTACCCGCTGCGGGTTGATGAGTAACTCCGCCGGGTCCGAGGCCTGGCCGTGCCCCGTGCCGGGATCCGGGCCCAGGCTGCCGCTGGGTGTGCAGGCGTGTGACCTCGCCTCGCCGCCGGGTGCAAAGGCCGGGGGTTCATCTGCACCCCAGCGCCCCGGACCCTCACTCCCTCGCAAGCTCTGAGGTGGCACCGATTGAGAGAACCCGGGAGGGAGGGGAAGAAGGGAGGGAGTTCCCTTGGGCCCTGGTTAGGGGCTCACCCGCCGGACTGGCGAGGGTGTGGCCGGATCCTGGGGAGCGCCGCCTGCTCTCTGCACCGCCGACCCCCCTCCCCGCTTATCATCCGCGGGCACCGGGCTCGCTTCACTTGGTAGGGGCATCAGCCTGCACTCGTGGTGAGCTTGCAGAGCCCTGCGTTTTCTTTAATACTTTGCTTTGGCGGCCTTGAAATTCTTGATCTTTTTTTTTTTTAATTTTTTTTTTTGCTTTTTGGGTCACACCCGGCGATGCACAGGGATTACTCCTGGTTCTGTGCTCAGGAATTACTCCTGGCGGTGCTCAGGGGACCATATGGGATGCTGGGAATCAAACCCGGGTCGGCCGAATGCAAGGCATATATATGCCCTGCCCGCTGTGCTATCACTCCAGCCCTGAAATTCTTGATCTTAAAATTGCCCCCCTCCCTCACTTCCCCCCACAATTCTCACGTTGCTCTGGGCTCCACTAATTAAGTTAGTGGATCACTCCTTTCACGCTATTGCCAGATACTTTTAATATTTATTGACACTTTAGGTTTCTGAGTTATGCCAGGAAAACCTGGAATCATTAAAAAATAAGAAACACTATTTGCTTTTTAAATTCAGTTCTTCATCCTATAAGATCCTTTACTTGTTTGCTTGAGGTGGTGTCCTTGGCCACTCTCCAGATCAAAATTTAGCTACTAAGGCCTCTCTTAGTTGATCTACTGGAAATGTAAGTATTCCTCTACTAGTGTGTAATTCCTAAGAACTTTCATATTGTTCACTATCATTTATCATTAACATACTTTTTTTTTCTGCAAAGTGTCCATACATTCCTTGTTTGTTTTATTTTGTTTTAAATCCAGGTGAATTTCTTTTTCTTTTTCTTTTATGGTTTTTGGGTCATGCTGAGTTGCATGCTCTGTGCTTATGCCTCACTGTGCTCAGATATCACTATTGGCGTGGCTCAGGACTATATGGGGTGCTAGGGAATAAATCCAGATCCACCATATCCAGGGCAAGTGCTCTACCCACTGTACTGTCTTTCCTGCCCGTCCGCCCCTCCCCCCCAATTTTCTTTTTTTTCTTTTTTTTTTTTTAAATTTATTTATTTTTAATTAGAGAATCACCGTGAGGGTACAGTTACAGATTTATACACTTTTGTGCTTATACTTCCCTCATACAAAGTTTGGGAACCCATCCCTTCACCAGTGCCCATTCTCCACCACCCGTAAACCCAGTGTCCCTCCCACCCTCCCCAATCCCATCTCCCCCCCAACCCACCCTGCCACTGTGGCAAGGCATTCCCTTCTGTTTTCTCTCTCTAATTAGCTGTTGTGGTTTGCAATAAAGGTGTTGAGTGGCCGCTGTGCTCAGTCTCTAGCCCTCATTCAGCCCGCAACTCCCTTCCCCCACATGGCCTTCGACTACAATGTAGTTGGTGATCGCTTCTCTGAGTTGACCTTTCCCCGGAACGTGAGGCCAGCCTCGAAGCCATGGAGTCAACCTCCTGGTACTTATTTCTACAGTTCTTGGGTGTTAGTCTCCCACTCTGATATTCTATATACCATAGATGAGTGCAATCTTTCTATGTCTGTCTCTCTCTTTCTGACTCATTTCGCTCAGCATGAAACTTTTCATGCCCATCCACTTGACTACAAAATTCTTGACCTCCTTTTTTCTAACAGCTGCATAGTATTCCATTGTATAGATGTACCAAAGTTTCCTCAACCAGTCATCCGTTCTCCCCCCAATTTTCTTATCTGGGAGAAACTTTGCTTCTCCCAGTCAGACTTGCTCATGACTTGGTGGCACTGTTACAAGTCAGTTGGTGGTTCTCAGCATCATCCTTCCTTTTTTGTTTTGTTTTGTTTTTGGCCCACACCCGGCAATGCACAGGGGTTACTCCTGCACAGGGGTTACTCCTGGCTGGGAATTGAACCTGGGTTGGCTGCATGCAAGGCAAATGCCCTACCCGCTGTGCTATCACTCCAGTCCCCATGATCCTTCTTAAGCAGAAGCTGGAATGGAACCACACCCAGCAAACCTTGGCTCAGTCTTCATGTTGGAGCAGGAAGGGAGCTAGCCAGGAGCCAGGACAGAAGCTGCTCTCTCCTTCCTCGCATGGAGGGGATAATGTCTCACATCTTTTTTCTTTTCTGTATGGGGGAATCAAACCCATGGCCTCACACATGCAAGTGCTCTACCACTGAACTACTTTCCCCACCTTGGGGGGTCTCACTTTTTTTTGGAGGGGTCACACCTGGTGGTGGGCAGGGCTTACTCTTCGCCCTGTGCTTAGGGATCACTCTTGGCAGGGTCACTCCCTGCCAAGTGAGACCCCTAAAAGTGAGACCCCTAAAGGCAGAGTGATAGTGCCTGCCTTCCCCACAGCCAACCAGCACTTTACTCTTCTGGCATCCCATAGGGTCACTTTTAATCATAGCAAGCAGTAAGATCCCTATCCATTCCCCAAGGTCATCATAGCACGTATAGGTGACACCTTCCCTGGGCATGCCTAGTGTAGAATCAGGTCCCCATTTGGGTCACATGTGTCATTAACATGTCAAATCACTGTCCCTGGGCGTGACTTGTAGTGTTAACTGTCCCTGAGGAGTCAGCACTGTCCTAGTCCTTTATCCTATGAGCACCCCTCTCTCCGTTAGATTTCTTCTCCCAGCCCTCTCCTACCTTTATCTGCCATATCCTGCTCAGGGTCACTCCCGAGTGTGCTGGGGGACTGTGCAGTGCCAGGGACTGGGCTCCCCACACTGCTCCAGCCCTTTGAGCTGTCTCCCTGGCCTTGTGTTCCCTTATAAGGACACAATAAGGCACAGGGATGGGATCCCAAATACGGTCTCTATTGGATGAATATGTTGCTACGAGAACACCCTTAACAGCTGCCACTGGCTTAAAGGCTCCTTAAGCCCCTAGCTGGCGGCAGTACCTACTATGTCGAAGAATTTAGCCCACACATATGAATCTAGCATGAAGGTTTATGTTCAGCATAGCAATCATTAAGAGTAAAATACTGGAAACAAAATAGTATGGTATGGGATTGGTTAACTAAATCAAGATCCATTAAAGTATATCATTAAAGTCATAGTTTTCTACCATAGTTTGTACCATAGAAAATTGTGCAAGTATGTTGTTGGGCTAAAAATAAATAAATTAATGCTCTTCTGGGGGCCAGATAATACAGGGGCTAAGGCACTTCCTTTGGATATAGCTGGCCCCAGTTTGAATCCTGGCACCGCGTACTGTCATCAGAGCACCACCAGGAGTGATTGCAGAGCACTGCCTGATATGTCTTAAAAATTGAAAAAAAAGTTTTCTGATGATATGGTAGATGCAAAATAAATGTTTCAATTTTGCATAAAAAGTATAAAAATGGGCTGGAGCAATAGCACAGCGGGTAGGGCGATTGCCTTGCATACAGACGACCTGGGTTCGATACCCAGCATCCCACATGGTCCCCTGAGCACTGCCAGGAGTGATTCCTGAGTGTAGAGCCAGGAGTAACCCCTGAGCATCTCCAGGTGTGACCCAAAAAGCAAAAAAAAAAAAAAAGGTATAAAAATGGAGGGCTGAAGTGATAGTACAGAGGATATGGTGCTTCTCTTGCACGCAGCCAACCTCAACCTGGGCTCAATCCTTGTTATCCCATAGGTACCCCTAGTGCCATCAGGAGTGATGCCTCAAAATAAATAAATAAATAAATAAAACTACCCAGGCTCATTATACCATCAAATAACAAAATGGATAAGATCTTGCAGGAGCTAATGACAAAAATGTAATATAAACAAATATTTTATATATTATTTTTTTCTTGGGGGCCATACCCAGCAATGTCCAGGGGCTACTCCTTGTAGCTCTCAGGGGACTGTATGTGGTACTGGGGATCTCCCTGGGTGGGCCACATACAAGGAGACTTGACCCCTGTACTATTCCTTTGGCCCTATGAATAAAGCATGATAATTAGTACAGTTTGACTACTTAAGATCCAGAAAAGGTGAAAAATTCTTACATTAATTTTTAAGAGGTGGAGGGTTGGTCCACACCTGGTGGTACTCACAACTTACTCCTGGTAGTCTTTGGGAAAATGGGGGTTAGTATGTGCAAGGCAAGTACCTTACTTCCAGTACCTTTTCGGCTCTATATTAAAGATTTTTAAGACTTGATTATGTTTCTTGTAATTTGTAATATTTTCCAAATGTACATGGCAACTTTTTAGGGTATACTGTCTTCTACTGAAATAAAATGAATTTATTTAAAAAATCACTACAATTAAATGATTTTTATAAACTGTGGGCTTGTCCTCTCTTGATTTTTAAATTTTGCTTGGTGACAGCTTGTAAAATTTTTTTTGTTGTTGTTGTTTGTTTGGACAGCCTCCAGTTGCCCAGCTTCCTTTGAAGCCACAGAGGTTTTCTGTCTTTAGCACCCATTTCAGAACTGGTTCTGGTAATGACTAAGTATAAATGTCAGCTATTTGGTTTCCTATAAGGTTTGTTTTGGGCTATTTCCTGTTATTATTTCCATTAGGGGGCATCCTGGGGTAGAAAGCAGGGAAAGAAAGCACGTTTTTCATTTTCTTTTTAATCCTATCCTGCTTCTATAGTGACAGCTGAGAGCTTTTGGGACATAGGACACACAGCTCTGGGCAGCACTTGGGAAAGTGATTGATGGTTTTTATATATGTTTTCTTGTATCATTTCTGTGTAGGATGACATGGGGAAGTATACTAATTTATCCAGGATTTAGAAAATAAAATCTACTGACTATAAAGCAATTGAGTAATTACAGGATTTCCAATCTTCTTTTTTGAGGGGCGGGAGGCACACTGGGAATGTTCAGGGCTTACTCCAGGCTCTGCACCCAGAGATCACTTCTGGTGGACTTGGGGAACCATAAGGGGTGCTGGGGATTAAACACGGGTGAGTTGCATGCAAGGCAAAGCACCCTACCCGCTGTACTATCGTTCTGGCACTCTAACATTCTCTTGTTCTCTTTGTGAACTGGAGTTTTTTTGTTTGCAATAGGACAGTGATTAAAAAAAATTCAGAATCTTTTAGCCATGAGTTTGACTAAAAAGTATCAGTATGAGCGTCCTATTTCTTTCTGTCTCACAGAAAGATGTAGGGACATCGACCTGTATAGTAGCAATGAACAGTTCTAACATTCAGATTGTACTCTTAAAATACTATTTCCTGGGTCAGAGAGATAGTACAGGAGTTAAGGTGCTTGCCTTGCATGTGATCAACCCCTCTGACCCCCAGAATGGTATATTGTCCCCCAGCACCACCAGAAGTTATCCCTGAGTGTAGGCCCAGGAGTAAGCCCTGAGCACCACAAATGTGACACAGAAAAAACAAAAGAAATGGAACAGCTGGGCTGGAGGGATAGGTTAAGGGACTGAGCATCCATTTTGCATGCAGGACACCCAGGGTTTTTTTTTTTCTTTTTTTTTTTGGGTCACACCCAGTGATGCACAGGGGTCACTCCTGGCTCTGCACTCAGGAATTACCCCTGGCGGTACTCAGGGGACCATATGGGATGCTGGGGATTGAACCCGGGTCGGCCGCGTGCAAGGCAAGCGCCCTACCCGCTGTGCTATCACTCCAGCCCCCAAGGACACCCAGGTTTGATCCCAGGTACCATGTACTTTTTTTTTTTCTTTTTGGGTCACACCCGGTGACGCACAGGGTTTACTCCTGGCTCTGCACTCAGGAATTACTCCTTGGCGGTGCTCAGGGGACCATATGGGATGCTGAGAATCGAATCCGGGTTGGCCACATGCAAGGCAAACGCTCTACCTGCTGTTTTATTGCTCGGGCCCCATTGTGTAGTTTTCTGAGCACCACTGGGAGCAATCTCAAGTGCCACTGGGCATGGCTCAAACAAAAAACAAGTGGGCAAGTTGAATAATGTCTTGGGGATCCACATTTGGGTGTCAAACACACAACTCTAAACTGCAAGTAAATGACCCCATGTTCCATTTACTCCTAGAAGGGGCTGTGACCATAAACCAGGATCAGGGTGAGGAGACTTCCTTCAGGTGTCTGGGAAAGTTGTTTTCTTCCCTGGGTGTTCACTTTGGAATAATTTACCAGGCTGTGCAGGGGTGGTATCTTTCCCAAGCCATGCTCCGGGAGCGAAGGGACTGTTCCTGGCAGTACTCAGCCAGTCGGGTTGGATGGCTCATTGCTGGGGTCTGCTGACATATGTGCTGCTGTTCAGGGCCAGCGGTGCTTAGGGCCACGAGACACACAGATAGGAGTGCCCAAGGTCTCCAGGGATATCCAGGGGTTAGTGCTAGGCGACCAGGAGCTCCTGACCCTTGAAAGATCTTCTCAGCCCCTCAAACTGTATACTGGTCATCAGCACCCCAAATGGCCTCCTGAGCACCCCTAGGCACAACCCCTTGGGTACAGAGGCGAGAGCGCTGCCAGATGTGGTTTAAAACACCCTTCAAAGGAATAAACCAAACTCCAAAGAAAAAAAGATAACCCTCTCCCAGGTGATTCATCTGCTCTTTAAAGTATAAGAAGCATGGAATCGGTGGTTTATTTTATTTTTGGTTTTCAGGCGACACCCGGCGGTGCTCAGAGATCACTTCTGGTGGGTCTCAGTCAACTGTATGGGATGCTGGGGGCTGAACCCGGGCCAGCCACATGCAAGGCAAATGCCCTACCTGCTGTGCTGTCTCCGGCCCTAGATCTTATAGTTAGATCTATAAGTCCTCGCTGCCAAGATAAAGATCTATGCAGTTATTATTTATCCTTGGTTCTGTGTAGCCTTGGACAATTATCTGGCCTGTGACCTTGCTCACTGTGTGGCCTTGGACAGTTATCTGGCCTGTTTCCTCATCTGTAATAAAATGGAACCTACCTTTCCTCATCTGTAATAAAATGGAACCTGCCTCAGGGTTGTTATATAACATGCCAAAGATAGTGCCAGGCACACAGAAGTGCTTATTAAGGGACTGGAGCGATAGCACAGCGGGTACGGCGTTTGCCTTGCACGCGGCCAACCTAGGTTCGAATCCCAGCTTCCCATATGGTCCCCTGAGCACCACCAGGGGTAATTCCTGAGGGCAGAGCCAGGAGCAACCCCTGTGCATCGCCAGGTATGACCCAGAAAGCAAAACAAACAAACAAACAAATGGCTTCTGTGTGTCCAAGTGGAAGAGACTGGGGACTTGAGGCCCTGGGACACTCCTGAGCAGACTACAGGGGCGATGATCTTTTTAAACCCCTGGGCACTGAGCTGATCACACCATCTACCTTTTCTTCACTAACTCCTGCTGATGTGGCCAAGGGGCAAAGCTACCTACACACATGATCACCTTGAAACCCCGCCCCGCCACTGTACCAGACAGGCTGCCCCGGGGAGCCAGCTGCCTGCAGGGACTGGACAGTGAGCAGAAGACGGCCCTGTGCATTCCGACAGCAAACGAAGACAGAACAAATGTTGTGTAAAGGAAAGGAGCATCTCATTATTAGACAGCGTGTGGGGGAGGACCTGTGGCCTGGCCTCATGGCACCGAAGATGTCAGCCCTATCCCAGCGTCACGTATTCTGCAAGCCTCTGGTTTCCTAGTCCTAGACTGGCTCGTGTGCCTGCCGCTAGCCTGAAGTCTTGGGTCACATGCTACGCACTCGTGTCTCCAACGCCTCCAGCTCAGCCAGCACCTCCTTGGGCAGATCCTGGTTGACCTGCTCCGTCAGGTAGCTCCGAATATCACGGACCTCCTGTTCCCAGAAATCCTTGGGGAGTGAGAACAGCTGGGTGGTGTCCACGGGCCCCAGACCGCTGAGATCCAAGGCGCCTTCCTGGGGCACTAACCCGATTGGTGTCTCTTTGGCACTTTTCTCCCCTTCGAGCCGCCGGCAGATCCAGTCCAGCACCCGAGCATTCTCCCCAAAACCTGGCCACAGGAAGCGTCCGGCCTCATCACGCCGGAACCAGTTGACGTGGAAGATCCGGGGCAGCCGGGCCCCTTTGTGCCCCTCCATGCTCAGCCAGTGTTCAAGGTAATGCCCGAAGTTATAGCCGAAAAAGGGCCGCATGGCAAACGGGTCATGCATGATGATCTTTCCTGCAAAAGGGGGCCGGGTGTGTAAAGGGACCCTTTTTCCCTTCTGGAGAAGACAAAGCACCTGCAACCACCGCAGGAAGTTGTGAAATGCAGCCCAGGGGCCAGAGGGAAGAGAAGGAACTGGGGAAAACATAAGCGCGGGCAGGAGAAAATTTGACTTAGAAGGGAGAAAGCGGAGCAATGTGGACACAGAAGAGGCAAAAGGAGGGAGCTTGGGGCCGGGATGCTGGTGTACAGCAGAGCAGGCTCTGCTTGGGGGAGGCCTGGGGTCTGTCCCCGGCACTGCATGTCTCTAGAGCATCGCCAGGGGCAAGCCTTGAGCACTGAGCCCAGTGATGTCCTTGAGCACTGCCGGGTGCGGGCCACTGCCCCACCCCCAGACAAACGAGGGGGCTCACCTCTGTGTTCAGCAGCTGCAGTGGACTCAGAACGCATGGCACTGCCCACAAACACCCCATGGCGCCAGCTGAAGGCCTCATAGACCAGGGGCACTCCTGGAACACAAGTGGACAGCAGTGACGGGGCTGCAGCAGCCCTTTCTCTGGCCCCCCCACTCCTTCTCTTCTGGTTCTCTCGACTCCTGGTTTTCCTTCTAGGGCCTCCAGTTCCCATTTGCAATCCATGGCCGAGTACCAGAGACAGACAGCTGCTGCTGGGGACTCCGCCCGAAGCTCCCCAGACTTGATGGAGGAGACCCCAGTCCTGGGCAAAGGCATGGGAGCCCACTGGGCACTTGCCTTTGGGCCTACGGCCTCCAAAGATGATGGCGTCCACGGGCACGCCCTCAGGGGCCTCCCAGGCAGGATCCATGATGGGGCACTGGCGAGCCGGGGCGCAGAAGCGAGAGTTGGGATGGGCACAGGGCTCCTTGTCACCTGCCGGGGAAGGCAGACAGGGTGTCATTCCCAGCATGCAAAGGTGTGTACCCACCTCGCTCATGCTGGCTTCTTCCTCCTGGGCCCCTGCAGCCTCATGTGGTGGAGGGCAGAGAGCCAGGTTATCTCCCCAGGAAGATCAGATCATTTTTTTTTCTTTTTGGGTCACACCCAGCAATGCTCAGGGGTTCCTCCTGGCTCTGCACTCAGGAATTACTCCTGGTGGTGCTTGGGGGACCATATGGGAAGCTGGGGATTCAACCCAGGTCAGCCGCGTGCAAGGCAAACGCCCTCCCCGCTGTGCTATCACTCCAGCCCCATGATCGGATTCTTGAACCCTAATCCCTGAGAGGAAGACGAGTGGGAGGAACTGGTGTTCAGCAAGGCCTGCACGTCTATTCCAGGCTACAGCACTATGTTCCACAAACCGGGTGATGCCATGCCCTGAGGGTGTTGGAATGATGGGGCAGTTGTAGCCTCAGGCTTGGGGAGGGCACTTCCTGCTTCGTTTATAGATGGTAGATTTCTAGGGAGAGCACTGAGTAAACTTTTTTTTTCTGAGAAAAGGATGGTAGGCCAAGGAAGTTAGAGAAAATCAGGTTCTAGCTAATTGGCATTGACCAGTGGTTGAGAATAAGGTCATAACAGAAGTCCCTTCCTAAAAAACCTATTATTTATTTTATTCATTTATTTATTTATTGGCCGTGCCCTACCAGTTAGTGGTGCTCACGGGCTATTCCTGGCTCTGTGCTCCGGAGTGACCCCTGGTGGTGCTAGGGGGAATCTCTGTACCTCAGTCAACTATTTGGAATATATGAATTTTTAAAACAATTATTTAAATAAACATTCACTCAAACTAAATCAATAGCTGAGATGGTTAAGACAGAATTTGCAGTTAGGAGCTGATCTTTTTTTTTCAGCGCTTGGTGGACCAGAGGCGTCAGTATACAAAGCACACAAACTAGGCCTTTGAGTCATCGCCCTGGCTCCCGGAATTATTTTTAGTTAATAGATTTGGGGGTTGGAGAGACTGTACAGCAGGCAGGGCACTTGCCTCACATGCAGCCAGGTTCAATTCCCAGCATCCCATGTGGTCCTCCAGGCTCTGCCAGCAATGATGCCAGGAGGAATTCCTGAGTGCAGAGCCAGGAGTAATTACCTCTGAGCATTGCTGGACATGTGGTCCAGAAATGGGGAAAAAAAACAACAACAAACAACCCAAAGTTAATGGATTTAGTGATTTCCTTGGGAAAAACCCTGATGGGGAGAGTGCCAGGGCTTGAAGAATTCAGGGGTGACCCAGGCCCTCAGGGGAACTGGGACCAAGTGAGAGAGAAAAGGGAGGCATCATCCCAGGGCCATCTCTGATGGGCAGTCCCAGGGGGGCACAACACTCACAAGTCATCAAGGCCCCCTTCCCAGCCCTCAGACAGGAGCCATCCTCTCTCTTACGCTTTTTTTTTTTCTTCTCTTTGGGTCACACCCGGTGATGCTCAGGGGTTACTCCTGGCTTGTGCACTCAGGAATTACTCCTGGCAGTGCTCGGGGGACCATATGGGATGCTAGGGATTGAACCCGGTTGGCCATGTGCACGGCAAACGCCCTACCCGCTGTGCTATCGCTCCAGCCCCTCTCTTCTGCTTTCTCCTCAGCCCCACCCACCACCTGGGCATAGGGTGTCATCCCGGAATTGGACCGGGACACAGCGTGCCTGAGTTACACCCCTGAACCTAGAAATGATGAACAGTGTGCGTGGGGGGGCCTGTCTGTGGGGACAGAGGAATGTCCAATGGATTTCTCAGGGTGGCTGAGGTGGCCTAATGAAGAGGTTAGAGAGCATGAGGAGTGGCTAGACGAGGGGAGTGACTTCTAGGCCAGCCTGAAAAACTTGAATAGAGGTGCCACTGGCCACGGCCCCCCCACTCCCTTTGCTCTCATCCTGAGGTCTGGGGCTCTGACTCCAAAGGCCACTGGAAGCTGCAGGTCCAGAGTGCAGGGCTGGGGGAGGAGGCAGAGCCACAGGCCTCCTGGTGGTGAAGGCTTAGAAAGGAGCTTGGAGGAGGAGGTAGCTCTGGGGGGCTGGGGGAGGCCGAGTAGGGTGCAGTGCTGACCTTCAGACAGAGGTGGTCTGTAGGGGCTGGGGGGCCAACTCTAGGTCCATTGTGCTCTGAACCTAGCTCTTCAGAAAGCATGTTTAAAACAGTTCTCTCTCTGTCTCTCTTTTTGGGCTACACCCGGCGGTGCTTAGGGGCTCTCCCTGGCTGTGTGCTCAGGTGTTGGGGTGCTGAGAATTGAGCCAGTGTTGGCCACACACCAGGCAAGTACCTTAACCCCCATCCTGTCTCTCTGGCCCCTTTTAATTTCTTTATTTTTCTTTTCTTTTTGGGTCACACCCGGCGATGCACAGGGGTTACTCCTGGCTCATGCACTCAGGAATTACTCCTGGCGGTGCTCGGGGGACGATATGGGATGCTGGGAATTGAACCCAGGTTGGCCGCGTGCAAGGTAAATACCCTACCCGCTGTGCTATCACTCCAGCCCCTAATTTCTTTTATATGGTTAATGTATACTTGTTCTTCACGCCCCTGATCTCCATATCTCCCCAGAACACATCTTGCTTGGTTGGCTGTGTTTCTCTGCTCGCTTATTTCCACCCTAAAGAAGTTTGTGAAATCTCTTATTTCCCCTTTCTTTCCTCTCACATCTTTCTAAGCAAGTTTTGTTCAATAAAAACTACCTTACTTCACACACACACACACACACACACACACACACACACACACACGGTCAACTTATAATTATTATTATTTTTTTTTTGTTTTTTTTTTTGCTTTTTGGGTCACACCAGGCAATGCACAAGGGTCATTCCTGGCTCATGCACTCAGGAATTACCCCTGACGGTGCTCAGGGGACAATATGGGATGCTGGGATTCGAACCCGGGTCGGCCGCGTGCAAGGCAAACGCCCTACCTGCTGTGCTATCATTCCAGCCCCCAACTTATAATTATTGAAACTTTACCATGTATTTGGCACTGGGCTAAAACCCTGCCTAGTATAATTTTTGGTGGTGGGTGGGGGGAGGCGGGGTTTGGGTGTGTGGGAGGCTACACTGGGTGATGCTCCTGGCTCAATGCTTGGGGGTTGCTCCTGATAGTGCCCAAGCGATCATGTGATGTTAGGGACTGAATCTGGGGCTCCTTCATGCAAAGCACGCACGCCAGCCTTGGGCTCTCTCTCCGGCCCCTGCGTATGAGTTAATCCTCCTAACAACCTGATGAGGGAGGTACCAGAAGAAAACACTCCAATTCAACTGACGAGGGAATGGAGGCTCAGGAGGTTAACTCGGCCATCACCAAACCTCTCTGGTGAGGTGGGGTTAAGAACCATTATCATGCCTGGGATTGGATCTTGTACACTGCCCCAAACTTCTGGGAAGGGGGGGGGCGGGGAGTACTGGAAGATGGCTGCAAGCTGTGCAGAAGGGGGTTAAGTCATGACTCCCGACCCCCAAGACAGACCTCACATACCAGGTTTCCAGGGTTTTCCCAGCCAGGAGGTCACGGTGACACCCGGGTCAAGAGGCTGGTCGATGCCCTCCCAGTACACGCCACCATCGCTGGTCTCGCCCACGTTGGTGAAGAGAGTGTTGCTCTGGATCGTGGCCATGGCATTAGGGTTGGTGGCGGCAGAGGTGCCGGGGGCCACCCCGAAGAAGCCATTCTCGGGGTTGATGGCCCGGAGCCGACCTGTCCGAGTGAAAGGAAGGAAGGCCTCATCAGGAAGAACACCCGGAGAAGCACTCCTGGCCCAGCATCCTCTTAGCTGGAGCCACGCTGGCTCAGTGTGGCCCGGGGGGCAGGGGCGAGGCTGGCTGTGCAGGCAGAGGTGCTGAGAAGCAGCAAAGGGGAGTCACTACGCTGGGAGCCAGAAAGAAGGGTGTGAATGGAAGACCTCTCACCGTCCCTGTCAAACCTCATCCAGGCAATGTCATCGCCCACACACTCCACTTTCCAGCCCGGTAGGGCTGGTCGCATCATAGCCAGGTTCGTCTTGCCGCAGGCACTGGGGAAGGCGGCAGCCACATAGTACTTCTTCCCCGCAGGGTTGGTGATGCCCAGGATCTGTGTCAGGGGAAGGAGGGGAGGGAGAGGGACAGGGAGGAGGTCACCAAAGGTGAGGTCTGGCTGCACTGGGAGGAGAACCAGGGATTAAGTGGGGGGGGAGGGGAGAGGAGGGGGCAATCTTTATTCCACAAACAGGTACCATCCCAGCTCCTGGGACTGGGTCCGTAGCAAAGGAAAGCTCCCAGAGGCAGCATCCGGGGACCCAAGCTTTGGAAAGTCAGGCAGGAGGCCCTGCCCACCAGCGCGGCATTCAGCAGGTCTGGGGGGAGGCTGACTTGCCCCAAGGCCACCCAGATCCTCACCGGGCCCTCACCAGCATATGCTCCGCCAGCCAGCCCTCTTCCCGGGCGAGCCGAGAGGCGATGCGGAGGGCAAAGCACTTCTTGCCCAGTAGGGAGTTGCCACCATAGCCGCTGCCAAAGGAGACGATCTCCCGTTGGTCGGGCACGTGGCCGATCAGGGTCTTCTCCGGGTTGCAGGGCCACTGGTTCCCGGGCTCCCCTGGGGACAATGAGGCGACAGGTCTGCTGGCAGGGGCCCTCAGGGGTCAGAGGGGCCAACAGGAGAGACCCAGGGACAGCGGCGGCTAGCGAAAGCCCCACTTTCTATGACCCATCAGTTTCCCACGCCCGATTCCTGACCACAGACAACTCACAGCCTCATGCCCAGCCCAGAGAGCGGCCTGGAATCTCAGGGGGTCTGACTGGCCAGCGTGGTTACAACCTGGGAGTGCAAGCAGGGCCCAGTGGGTGCTCACCTCGCCCAGTGAGGGGCTGGCCCACGGAGTGCAGACATTTGACAAAGTCCCCATCTCCCAGGGCTCGGAGCACGGGTGTCCCCAGGCGCGTCATGATCCTCATGCTCGCCACCACGTAGGCAGAGTCGGTGAGCTGCACCCCGATGCGTGACAGCGGGGAGCCCACGGGGCCCATGCTGAACGGAAGCACATACATGGTCCGGCCTGCGGAGGGAAGAGCACCCGCGTGCAGGGCTCCCACCTGCGTCCCCTCAGCACCCCTGCCTCCATGTCCCCGGCCGCTCACCCTGCATGCAGCCTGGAAACCTCTCGTCCACGGCTCGCTGGAACTCCGCAGGGGACATCCAGTTGCCCAGCTGCCCACGGGATGCACCGGCGGGAAGGGGCACCGCGTCCCGCTGAGAAGGAGTTACGATCACGGTCTTGCTTTCGACTCGTGCCACATCTTTGGGGTTCGTGCGGGCGAGCCAGCTGGGGGAAAGGAGATGGTCAGGGAGACCCTGGCTGGCCGAGCTCCCTCTCCCCTTGCTCTTTTTCCCCGTGCAACGTGGACCCCTGCTCTTCTGCTGGCCTTCCTGTGTCCACCTACACACATCTCAGCCACTCTCTCCACGGCTACCCCGGTCCCAGACCTCCCGCTGCCCCGGTCTTCAAAAAGGCTCAACTCTAGGCAAAAACTCCCTGAACTTATAAGCCAAATGACCAAAAACAAAACAAAAAGGCAAAGGCATTATTTGAATCAACTTCTTCATTTATTCGTTTACACAGGGGCCATTGCCCAACAGAACACAGGGGCCAACCAGAGCCACCCAGCGGCAAAACCACGCAGTGCCAGACAGATGTTAGACTATTGGAGCCATTTCCCTGCCCTCACCCTCTGCCGCTTCATTTCCTATAAAAATACAGACAGATCTCAATGATTCTTTTTTGTTCGTTTGTTTTAAAGTTTTTTGAGCCACACATGGTGATGCACAGGGGCTCAGGGATTCCTCCAGGCTTTGCACTCTGGATTACTCCCAGCAGTAGGCTCAGGAGACCATACGGGACACCGGGAACTGAACCCGAGTCAGCCTTGTGCAATGCAAGCACCCTACCTGCTGTACTATCTCTCTATCCCCCAATGATTCCTAATTCTATTCCTGCCCCGCCCAGACTTTCACTCCATTGGCACAGGATGGTCTAATTCAATTTGATTGAATAATAAACCTAGGGCTGGAGTGATAGCACAGCGAGTAGGGCGTTTGCCCTGCATGCGGCTGACCTGGGTTCAATTCCTCTGCCCCACTCGGAGAGCCGGGCAAGCTAACAAGAGTATCCCGCCCTCATGGCAGAGCCTGGCAAGCTCCCCCTGGTGTATTTGACATTCCAAAAACAGTAACAAATCTCACAATGGAGACGTTACTGGTGCCCGCTCGAGCAAATCGATGAGCAATGGGATGACAGTGACAGTGAATAAACCCAGAGGGGCCTCGGCCCAAGCAGCTGCCCTGATATCACAGTGGCCAGGCGTAGGGCTTACCAGTTATCATACTTGGGGAGCTTGCGGATGAGCCCCTGCTGCTCCAGCAGGCTCAGGATGGCAGTATTCTCAGCCTCAGTCCCGTCACAGATGTGGATGCCATCTGGTTGGCACAGGCGGGCACTGTGCTCCACAAAGTCCCGAACCCCTGCAGGCAGCTGGCCCAGATCTCCATGCAGTACTCGGAGGGTCTGGATGCTGCGTCCAGATGACCTGCCCCAGGGGCTCAGCCCACGCCAGCTGAGCCTTTGAGAGAGGGAGAAAAATGAGGTTAACGACAGATGTCCTCCTGGTGGAGGGGTGAGTGGAGGGGAGAGCCAGGTCCTCTGCATAGCGTGCCAGAGCAGGCTGGAGGTGGGCTGGGGATCCAACCCCAACTCATGCAAGGCACATGACTTACTGCTGAGCCAGGTCCTGGGCCTTCTTTATTGGCCACACCCAGCGATACTCAGGGGTTCCTCCTGGCTCTGCACTCAGGAGTCACTCCCGATGGTGCTCGGGGATGTGGGATGCCAGGGATTGAACCGGGGTCAGCTGCGTACTGTACAAGGCAAGCGCCCTGCACACTGTACTATCGCTCTGCCCCATCCTGGGTCTTCTTGTGGCCTTTATGAAGCTTTGGGAAAGTGTTTCCTGTCAGTGCAGGTCAGGATCAAGGAAATGCCCACCTGTGTGGATGTGGACGTGCAGGCTTAGCCTGTGCTCATATTTAATCATGTCTGGTCAATATTTAGAAATGAGCAGGTGTTCTATAGCCTGAATGTCAATAAACTCTGCCCAGATGACGGCCTCGTATGTCTATTTGGTGTTCTAATCACTGTTCTTTCCATTCTCAAGTAGAATTTTTGGTTTTTATTGTTTTTTTTTGCTTTTTGGGTCACACCCAGAAATGCTCAGGGGTTACTCCTGGCTCTGCACTCAGGAATTACTCCTGGCGGTGCTCAGGGGACCATATGTGACGCTGGGAATCAAACCCGGGTCAGCTGTGTGCAAGGCAAACGCCCTACCCTACCCGCTATGCTATCGATCCAGCCCCATTGTTTTGTTTGTTGTTTTTTTTTTTTTAAAGGCAGCTATTTTAAACTTCCTCTGGTAACCATACCAGGCAAACCGCATGTATGTGTGCAGTCTGATCCAGCAGCTTCCCAGGTTTCTAGACTTGGTCTTGGGTACAGGGAGGTGACTGGACATTGGGGTTCCGGTCATTGTGTTCCCATTCAGGTGACTGCATCTGTTCAGAGTGCCCTCTCACCAACAAGCACTGTACAAAACATTGCCACAAGGTTTTTTGTTTTGTTTTGTTTTTGTTTTTGGGGGAGGGGTGCTTAGGGATCACTCCAGGTGGGCTGGGGCACCATATGGGGAGCCTGAAATGGAACCTGCAAGGCATGTGCCCTGCCCACCATACTATCTCTCTGGCCCCAAGGTGTAGGAATATTTGAACCACATGGAAGGTTGATATTGAGGAAAGTCAGGCGGCTGGGGATCAAGCCTTGATTCTCACCTGGGCAGGGACCCTGAGGGCCATACCGTCACACTTCTGGAAGAAGTGGTGTCTGGCTCCGATTGGCCAGGACCCAGGTAAAAGGCCCAGCGTCAGCAGAGGCCCAGAGAGGGGAGGTGCCACCCTTCCCCCCCCTTATCTACACCTATGCTGGGCCTCCATGCCCCCACACCCCTCTGGGAACCCGGCACTTCCCTGACTGGCTGCTCCGAAGCCTAGAGAGCTCGGGAGGGTGGGACATCAGTGGACATCAGGCAGAAGGGAGAACACGGGACACAGGATGGAGCCCATTGCACTAGCGGAGGCGGGACGGGGCCCCTCCAGGAACTGGCTGTTCCTGCCTCGGGGGAGAGGTTGTATGATTAGCCTAACTGTTCAGAAGCTTAATCTTGGGGAGCGCCTCCCTGCGGGGGCTGGAGCGCCGGCTGCCCGTTCTCCCCAGCCCCCACTCCAGTCCCTGAAGTGCCTCCTCTCCTTCTGCTCCAGGAAGGGCAGCGCAAACCCACAAGAGCCCACAAGGTCCGCGCAAATGGGAGAGATCTGGGGTCAGCCTCGCCGCTGGGAAAACCGGGCTGGGAGGCGGGGGTAGACGACGAGGACTCCAAAGGGTGCTCAGGTCAGCTACGCCGAGGGGAGGGCGGAAGAGTAGTTCTGGGAACGTAGGGGTGGGGGTGGGGTTGGGGGTGGGGGACGTGGAAGAAGCGAAGGCAACTCCACCCCCCGCCTCCTACTGGCCCCGGGTACCCGTGGCTGCGCCGGGCTTCCCGCCAGTTTCCAGTCGCCGGGAGGCCAGGGAAGGGATGTTTACCGCCTGCTTTCCTCGGGGACGCTGGGCTCCGTCTCTGGAGCCCTTGCACCGGTGACCCCGGGCCCTGCGCTCGCCCCTGCCGGTGCGCTCTGGGCTCCTCAGCCAAGGAGCGCGCGGCCCGGGGTCAGGCGGAGGGGGGTGGTGGTGGGGTGGTCGAGGGAGGAGGGGAAGGAAGTTCCGAGACTGGCAGACGGAGACGGCGAGGTCGCAGCCCGGCAAAGGTGCAAGACAGAAGCCCAGGGCAACTCCCGAGCGCCAGTGACCGACCCCCGATCTCGGTCGAGGCGCGCGACCCAGGGAATCGGGGAGACGGACCACCCCCAGCCCGCGTCCTCCCACACAGCCGGGTCACTCACCGCAGGCCGGGGCGGTACACAGCTGCCATGGTACCGGCGCGGGGGGCTGCGGGGCGGCCACGAGAACGCGGCGGGGCCGGGGAAGCTGCGAGCGCAGAGCGGGAGGCGCGGGCGGCGCGGGAGCAGGAGGCGCGCGCGCGGGCGCAGGGGCGGAACCCGGGGCCGGGCGACCCTCTCTCCGCCCCGCCGGGCGCCTCCCCCGCCGCTGTACCTCCGAGCCCACCTCTGCCATTGGCGCACCGGCCCGACCAACCGCCCTGTCCCGCCCTGCGCCCCGCCTCGCCCCCTGGCACATGATGTAACTTTAAGGATTCTTGCTCCGGGGTTTGGCGGTCCAGAGACACTCGAGGGCAAACAAACCTGGGATGGGGGCGAGCTCAGAGTGGGATTCCCGGGAAGCGGGACGTCTGGAAGCCGGGGGTTGGGGGTGAGGATGGGACACCTTTTTTCCCTCTCTCCTGGGGAGCGGACTCTTCTGGACCCCAATGCCAAAGTCTCCCAAAGCCGCCAACTCCCAAATCCCCGTTTGATGTCCCCTTGGTTAAGGCTTCCTTCTTTTTTCTTTCTTTTTGGGTCACCCCTGGCGATGCACAGGGGTTACTCCTGGCTCTGCACTCAGTAATTACTCCTGGCGGTGCTGGGGTAGTGGGGGGACCACATGGGATGCTGGGAATCGAACCCAGGTCAGCTGTGTACAAGGTAAACGCCCTACCGTTGTGCTATCGCTCCAGCCCCAGGCTTCCTTCTGCTGTACCTCGAAACGTGATGCCCTCGCTCCATCCCTCTGTTTCTTCTTGGCTGTGTGCCTAACCATCGTCTCCACTGCCCCCATTACCCTTCTAGCCCATCGTCCACCACCACTAGGCAGTTCCTTACCCAGACGCCCCTTTTCTACTTGGAACCACTGGCTGTCATCCTTTGATACAACAGCACCCTGAACTCAGCACATCTATGGCAGGCATCTGCCAGCATCCACCCCCCACTTTTCTATTCGAAGCATCCCACGGTTGCTTTAAGAAACTGCCACTGGATCTGTGGTTGTTTTCCTGGGGGCAGGTACTCAGGAAAGGCAATTTGTGCGTACCTTACTCGGACTGGAGCGATAGCACAGTGGGTAGGGTGTTTGCCTTGCATGCGGCTGACCTGGGTTTGATTCCTCTGTCCTTCTTGGAGAGCCCGGCAAGTTACCAAGAGTATCCTGCCTGCACGGCAGAGCCTGGCAAGCTACCCGTGGCATATTCGATATGCCAAAAACAGTAACAAGTCTCACAATGGAGATGTTACTGATGCCCGCTTGACCAAATCAATGAACAATGGGACAACAGTGCAGTGCAGTGCTACTCTGACCCTGGCATTTGGTGTGGTTTAAGAATCAGCCTTGGACATGAAAAAATGCTCCACATCACTAGTCATCAAGGAGATGCAAATCAAAACAACAATGAGATGTCATTTCACACCACAGAGACTGGCACACATTTAAAAGAACAAAAGCAACCAGTGCTGGCATGGATGCAGGGAAAAAGGGACACTCCTTCACTGTTGGTGGGAATGCTGACTGGTTCAGCCTTTCTGGAAAACAATATGGACAGTCCTTTAAAAACTAGAAATTGAGCTTCCATATGATCCCACAATACCACTTCTGGGAATATATCCTGAGGATGCAAAAAAGCACAGTAGAAATGACATCTGTACCTATATATTCATTGCAGCACTGTTCACAATAGCCAAAATATGGAAACAACCCGAGTGCCCTAAAACAGATGACTGGCTAAAGAAACGTTGGTACATCTACACAATGGAATACTATGCAGCTGTTAGAGATGAAGTCATTAAATTTGCTTATAAATGGATAGATATGGAGAGTATCATGCTAAATGAAATGAGTCAGAAAGAAAGGGACAGACATAGAAGGACTGCACTCATTTGTGGAGTATAGAATAATATCATATGAGGCTAACACCCAAGGACAGTAGATACAAGGGCCAGGGGGATTGCCCCATAGCTGGAAGACTGCATCGTGAGCGGAGGGGAGAAGGCAGATGGAATAGAGAAGGGATCACTAAGAAAATGATGGCTGGAGGAATCAGTCGGGATGGGAGATGCATGCTGAAAGTAGATAATGAACCAAACATGATGACCTCTCAGTGTCTGTGTTGCAAGCCATAATGTCCAAAAGAAGAGAGAGAGAGTATGGGGAATATTGTCTGCCATGGAGGCAGGGGGAGGGTGGGAAAGGAGGGTGTGCCGGGGATATTGGTGGTGGGGAATGTGCACTGGTGGAGGGATGGGTGTTTGATCATTGTGTGATTGTAACCCAAACATGAAAGCTTGTAACTATCTCACGGTGATTCAATAAAATTTTAAAAAAAATCGGCCTTGGGTCTCTTTCTGGGTTGTTTTCTGTAAATGTACAAAATGAGTTCTCTTGCTGCAGTGCTTAGGAAGCTGAGTTGAATGTAAGCTCAGAGCGCCTGAGAGTGCCTGGCGGGTCAGGAACCAGCTTAGGGGAGGCGGTTCCCAGAGGAATCCAGAATGCCCATTCCTGATCTCAGAACAGGAGTCAGGATTCCTGCTCTTTCCCGAGGGACTTTTATTTGGGGGGGGGGGAGGCAAAGACTGGGGTGCTCAGGGCTTTACTCCAGGTGGTGAAAAGGGAACTAACTGCATGTGGTGCTAGGGATGGAATTGGGGTGGGCCAAGTGCAAGGCAAATTCTTAACCCCTGTCCTATTTCTTCAGCCCTTACCCAAGTGAAAGGATTTATGATATTTGCTACAGAAAGTATCTTTTTAAAAAAATACTTTAAAAATAATTGAATCACCGTGAGATACAAAGTTACAAAGCTGTTGATGGTGGGGTTTCAGTCATACAATATTCTGATGCCCATCCCTCCACCAGTATACATTTTCCACCACCAATGCCCCCAGTTTCCCTCTAGCCCTCCCCCGTCCCCTTTTCCCCCAGCTTGTCTCTACGACAGGCACCAGAAAGTATCTTTTTGGTGAAGTCATGAAATTTGTATTTAAGTGGATCAACATGGAAAGTATCATGTTAAGTGAAATGAGTCAGAAAGAGAGGGACAGACATAGAAAGATCACACTCATCTGTGGAATATAAAATAACAGAGTGGGAGACTAATACCCAAGAGTTGTAGAGATAAGGATCAGGAGGTCTGCCCCACAGCTTGGAAACTGGCCTCACATGCTGGGGGAAAAGGCAGCTGAGATAGAGAAGGGAACACCTAGTAGAGGATGTTGGAAGGACCCATTCGGGTTGGAAGATGCGAACTAAAAGTAGACTATAGACCGAACCTGAAGGCCACTTAATACCTCTATTGCAAACTACAACACCCAAAAAGAGAGAGAACAAAAGGGAATGCCCTGCCGTAGAATCAAGGTAGGGTGGTGGGGGATGAGGTGGGGGTGGTGAGAGGGATACTGGGATCATTGGTGGAGGAGAATGGGCACTGGTGGAGGGATGGGTAAACGATCACTGTATGAGTGAAATGCAAACACAAAAGTTCATAAGTTTGTAACTGTATATTACAGTGATTCTCTAAAAAAATTTTTTTTTAAAGTATCTTTTTAAAAATTTTGTTTTTGAGGCTATACCAAGTGGTGCTCAAGGCTTACTCCTGGTTTTGTGCCCAGGGATCATTCTGGAAGGGTTCAGGGGACCAGATGGGGTGCCGGAGATAGAAACCCATGTTGGCAACATGCGAATGTCCTGCCCTCTGTACTATCTCTCCAGTTCCCTTCAGAAATGGTCTTGCTTCTCTGCAATTTGCCAGAGTACAGAGCTGGTCTCCAGGCTCCCACCAGTGTTGGCTCTCGCTTCTTGCATCGCAGACTGCCTTTTAGACCTAAAGGAGTGTGCTCACTGGTTGCAGCAGAGCCTGGCTCCGAACAAGTAATTTTTTCCCCACAACCTGTTTTTCACTGGTCCCTGTCCTTGCAAACAGCGGCTGTGTCCAAGTTGCCCGCCCCAGAGGAATCTGAATTAGTTTGGACTGTTCCTTTCTTATCCTCCGCAGCCAATCAGGCTGCAGCCCTTTGGATTTAGATTTCACAATGACCTTTCAAATCTGCATTTGGCTCCCACCTTAGTTGAGGGCTTGTGCCTGCCTGAAAGTGGCTTCGTTGTCCTCCTGTTTCTGCACAACAGTTTCTCTCCCTGCCACTAGTAAGCTACTTTCAAAACTCTCCTTGTAAGTTCACTTTGGAGAGTTAAAGGGGAGGTATCTCATTTGTTGTGTGGATGTTGGTGCCAGCAGGTTACATACATCATCTCACTTAATTTCAAAACAACCTTATTTTGCAGATGTAAACACGGAAGCCTAGAGAGATGAAATCATTTGCTGAGACTCACAGAAGGAGCTACTGAATCTAAGTCTTTCTCATTCTAATGACCAAGGTTTTATCATCTTTGTTATTTTTCCTACTGTTTTAGGAACCACTTGTTAGTAGCTAGAGGTCCATGGGCCACTGCCCATCAGGGATAGGGGAGGCATTGGCCCAATGCTGCCCAGGGGCTAAATGGTACTTGAACTTGTAAAGCCTGTGTCCTACCACCTAATCCGTGGTCACCACCACCACCCCAGTTGTTTTAGCCTCAGTGATCCTATTCTGTTCCCCTGATTTGTTAGAAAAAGGGACTACAGAGATAGTATAGGACATAAGGCACCTGCCTTGCATGTGGTCAACCCCAGTTTAATCCCACATATGGTCCTTGAGCACTGCCAGGGTGATTCCTGAGCACAGAGCCAGGAATAAGCCCTGAACACTTCTCTCCCTGTGTTGTCCAAAAACCAAAAGGAAAAAAAGTATTTCTCTTCTGTATTGTTATTTTACCGTGCATATGCCTATATATTTGTACTTGTCACACATTATGAGAGTTCTTGCTAGTTGGGAGTCCATATCCGGTGGTACTCTTGGCTCTGTACTCAGAGGGCACATCTGATAGTGTTCAGGACCATATGTAGTTCCAGGTATTGAACGACTATCAGCCAAAAGCAAAGCAAGTGCCTTGACTCCCTGTATATATACCTTTATGAAGTTTTGGTACTCTGTTATCCTCACTTGAGTGTGACTCCTTGAGGTAAGAACTGAAAGTTTTTTTTAATCCTAGTTTTGAGTAGGCAAAGCCTCTTGCCCCGCGTCTGGCTGTCTTCACCGGGACCCCTCAGAGGGAGTGGGTCGAATCTCCCTCCCCACCCCGAGCAGAGCCCCGGCAGCCAAAGACCTCCAGAACCCAGCCACAGCCATGCTCAAGGCCATTCTCCACATGCTTGGACGAGCCTTATGCATGAAGGAACCGGCAGAGGAACCCAGGTGTTCCTCTGGGGCTGAGATTTCCAAGCCTGCTCGGATCGGGACTGGGCCTCTTCTGCCCAGATCCCCCATTTTCCAGTAGCTAGGCAGTCACACTCACAAACTATCCCCAATGCCGTGTAATCCCATCAATGGCCAACATCCAGAGACTATAAAACCAAGCTCCTGGAAGCGTGCAGCCACTTTGCAGCCATGCAACATCTTATAGCCTACTTCTCCCTCTCGGAGAAACTGGCAAGCTACTGAGAGCTTCCTGCCTGAATGGGAGAGCCTGGCAAGCTCCCTGTGGCGTATTCATATGCCAAATACAGTAACAATAATGGATCTCATTCTCCTGACCCAGAAAGAGCCTCTAATGTGGCACTATGGGGAAGAACGAGTAAAGGCTGCTAAAATCTCAGGGCTAGGACGAATGGAGATGTTACTGGCCCTGGTCAAGGAAATCGATGATCAATGGGATGATAATGATAGTGATAGTTTTTTTTTTCTTTTTGGATCACACCTGGCGATGCACAGGGGTTACTCCTGGCTTTGCACTCAGGAATTACTCTTGGTGGTGCTCAGGAGACCATATGGGATGCTGGGAATTGAACCCGGGTTGGCCGCGTGCAAGGCAAACACCCTACCCGCTGTGCTATTGCTTCAGCCCCGATACTGATAGTTTTGAGTAGAAGTTGAATAAGAGTTGGTGGGATGAAAGAATGACAGAGTTTCATATTTCTGTATCCTTCCTTAACTTTTAGTAGACTGAGCAAGCTTCCTGGGAGGGTTTCCTTAATTGTTCTCTTCTTTTGCTCACTATTTTTTGTTTTGTTTTGTTTTTGGGCCACACCCTGTGGTGCTCAGGTTTTGCACTCAGAAATTACTGCTGGCAGTGCTCAGGGGATCACATGGGATGCCAGGTATCAAACCTAGGTTGCTCTAACCATCATTTATTTAGTGCTTCTCTCTCCATCCCAGCTACCTTTTCTCCCAGTGCATGAGATCAGCTGTATTGCAAACCATAACACCCAAAAGGACAGAGAGAGTAAGAGGGATTGTGCCTGCCACAGGGGAGGAGGATACTGGGAACATTGGGAGTGGAGAATGGGCACTGGTGGAAGGATGGGTACTTGAACATTATTGGACTGAAATGCAATCATGAACGTCTATAAGTCTGTAAATGTATCTCACCATGATTCATTAAAATAAAAAAATTAAAATAAAAAAATATTGGTTTTGGTGATGCTCAGGGTTTATTCCTGGCTCTGCACTCAGATACCACTTCTGGTGGGGTTGTAGGGACCATTGGGATGTAGGGGATCAAAAAGTTCCCTACATGCTTTACTATCTCTCTGCCCCCCTATTAAAATTATCTTTAATTCTCAAAACAAAACAAAACAAAACAAAAAACCTAGGTTGGCGGTGTACAAAGCAAACACACTACCTGCGGTGCTATCCCTAGTGCTAGCCCCAAGCCTCCCAATTTGCTCGTTCGGGCCCAGTAACGCCTAGTAACGCCTCCATTTGTCCTAGCCCTGAGATTTTAGCAGCCTTTCTTTTTTTTTTAAATTTAATAGTTTATTTTTAATTAGTGAGTCAACGTGAGGGTACAGTTACAGATTTATACATTTTTGTGCTCATGTTTCTCCCTTACAAAGTTTGATAACCCATCCCTTCACCAGTGCCCATTCTCTACCAAAAGTAAACCCAACATCCCTCCCCCCCCTCCCCAGTCCTGTCTCCCCCCACCCCACACTGCCACTATGGCAGGGTATTCCCTTTTGTTCTCTCTTTCTGATTAGGTGTTGTGGTTTGCAATAAAGGTGTTGAGTGGCCATTGTGTCCAGTCTCTAGTCTATATTGGGCCCGCATCATCTTTCCCCCACATGACCTCCAATCACATTTTACTTGGTGTTCCCTTCTCTGAGTTGCCCAGAATGAAAGACCAGCTTCCAAGCCATGGAGACAACCTCCTTAGCAGCCTTTCTTTACTCATCCTTCCCAATGGTGCCACATTAGAGGCTCTTCAGGGTCAGGGGAATGAGACGCATCATTGTTACTGTATTTGGCCTATGAATACGCCACAGGGAGATTGCCAGGCTCTCCCGTGTGGGCAGGAAAGTCTCAGTAGCTTGCCAGGTTCTCCAAGAGGGAGAACTAGGCTAATTTTCTGGTAAGGAATGTAAATTATTTTTTTCTGTTTCTTGCCTTCAGTCAGGTAACCAGGACATCTGGGGGTCACCAGGTCCAGGATAAATGGAGAGTAAGGGACAGAACAGATGGCATATGCAGCAGAAATCTTTATGTTTTCATGCAAAGAACAAAATTCACAAAGATTCCATGCAAACAACCTCCATAAACATGCCTCAGCATCATCTTATCTCACCTGTTCATCCCAAGGATGAGCATTAGATTCCAAACAAAGACCTGGAGTAGCTGTGAGCAGAGAGAGGACAAACCTCCAGCCCTGACCTGGGAAGTCCCTGCCTTGGACCCGGAAATGTCCTGATGGCAGGCACCTTCTCACATCAGGTCGAAGCCCCACTTGGGGGAGACACTGCCAGGTGCTCCATCCTCTCCTGGGGTTGCATAGCTGGCTGGGATTCTGGCTGGCTGTCAGGACAGGAATGACGAGCCCATCACTCCTGTACTTAGAATAGTATGACACAATATAAACCACTGAAGTGTTAGACATTACCTGAATTCTCTTATGTTCTAGTCCACCGAAAAGTTTTCCTAAAATAAAAGTCTCAGAGATTGGAATCATGCTTTTATCCCTCAATCTGAAGTCTCCTGATCAGAAACGCCAATTGTTTGATATCCAGTTCATACCACTAGGGGGCAGGATGCACCCAGCCTTGCCCTGGTCCTAGCGTCAGTTACCAGACCTCACTCCGGGTCAGGCTCTGGGCAGTTACACAGACACTCTGGGGATGCTGGCAGGTGCTGCCAGCTCTCCGCTTCAGGATTCTGGGGCTTATTGTCCCAGTGGCTGATGGTGGTGCCTGCTGGTGCCTGCTGGCTGACTATATCCTTGAGAGCTGCCTGTGAACGGGGTGAGTCTCCCAGCGAGGTACTCTCCTGGGGGCGGGTTTACCTAGTGACTGACTGGCTGTTGGAAGGATGCAAAGGCCTGGCTTTGTCCTCGCAATTTGGCACAACTCTGAGCTCCACCCTGCTCCAGAGCTTCTGTGGGGTCCTTCCAGACTTCTGCTGCACGAGTAATGCTTTCCAACTTTTCCTTCTGCCAAATCTTGCTTCTTCCGTTCCCTTTGAAAGACATTCCCAATAAACTTCCTGCATCTAAGTTTTTAATCTCAAGCCCCCAGACTCAATTTAGATACTTTTCTTTTTCTTTTCTTTTTTTAAATCTCCTCCATCCAGCCAGAAAACCTCATCGAGCCAGGCTGTTTCGTTCAGGACACGCTGGAGGCGGGTGGGTGAGGCCCCTCCCTGTCCCTTCTGCCCCAAGGGACCCAGCCCCGGCAGCTGGCAGCCGAACTCAACTGTCCCCATGCTCACAGTCGCTCTCCACATGCTCGGGCTGAGCCTCACCCATGAGTGAATGTATTCCTGGACATCTCATACCTCATACCATTCATATTCCAAGAGTAGTCCACCACATTAGATAGGACTTAAGGTAGAAGGCAACCAATCTTAGAGGGAAATATATTTTTACAGATACATATATATATGTTTTTACATATATATGTATGCACACAAGGCTCAGCCTTTAACAACATATTAGTAATCTCTTATAGAAGGACTTAATGGCCCCTTGGTGAAATACAACAATCTTCCCACACTCTCCCCTAAGGAAAGTTTTTTGGAGCATTTTCAGTGGTTTATTCATAATATACAATACAAAATAAATTATTTCAGTTCTGCTTTGGGGCAGGGTTGGGGTTCGGGATGGAAATATCCAAGATATGGTGGTGGGAAAGTGTAAGGTGGTGGGATTGGTGTTCGAATATTTAGTGTAATAAATTTTTGTGAACAACTTTATAAAAATAAAATACAATTAAAAAAAGACTCAGAGATGTCCAGAACAACAACAAAATTTCTTTCACCCTAGACTTAAAATTATCTTTTTTTTTTCTACACTCAGCAGTGCTCAGGGATTACTCCTGGCTCTGTACTCAGAAATATACTCCTGGTGATGCTCAGGGGCCAGTATAGGATGCCATGGATAGGACTGAGGTTGGTTATGTGCAAGACAAGTGCCCTGCCCGATACCTGCTCCTGCCTAAAAGTGATCTTTTCAAACTCAGCCTCATGACCTGACTTACCTGTGGAAAATTCTTTTTGTAGCCTCTCATTTCTCATAGAATAAAGCTTTCATCCTAGATTTAGCCTCTAACTCTAGGCTCTGTCTGCTCTTGCCCTTTTTGAACTCTCCCACCACTCATTACCATTTTCCCTACTTCCGTGGTTTCTGCTCTCTGACTGTATTGCTCTTATTTATTTATTTTTTTGAGGGTAGAGATCCTTACAGGTTTGTAAACATTGCTACCTCTTTCTTGCCTAGAGCTTCTGCATCTATTATTTATGCAGCTAGGAATAAAAATTCTAAGAATGAAATATTTACAATGAAAAAAAATAATTTATGGGAAGTCTTAAGTGAGCTCCTCAGGCATCCATAATAATTGTTCTTTCTCCTTGTGGAAAGAAAAATCCTTGCCTGTGTGTAAGACAAGTGCCTTAACCTCTGTACCCAGCACCTTTATGAAGTCTCTGTACTCTGTTATCCTCACTTGAGTTATTGCTCCTTGAGAAAAGGACTGAAGCCTTCAGTCTTGTTTCCGTCCTGGTTTCTAATAGAAGCTGGCACTGAGTATTGTTATGGTTGTCTGATAGCTACAGGTAGCACCAGACAGGAAGTGCATGATCTTTGTTTTTGTTTTCTTTTTGTTTTGGGGCCACGGCCAGCAGAACGCTGGGGCTCCTACTCCTGACTGTGTGCTTCAGGCGTCACTTCTCTTTTTTTAAAATTTTTTTTTTAATTTTTTTATAATTTTTTAAATTTATAAAGTAGTTCATAATATTTCATTACATTTGATATTCAAGCACCAATCCCACCACCATTACACCTTCTCACCACCATATTTTGGATGTTTCCATCCCAAACCCCAATCCCTGCCCCAAAACAGAACCGAAATAATATATTTTGTGTTGTTTGTTATGAAAAAACTCTGAGGGGCTGGAGCAATAGCACAGCGGGTAGGGCGTTTGCCTTGCACGCGGCCGACCCGGGTTCAATTCCCAGCATCCCATATGGTCCCCTGAGCACCGCCAGGGGTGACTCCTGAGTGCAGAGCCAGGAGTAACCCCTGTGCATCGCCGGGTGTGACCCAAAAACCAAAAAATAAAAAAAATAAAGAAAAAACTCTGAAAATGCTACAAAGAAAGTATTCTTGGGGAGCCCTACAGCAGGCAGGGCGTTTGCCTTGCACGCTACTGACCCGGGTTCAATTCCCATCATCCCATATGGTCCCTGAGCACCACCAGGAGTAATTTCTGAGCGCAGAGCCAGGAGTAACCCCTGAGTATTGCTGAGTGTGACCGAAAAAGGAAAAAAAAAGTATCCTTGGAGAAAAGAGTGTGAAGATTGTTGTATTTCACTTAGGGCCCTTAAGCCCTTCTATAAGAGATCACTAACAAGCTGTTAAAGGTTGAATCTTGTGTGGTCATATATATACATATATATATGTAAAAGAAAATATTTCCCTCTAAGAGTGTTTCCATTCTACTTTGAACTTCATCAATGTGGTGCGGTACTCTTAGAGTATGGGTAGGGTGTGTGGTATGAAGTGTCCAGGAATAGGTTCACTTGTGGATGAGGCTAGGCCCGAGCATGTGGACAGTGGCTGTGAGCGTGGAGGTGGTTGAGTTCTGGAGGTTTTCGGCTGCTGGGGCTGGGTGCCTTGGGGCAGGGAGGGGTCTCATCTGACCCCCTCCGGGGCACCCCGAGTGAAACAGCATGGCGTGGGGTCTGGGGGCTTGGTTATCAGGGGTCACTTCTGGAGGTGCTCAAGGAACCATATGGAAAGATGGGGATTAAACTGCAATCCGAAGCATGCAAGGATAATGCTTTACCCCCTGCACTTGTACTATTCTCTGGTCTAGACATGTTGATGAGGACCCCAGATCCCTATCCGGACATTACTGATCAGTGGAGGCTGATTACTGAAAAGGAAGGATTCAGGGACAGGGTTTCTTCCCCTAGAAATATCATCAGGAGCTCAATCTAAAATAACTGTATCACTGTCACTATCATCACTGTCATCCCGTTACTCATCGATTTGCTCGAGCGGGCACCAGTAACCTCTCCATCGTGAGACTTGTTGTTACTGTTTTTGGCATACCGAATATGCCACAGGTAGCTTGCCAGGCTCTGCCGTGTGGGAGAGATACTCTCGATAGCTTGCCAGGCTCTCCAAAAGGGGCGGAGGAATCGCACCCGGGTCAGCCTCGTGCAAGGCTAATGCCCTACCGCTGTGCTCTCACTCCAGCCTAGCCATGGGCTGGGCTGGGCAATTTAAAATATTTTGGTAAAAAGTATTCCAGGGACCAGAGAAATAGTACAGTGGGTAGAGTACATGCCTTGCACTGGCTGACCTGGGTTCGATCACCAACATTCCCATGGTCCCAAGTCATCAGTGAGAGCAGTCCCTGAGGCCAGCCTGGGAGTAGTCCCTGAGCATTGCTGGTGTGACCCACAACCGAAAACCAAAAAGCGTGTATTTGGTAGTGGTGGGGGCAGCAGAGAGAGGGCTCCAAGAAAGCAGAACCTGGAGTAAGCCCTGTGCATGGCTGAATGCGATCCCCTCCCAATTTTTTAAAAGAAAAGTTCCAGCAAAGTAAAAGAAAAGAGTCTTCATAATTCTCTATTTTTGCAGTGCTTATGCAAAATAAATGGTCAATATTTTTAGAGAAAAGCTTTTTAGTCATTACTATACCTATTAATTAATAGAGAGGTGAAAGGGAAAATCTGTTGTAATAGCATGCACTTTTTGGTGGCTATCAGGTTCTAGTCATTTTAATCATTAAAAAAAGGTAAAGGTTTACATGTAAACTGAAATGAAATCTGAGATTCCTTATTATCTGGTGGTAATTTTCCAAACTAATATTTCTAGTTTTTATCTGTTTCTGTTTTGTTTTCTTTGGGGCCCCAAAATGGTGATACTCGGGCTTACTCAAGGCTATGCACTCAGGAATTACTCCTGGCAGTGCTTAGGAGACTGTATGGGATGCCGGGACCAAATGCAGATCAACCCTGTGCAAGGCAAGAGCCCTACCTGCTGGACTATCACTCCAGCCCTGTACTTCCAGTTTTTAGAGTTGACTTGCACTGATTAAAACTAGGACTGCCTATTAAAGGACCATGCAAGTTGCAATGGAGAACTCGATACAGACTGCAGAGGTTGCCATGGTGATTATACTTGGACAAAACTTGTGCTGTTTTTCCAAATACCTGAGGACAAAAGGCCCTGCAGATCAAGATAAACTGTCTTCTAAAGATGTTTTGACAGCTATCTTAAACAGTTCTCAGTTCTCAGAATTCCCAGATGGATTGTTGATTTACTTCCATTTAAAGTTTTTCCTATTTTCTTGTCTCTGTAGAACAGTCTTGTATTCTACATTTAAACCCTTCAGTGATATCAAGGATTGAGATACCCCTTTTTTAGTGAATTAAACTATTCTTGGGACCAAGAAATTATTCTATGAAATAGTTAGACAAATCAACTTCTAAATTATGGAATGTCTAAAACAGACACAAAGGTGTAGTCTATAAAGAGGCAAAAATCTGCTACTGCCCCAGTACAACTCTTTGGGACCCCACCCAGCAGTGCTTGGGAAACCAGGCTGGGGTTCCGCCCAGGACCCCAGCATACAAAGTCTGTACTCTGGGTCCTTGAGTCCTCTTCTTGGCCTCCCCAGTACATCTTTTTGTTTGTTTGTTTATTGGTTGTGGGTCATACCTAGCAGTGATCGGGGACTACTCCTAGACTGGTCTGGAATTGTTCTCACTGATGCTTTTGGGTTCATGCAGTGGTCTAACTGGGGCCTTTTGTATGTAAAACATACACTCAGCCTCTTGAACTATCTCTCCAGTCCTTCAAATGCATCTTGATTTAGAAGCTGCTTTGGTGGGGGGATTGCAAAGAGATAGTACAGGGGTTAAGTTGCTTGCATTGCATATGATCAACCCTGATTAGACTCCCGGCAGTGCATGTGGTACCCTGAGCACCACCAGAAGTGATCCCTAAGCACAGTCAAGTGTGGACCTCAAACCTCTCCACCAATTACTTTCATGGGAGGGACTATAAAAGTCCCTTCCCAGGGCTGGAGCGATAGCACAGCGGGTAGGGCATTTGCCTTGCATGCGGCCAACCCGGGTTTGATTCCCAGCATCTCATATAGTCCCCCAAGCACTGCCAGGAGTAGTTCCTGAATGCAAAGCCAGGAGTAACCCCTAGTGCATCGTCAGGTGTGACCCAAAGAGCAAAAAAATGTCCCTTCCCTTTGAGGGGATATTTTCCCCACCAGATCATGTTATTTCTTTTTATTATTGTTATTTTGGGCCATGACAGAGTCTCTTGATGCTGCACCTGGCTGTCTTCACTGGGGCCTCTTGGAGCGGGGCGGGTTAAGCTTCCCTCCCTGCCCTGAGCAGAGCCCCGGCAGCCGAAGACTTCCGGAACCCAGCCACAGCCATGCTCAAGGCCATTCTCCACATGTTCGGACGAGCCTCATCATGAAGGAACTGGCAGAGGAACCCAGGTGTGCTCTCCAAACCTGCTCAGATCAGGACTGGGCTTCCTCCTCCTTGATCCCCCATTTTCCAGTAGCTCGGCAGCCACACCCACACACTGCCCCAGGCGCCATGTAATCCCATCAACGGCAAGATCCAGAGACTATAAAACAACACTCCCAGAAGGGGCCGAGACCTCTTATAGCCTAGTCATCCCTCTCAGAGAACCTGGCAAGGTACTGAGAGTATCCTGTTCGCACAGCAGAGCCTGGCAAGCTCTCCGTGGCATATTCGATATGCCAAATACAGTAACAATGATGGGTCTCATTCCCCTTATCCTGAAAGAGCCTCCAGTGTGGCATCGCTGGGAAGAACAAGTAAAGAGAGGCTGCTAAAATCTCAGGGCTAGGACGAATGGAGACATTACTGGTGCCTGCTCGAGAAAATTGATGCTCAATTGATGATAGTGATAGTGATAGTGATTTTGGGCCACACCTGGTGGTTTTTAGGAGTTACTCAGGGATCACTCCTGGCAGGATTCTGGGGATCCCAGATCAGATTACTCTAGCCCAGCCTTTACCCCTCTCTGACTCAGCTTTCCCGTGGGTACTTGGTGCAGGGATCTCTACTCGTTTCCTTTTTTTTATGCCTCATGGGTAACTTTTGGCCTGGCAAGAATCACCACTGCACTATACAAGTACCTTCTTACTAAGTTTCAGATGCTGTCCAGTGAAGCTTCCCAGGCTGTTCAAGACAGCTCGAACCCTCTAGGAAATCCAGTCCTGGTGTGATTACCCCGTTGCCATGGTTCTGAGAAATGTCAGGGCTTTAGACATGTTAACTTCTGGCCAGGGAGGTCTTGTCTTTGCTCAGGAAGGAATATTATTTATATTCCAGCCACTCTGCTCTGGTCAGGTCAGGAAGACAAAAGGACTGCTGGGACAGGACGGAAAAATCCGAGATTTAGTCATTGGAATTTTCCCTTCTTCCCTGGATTCATCTTCTCTGGGGCCCAGTGCTGATCTAATTGGGCCTCCTGTTTGGCCCCTGTCTGTTCTGAATATTTGCCAAATTTAATTCTGAGGGAGTCCAACATTTTCAGACTAAACTAATGGAATGAAGATAAAAACTGTTTTTATATAATGCAAAAAATGAAAGAGAGAGAAATAGAGAGAAAGATAGATAGATTAGATAGATAGATAGAGAGAGAGAGAGAGAGAGAGAGAGAGGGAAGAAAAGTGCCTGCTATAGGAAGTAGGCAGTGGGGCTGGGGGGTGGTAGTGGAGGGAAACTGGGGTGGCGTGTTGGAAATGTACACTGGTGAAGGGATGGGTGTTGGGAACATTTTATGACTGAAAACTAATCATGAACAACCTTGTAACTGTGTATCTCACTGTGATTCAATAAAAAAAAACTAAAAAAAACTGGTTTGGGATATGGTATATCTCTATCTCTATCAAATAGGGGAAGGCTTCTATTCCTCTAGGTATGAGAGTACTTCCCAGCAGCAAGTAGTGACAGAGGAAAGAGACCTGTGTGCTCATTCCCAAGAAGTGTTTTGATATGCCATCTCTCAGGGAGCAGACTCCAAATCTCGGGATGCATGAGAGACTGGGGTGCCAGACGGTTGAAATACAAGGGGCATGAGGGACTTGAGCATGAGGGACTGGGGTACAGACTCAAAACCTGGGGTGCATGGAGGACTGGGGCACTGGACTCTGAAACACCCAGCAGATCTGAGCCTGCGGCAGACTCTGGAAGTAAAACAGGGCTTGATATATTAGGGCACCAGCTCTCGAACCGAGAGGGGTGAGAAAGCGACTAGAGTATCAAGAATGGGGTGTGGGAGAGGAGGGAGCAGTAGGGAGCACTAGAGACATGCTGAGCCCCAGGGGGTGGATGGGGAGAGGCCAGAGTCTCCCCAGAGTCTCCCTGTCCCCAGATGTCCTGGCATAGGTGACTCTCAGTCGCATACCCCCCCCAGGGGGTTCTTGAGCCATCAGCCACCTGCCCGTGTCCACTGCTGTGTGTCTCCTCTGTGCCCTTGATCCCTTCCTCCGACCAGCCTTTGTTCCTGGTCTGAGCCCCAATAGATTCAGCTAGCCTGAGCTTGTTTAGTCTGACTCCTTTAGCCCATTAGCAGCTTAGCTCGCCCGCCTTTCCCGTGTGCCTCGTAAACAAGGGGATCACAGGAGGCCTGACAGCTGCCAGGGAGGCTAATGTCTGGCCAGGTCAGACCAGGCATGAAAAAGGGGCTGCAGTCAACACTTTCCACTGCTTTTCCAAAGAGGGAAATTCTGTGGCCTCTTTCCTGCCTATTTGCCTTCGCTTCACATCCCGTGGGCATGGATGTGGTTTCCTGTTTCCATGATTCTTGCTCCCATTCTGTGGCTACATTTGAAGCTTAGGGTGTTTGGCTCTGACGATAATCACAGCAGCACTAGGTCCAGGGAGTCACCCGAGGTGGCTTTCCTCTTGAATGGTGGCAGTGAATCCTACTTCACAAGGGAGGTCGAGCGTGAAGAGAGATGTCATCTGCACCAGTCCTTCTGAGATGTGTTTAGGAAACAGGTGGGAAGAGACCACACACACACACACACACACACACACACACACACACGCACACGCACACGCACACGCACACGCACACGCACACGCACACCTACACATACATACATTCACATAAACACACACACATACACACAACATGGTGGTAGAGGACTCCCACCCCAGCACACACACCAAGGGAATATAACAGGATTGTAGATTCTTCTGTACATTAGCGGTTCTCTAACTTCAGTGTTCATCCAAACCTCCTGCACAGTTTATTATTAAGACAGAATTTCCCCCATCCCCAGAGTTTCTGACTCAGCACACTTAAGATGAAGCCAGAGAAGTTACCCCCCCCTTTTTTTTCTTTTTGGGTCACACCCGGCGATGCTCAGGGGTTACTCCTGGCTTTGCACTCTGGAATTATTCCTGGCGGTGCTCGGGGGACCATATGGGATGCTGGGAACTGAACCCGGGTTGGCCATGTGCAAGGTAAACTCCCTACCCACTGTGCTATCGCTCCAGCACCCCCCCTTTTTGCCACACCCACTGGTGCTCAGGGGTTACTCCTGGCTCCACACTCAGAAATCACTCCTAGTGGGCTCAGGGGACATATGGGATGCCAGGAAGTGAACTCTGGTATACTGCATGGAAGGCAAGTGCCCTATTCACTGTACTATCTCTTTGCACCTACTTTTTTTTGGTTTTGGGTCACACCTTGTGATGCTCAGGAGTTATTCTGACTTTGCAATCAGGGATTTCTGATGGTGGGGCTCAGGGGATCACATGGGGTGCCAGGGATCAAACCCGGTTCAACTGGATGCCAGGCAAGTGCCCCACCTGCTGTATGTACTATTGCTCTTGCCCTGGGGCTGGGTTGATTTTGATAACTTCAGGTTTTTGCGGTGGATGGACACCCAGGCCTTTCTCTGGGCTGGGAGAGAAGTCCTGTTAACACCCTCCCTAGGGTGAGGGGGCGGGTGTTTGGGTATTGCCTTTAACTCTTGAGTTGTGTTGTAGACAGACCCTATTTAAACAGCTTCAGACAGTTTTAAACATCTCCTTGGCTAATTCCTTGTATCCCTATTCCAACTTAGACTGGGGTAATAGTCTAAGAGGTGTTAGCGGATTAGACTGAAAATGTAGGTCACCCCCCAGCCATCTGGGAGGCGGGCAGAGGGAGAGAGGGGCTGAGCCCATACAGGGAAGAGGTGAGAGAAAGCTGAGGGCACGTGAGGGCAGCGACACAGAGTCTCTGATGGAGGGTCTTAGGTTTGGTGGTCATAGCTGAAAGCAAGGTGCTGACCCTCCCATCACCTTGCTCCTGCTCCTCCCACACCAGCCTCCAGACCTCAACCTGGGGAGGACCCAGCGGGGTTGAGATACATCATGGGAAGCGGCAAGTCTTTCAAATGGGATAGGTGCAAGGGGCATGAGGCCAGGCGGAGCAGCAGTGCGACTGAAATAAGAGGATTCCTGAAAACAGGCCAGGTAAGAGTGGGTCCAGCAGGTCTAGCTAGGTCTAGCTCTAGCTCACAACCCTGCGCACGCTGACCAGGGCTGCAGAGCATTGGCGGGAAGCAACCCTGGCTGCTGTCTCCCAGGTCCGGGCTTTTAAAGCATCAAGGGTCACTCTGCAAGCTCTATACCATGGAGGCAAGCACATATAAGTGGGACCCCAGACCTGCGGGTAAATGCCCCTTTCCCTTCCTGGGGAACTTGGCTTCCCATTGCCTGCCAATACCAACGCACTATGCAAATAAGCCTTTCCCTCATTGGATGCAGGCTGCGGATCACAGATGACGTCAGAGCGCAGACCCTTTAAAAGCACTCTGTGCACTCTGTGTCCACAGTCCCATAGTTCTAAGCTCCAGGCACAGGCCCTGTCCCATGGGGCCTCCAGTCTCTGGGGAAGCTGTGCCAGCCCTGCTCTGACAGACATCTTCTCTGCTGTCCCTAAAGTGAGTATGTCCAGGCCCTTTCTGGTGGCCAGGCCTTGCACCAAGGGCCCCACCCCTGGGCCCTGCTGTCTGCTCCATTGTCAGGAATCCTCACCTCTGTTTCCTGTCCTGTGTACACCTCCCTGACCTTATGTCCTTCACAGCCACCATATCAGATCACCTTTCTTCCTTACCTCTTCATCTATGGACGCTTCTCTTAGTGCTACCCCGTCTGTGTTTCTGCAGGGATCCATTCCTTCCTTTGGATTGGTCCAAGGATCATTCTGTGCTTTTCCCCCCCCATTCCGTCTCTCTTCTTTTTTTCTGAGACGGGGTGGGGAGCACACCCAGCGATACTCAGGAGTTACTCCTGGCTCTGTACTCAGGAATTACTCCTGATAATGCTTAGGGGAGCATATGGGATGCCAGGTCTGTTGCATGTAAGGCAAAGACCCTAACCTCTGTACTATCTTTCCAGCCTCCCATCTCTCTTCTTAAGAATGGAATCGCTGGGTGGAACAGCCCAGGCCTGGAGCAGGGAGTGAAAGACACTTTGTCCTTCCTCCTACCTCTCAGAGGCAGAGCTGGGGGTTCTGAAATATGATTGGAGAGATGGTTCTCTAGGTTTGGGGAGTCCAGATGGAGCCAAATTCCAACCTCTGGGCACAAGCTCTCGCTGCCTTGCTCCTTCTAGGGTTGTGTTGGTGCTGGGCTTGGGACTTCCGGATTAGGAAAGTCTCTAAGGTCTCAAACCAGGGGGCTTCTGTGGCAAATACAGACACCAGGGTTGATAACAGGAACTTGGCAACACAAGTTCCGGATGATGTTGAAGTTGAACAGATGTATTCCTGTAGGACTTCACAGATTAGCACTTTGCTGTGCTTCCTGAATCTGTAAGAGGTGGGTATGGGGAGCAATGTTCTCAAAATGGTCTGAGCCCAGACCTCTTCTTGGGTGCTTCTCAGACACAAACATCTGAGAACATGCTCTGGAAGGTGTTCAAATCTGCTCCCACTGGGCAGAGCTAGAAGCAGGGCTCACAAGGGGGCAAGGTGACTTGCTCAAGGTCAGCCAGTATGGTGCGTTCTAAATCGAGAGGAAGACCAATCTCCATCTGTTCCCTCGGAGAGTTTGGCCTAGGGAGAAGATGATCACTTACTTCTGATCTTTTTAGAATTGTTTCCAGAACATTTCCTTGTTCCTTGGAAAGTCTTTTGCTGCACTAATAGAGATTCGTTATTGATTAATCCATACAATGGAGGGTTTTTCTACTGGAGGCACGCTGGTCTGGGCGCACTGAGAGACTGATGTCAGCCCCACATTCGATCCTTAGATGCTAATTCACAGCACACATACCTTTCCATGGCCCTAAACTATTCACATGCTCTGCCACAGTCATTAAGGAAATTGCTTCGGCTGCTGGGAAAGGGAACGTAATCTCCTGGGAGGACAGAGCCTCTTCCTACACATCCCAGCACTGCAGGGGGGACACCATAGACTGCAGAAGGTCAGGCATGCATGGTCCTACTCGCTCCTTCATTCAGGCCTTTTAAGCTGCTTGGCCCCTTTCAGGAGCACCGTCATCTGAGAAGTTTCCCCAGAGGGAACTCAGTGGGGATCAGGGTTACACCCCTACACTGACTCTCCACACCTCTGGCTCTGGGACCCTTGACTTTTCCAGGGAGCAGGTTTTGGTGTGGGTGGCAAATAGGCAATGTCTAGTCCTTCTTTTATTTTTTTTACAGGTTCCCCCCAACTCCCGGTTCAGCCCCAGAATGGCACTGCCCCCCAGCCCCCTGGCTATGGAATATGTCAATGACTTTGACTTAATGAAGTTTGAGGTAAAGAGGGAACCCCCTGAGGGGCGAGCTGCCCCACCAACAGCCTCACTGGGCTCCACACCCTACAGCTCAGTGCCTCCTTCCCCCACCCTCAGTGACCCAGGCCTGGGGTGTGGCCTGGAGGGGCCCCGGCCTGGCCTGGAGGAACTGTACTGGCTGGCCGCACTGCAGCAGCAGCTGGGGGCTGGGGAGGCCCTGGGGCTGAGTCCCGAGGAGGCTGCAGAGCTGCTTCAGGATCATAGCCTGCTGCCTGCCGAGGAGCCCCACGACTTATACCCAGGGAGCCCAGAGGAGATGGGGACCCAGCGTGCCCAGGTGAGTGCCAGCCAGCTTCCTGGCATGGTGGAAAGCAGTGAATAGGAAAAACAGCACAAGAGAGCACAGCTCCAGGAGGGGCTTGCAGAGGGAGGAGGAGACATCTGAAGGCTGTGGACTGGAAGGATGGGTGAAACCAACCAGACAAGACAACCTTATTAAGCCCCTGGCCCCCCCTTTCCACCGGGAGGAACAGGAGCAGGAACAGGAGCAGGGCTGAACCAACCAGGAGGATGAGGGGAGGGGAACAAGGTTAGGAAAGAACGGGAAGAGGAGAGGCTTCAAGGGCTTGGAGGGGATGGGGCGATTCCCGGGAGGTAAGCAGATACTGCCAGGTATGGAAACCGCAGAGAGGACTTTGGCTGGAAGAGCGCCATAGAGTGCAAGGCTGTGGGAACCGGAATGAGGTTGGCCTTTTCAAGACTTGGAGCTTCCCCAGTCCCAAGCTTCTCAGGAAGGATCGGGATTCATCCTATTAATTATAGACGCAGGTGGGGGTGTTGAAGGCATTAGATGTAATCCAAATCCTTTGAGGGTCACAGGGCTATGGCCTTCAGGACAGTGGAGTGAGGTGTCCCGAAGGGTCCGGATCCATCTGTGCGTACCCTCATAGGACCCGCGCGGTCCTGGAGTCCTGCAGGAGCAGCAGGAGCCTCTCCTGACCAGGGGAGGAAGGGCCTGCACCGCGGGGTGGTCCCCAAGGGCCATGCATCCCAAAGCAAAGACCCTTGTAGAGTATGGGGTGTGTTTAGGATCTGAGGCGAGAGGGGTGAGCACTTTTGAGCTAGGTTTGATGGGAGAGGCAACTTCAGGTAAAGGTGGCAGCCCGGGAGGGGCTTTCTGGGAAGGGGCCAGTTTGGGGCGTGGTCAACAAGGGGCGTGACACACAGGGGCGTGGTAAACAAGGGGGCGTGGTATATAGGGCGGAGCTTTTGGGGGTGTGGGTCCAAAGGGGCGTGGCCTACGGGACAAAGCCTTTTGGGGCGTGACCAGCTAGGGGCGTGGCCTACGGGGCAAAACCTGTTTGGGGAGTAATCAAGGAGGGACGTGTCCTATGGGCAGAGCCTGTTTGGGGCGTGGCCAACAAGGGGCGTGCCCACGGGGCGGAGCCTGCCGGTCGCTCCTGGAGGGCGCAGAGCTGACCAGGTCCCTGCCCTCTCCCTTTGCAGCTGCCTGAGCGGTTTTCCGATGCCGCGCTGGTGTCGATGTCGGTGCGGGAGCTTAACCGGCAGCTGCGGGGCTGCGGGCGCGACGAGGCTTTGCGGCTGAAGCAGAGGCGCCGCACGCTGAAGAACCGCGGTTACGCGCAGGCCTGTCGTTCCAAGCGGCTGCAGCAGCGGCGCGGGCTGGAGGCCGAGCGCGCCCGTCTAGCCTCCCAGCTGGACGCGCTGCGGGTCGAGGTGGCTCGCCTGGCCAGGGAGCGCGACCACTACAAGGCTCGCTGTGACCGGCTGGTCTCCGGCGGTCACGGTCCCGGGGATCACTCCCACTTCTTCCTCTGAGCCTCCAAGTGGTGGCTGGGGAGCGCTATCCGCAAGGCGGTGGTACCATTCACTAGATGTTTCCTTCTGGTGCCGGACACAGCTTTCCATAACCAAACAAACACCCCCAAAGCATCTGGACCCTTCAAGCCTCCTTTTTCTGGGAGAGGGGTCCCTGCCCTTCGCACAGGCTTTGCAGAGAAACGCTTCAGCTCCTGCCCCAGTCTCTGGGACCAGCACACATATCTGCAGAGGCCAGCCAGCGCCAAGCACAGTCTCCTGAGGCTGGTGGGCCAGCGGATCAAGGTGGGGTAACAGTGGATAGTAATAGGAAGAAAATGGGGAGCTCCTCCCACTTAGCTTTTATTTTTTTTCAATTCAAGGTTTCAACCTGTAGGGTATCAAGGTGACAGTAACTAGCAATGATTGTGTTCCTTTCTAAACTTAATGCAACTTGTCACCTCTCCCCTTTAGGACCTAATCTTTGTCAAGCTACTAGCTCCCAGGTCGCACTGGTTAGAGTGGAGGTTCTAGACAAGACTTCTTGCGTGCCCACCTGTGGCTGGTAGGGCATGGTGGTGGTGAGTGGGGCTGGGAGAGAACCCTGGGCAGGAGTCGGGAGAGCTGGGAACTGCACAACTGTCATAAGACGCATCTGTCACCTGGAGCAAGCCACTGGTCCTCAGTTACATCTGACCCTCATTTCCACTGGAGGGCTTTGGACACCTTTTCAGTTCTGGCATGTCTTTGGTGTGGAAGCCCCAATGGCGTTCCCCTAAGATCCCCAAACACAGCTTCCTCAAATGGAGACTCTCTGTCCTGCTCTGGTTCCCTGGCTGCATCCTGGGCAGTGGTCCAGAAGATCCTTTGCTGGTCTCTCCAGGCTGCTTTGGCCTATAGACCTGCACAGGGCACTGTGGCTGCCTCCACATCTCTGCAGGTTGGGACGTCATGCTCCGCAGGATGCTAGGAGTTGAGAGGATGCAGCAGCTTTTGTGAATTAAAATTGAAGTCTAGGCAGAATTCTATTCTGTTGGCTGAGTGTTCTTGCATACTTTATCCTTGCTTCCAGGTGTGTGTGTGTATATCTCTGTGTGTGTGTGTGTGTGTGTCTGTGGGGGGGGAGGAGAGAGAGAGAGGGGGGGGGGAGGGAGAGGGAGAGAGACAGGGATTGGATCAAATAGACCCTCTTCCACCACCACTGCGCCGAAGCCAGGGAACAGCAGTGACTGGGCCAGGCCTGCTTATGGCTATCCGGCAGTCTCACAGTTGCCACGGTAACCCAGTTTCTAACAGCCTATGGGGAGAGTGGGCCGGGCTCTGGGCAGAGCAGGGGATTGAGCTGGGAGTAGCTCTCCCACCAGCCAATACCGTCGGCCCTTGAAGGGACACAATAAATGGGGAGAAACAGTTGGGTGTGGGAGAAGAGGCTCCCATATGTCTCTTTTCCTTTCTGCCCCCTCTCTCCACCCCCTCCCCAGCTGTCTCTTCCACTCCCAGTTCTTGTTCCTCCACCCCCTCTTCTAACCTGGCTCATTCCTCCTCCTCTCAGGAACCTTCCATGGGTGTCTACTCTCTCTCTCTCTCTTTTTTTTTTAAATCTTTCCCTTTCTCTCTACTGGTCACTCCATCTGTCACCCTCTCTGGCTCCTCCCTGAGTGACTCGGGCACCTGTCGCCTCTCTGTCACCCCCTGCCACACATGTTGCCAGGGGGCAGGCAGGTTCTCTGGGATCCCCGCTCCTCTGCTCTTCCGCTGGAGACCACATGTGCCTTCACCTGCCCTCACACCACCACACTCTTGCATATCTTCCTCAGTGGGCTGAGAGCCTGCCTACCACCCACTCGGGTAGAGACGCCCATCCCCAGGCCATGGAGACATGTACCACGTCTCAAGATCACCTCAAATGGAAGTTGCAGAGCAGAGACAAAGAGTTTGGGCCCTTGGGGCTGGAGTGATAGCACAGCAGGGAGGGCATTTGCCTTGCACACGGCCGACCTGGGTTCGATTCCCAGCAACCCATATGGTCACCCAAGCACCGCCAGGAGTAATTCCTGAGTGCAGAGCTAGGAGTATCACCTGTGCATTGCTGGGTGTGACCCAAAAAGCAAAAATTAAAAAAAAATTCAGAAAAAAAGAGTTTGGGCCCTTGAGGCAAGGACCTGCCTTCCCTTCCAGGCCTGCCAGCTCTTCTCTGACCACGAGTGAGTTGAAACCAAGCCTTGTCAGAAAACCAGGGGAATGGTACAGGCCAAGTGAGAATGCATGCTCCAAGCACTTAATGCAAAATGTTACGCATGCGAAACAACTAAGTTTGCTGCTATGAAGGTTGCGCAGAGGACAAAGCCGGCTCCCTCACCCATGGGGCTGTGCTTCTGAAGCCAGGCCTGGGTTGGGCACAGCCACACACGCATCCACACGCCCTGGAAGACCCGGCTGCTCAGACCTGAGGTGCCCCTTCTGGATCCATATTTCTCCTCCTCTGATCCCCTCCACACCCCCTTTCAACCCCCACCCACAGCTGTGTGGGGGCCGGGGTTCAGCCCCTAGGAGACTCAGTGGGGTTCCTCTGGAGACAGCTGTGAGAGGGATCAGCCTTCCCCCTCGACAGCCCCTTATTAGCACCCCCATTTCCCACAATTAACCTCCATGGTGCCTGGGTCCCCTGGGGCTGGGGGCGAGGAGAAGGGCTCCTCAGATCCCACTGGCACACAGATGGGGTAAAACTGCAGAGACATCTGGTGACCTGCAGTGCTGACTCCGAGTTGGCTGATCCTCGTTTCTTAGTAGGGTGTGTGTGCCCGATGGGCACCTGAAACATGGAGGGCAGACACGGAGGTGCTAGGAGCAGTTCCCTTTATTAGGGCCAGAAAGTTGGGAGTCACTGAAGAAAGTCACTGGGCGGGGGGAGGCCGCAAGGCTGAGCGGTGCAGGGCCTGGAGCGGGGGGGTCAGGGCTCACCTCGCAGCTAGGGCCGCCCCGGGAGCACAGCTGGTCCAAGAGGAAGAAGCTCTGGTCACTTGAGTCACAAGGGTCAGGACAGGCACCTGCGAAGGGGGACGGCCAGGCTCACTCTCTGCTCCATCACACCCAGCAAAGACGGGGTTCATCTTCACCCCACCTGACGCCCTCTGCGGTCCACCCCTTTGGACTCACTGAGAGGCTGAGGGTGAGTCGGTCCAGTAGGTGGCAGTCACGGGCTAGGGCTAGGGCTGGGGGTCGTGGCCGGCGTGCTGGGCCTGGGGGCCCCAGGGCTGATGCCCTGGCTGGCGTAGTACTCCACCACCTGCCGGGGCACCTCTGCCAGGACGCACTTAGCGAGCGCAGATGGTGCGGCCTGGGGAGAAAGGCACGGGGTTAGGGACTGAGAGTGGGGAGGCGGGTCCAGGCGAGGCGCGGGGCCAACAACAGGGTGGGGCTTGAGTGGCAGGCTGGGCACTGCATCCTGGGCGGGAACTCAGTCAGGTGCGAGAGGACGGTCTGATCAGGGAGTACAAGAAGTCCCTTTTTCGTTTGCTTTTTTTTTGGGGGGGGTCACACCCGGTGATGCACAGGGGTTATTCCTGGCTCTGCACTCAGAAATTACCCCTGGCGGTGTTCAGGGGACCATATGGGATGCTGGGAATCGAACCCAGGTCTGCCGCATGCAAAGCAAATGCCCTACCCGCTGTGCTATCGCTCCAGCCCCAAGAAGTCCCTTTTTTGGTGGTGGTGGTGGGGATGTGGGGCCACACCCGGCGGTGCTCAGGGGTTACTCCTGGCTCTGCACTCAGGAATCACTCCTGATTCCGGACTATACTCCTGGCGATGCTCTGGGGACGGGACCCCAGGGATTGACCCGGGGCTGGCACATGCAAGGCAAACATCCGACCGGCTGTACTGTCGCTCCGGCCTTGGCCGGGAGGGCCAGGCACTCACGTCCTTGAAGTCCCGGAAGGGCACGAATTGGACGATATCGCGAGCTGCGGGCACTCCTTTGGGGCAGCGCAAAGGACCATCGTCGCCGTCCAGCAGCCGCATGTCGGAGAAATCGGCGTTGCCCACGCCCACGATGATGATGGACATGGGCAGGCGGGAGGCGCGCACAATGGCAGTGCGGGTCTCAGCCATGTCGCTCACCACGCCATCGGTGAGAACCAGCAGCACCGAGTACTTCTGGGGGGCAGACAGGGCAGGAGGAGGGGTCCGCTCTGGGTGAGAGGACCTGGGTCTCGGCCTCCAGCCTGGGCGCTGGTCTGGATCTCCCCTGCCCAGGGCGCCCTGGTTGCTGGCTCATCATCTCACCGTGGCTTGGCCGGTGCTTTGCTCCCGCTGGGCTGGCCCTGCCACGCGGTTGATGATGGGGGCCACGTTGGTGGGGCCATAGAGCTGGATCTGGGGCAGGCAACGGCGGTAGGAGGCGATGACCCCCGCAATCTCTGTGAGAGGAGGGTGGGGCTGGTAGAGATTAGTCCGAGGGTCCTTCCAGCAAGGAGGCCCTGCCTTTCTCAGGCCAGCCCTGATAGCCCCACCCCCACTCCTCACCAAACAGTGGGAAAGTGACCATTCAGAGCAGGAAGGGGGCTGGACAGAGGAGGGGCAGGGAGCTGGGGCCATAGGAAGCGAGGGTATCTGGGAGTCATCATGCTGCCATAAGGGGTGCCCGTGCCCCGAGCCCCCTTGGGATTCTCCTCTCTTACCTTCACATTCAGGATTTTCTGGGTCAAAGTTGATGGCAAAGTCATGGGACACCTGAGAGGGGAGCAGGCGAGGGCTGCGATGTTTCTCAGCGTTTCTATCTCCTCCCTTCCCCTCACACCCAGCCTACCTCAAAGTTGGGGGGAATTCGAGCCCCAAAGCCAAACGCTGGGAACCGCTTATCACTGGGGAGAAAAAAAGGCTCTGGGCACCCATTGGGCAGGGGTTCCTTCCCTGTGCCCTCCCCCCACGGCCCCCTTCTCCCACCTATCATAGTCCTGACAGATGCCCCCCACAGTTCGCAGGGCCTGCAGGTAGTGGTTGGGCTGGCGGGGGCTCAGGCAGTGCAGGGACTGGCTGCTCCTCGGGTCCCCGTTGGAGGCGGTGAAGTCGATGGCCACCTGGTGGGGTGGGGTCCAGGGTCACTCACCAGGAAGGTCAGAGCTCAAAGAGCTGGAGAGCAGCATGTGGGGGCTCCAGGCCTAACCCCTCACCCCCCCTCCCCTGCCATGGTCCCTTGCAGTTGCAAACAAACAAACAAACAAACAAACAAGCAAAAAGATGAAACTCGCAGGTAATCTCATCGCGGGCATGAGGGACTGAGTTAATGATGCTAGGGTGCAGGAGAGGCCCTGGCAAGGGCTCTGGGCATGCGGGACCCCAGGTTCCTCTTTCTGGCCCAGTCCCCATGCCCCAACCATTACCGTGAAGCTGATCTGGCAGCCGCCCATGATGTAGTCCAGGAAAGTGTGTACTTTCTCCACCTGGGGGAGGGGGCCGGGGGGAAAGGGAGGGGTTCTTCTTCTTCTTTTTTTTTTTTTGCATCACAGGCTCTGCACTCAGGAATTACTCCTGGCGGTGCTCAGGGGACCAGTGGGATGCTAGGAATCAAACCCGGGTTGGCCACGTGCAAGGCAAATGCCCTACCCGCTGTGCTATCACTCCAGCCCCCAAGGGAGGGGTTCTTAAGCAGGGAGCCGGGTGGGGCTCTGGGGCGGGGGTGGGGATGCAGAACTCTGAGGTTGAAGTTGGCTATGGGACAGGGCAAAGGTCCATGTTCCCTCCCCAGGCAGGGCTGGGTAGGGGCCTGCAGAGGCCCACGGCTTACCGTGCACTGGGTCAGCACCACACTCCCTGAGCTCTTGTAATTCTTCTTCTTGTCCCGGTACTTGGGGTTGATACAGTCCCACTGCATCTAGACTCCCACACACCCCGTAAGCCTAGGGTCACCATGCTGTCACGTGACCCTGCATCCCCCTTCCGGAAGAGTCTCCCAGATTCCCTCCCAGGGCGCAGAGACTTTCTGCTTGGCTTCCTGTCATCTTTGGGGTCTCAGGTGAGGGGACCTGGGGAGGATGTGCGGGAGGAAGGGAGGCTCAGTGGCACCTCCTGTCCAGGCTTTGCTGTTCCTTCTTGCATCTCCTGGAAGGTACTTGTGAATTCGCCGATGAAGTCATGCTTTCCACTGGAATCGTAGTCGTACACTAAGAACTGAGAGGCAGGGGGAGTCACAGTCAGGGTTGGGGTGCGGGTCGGGGTCCAGGCAGGGTTGGGATGCTTTGCAATGTTTGCTGGGAGTGGGGAGAGGGACTCAGGGCTCAACAGTGTCCCCACCCAAAGGGCTGTCCTCAGCCTGGCCTTCGAGGCCGCCTACAGAGCTCTGGGCTTTGTTGAGAGTGACTGGGACTTGAGTGCCTGAGGAAAGGCACAGGTGTAGAATGCAGAGCAAATTTTTTAGATTTGGGGCCACACCCGGCGATACTCAGGAGTGACTCCTGGTTCTGTACTCAGGAATTAGTCCTGGCAGTGCTGGGGGAACCATTTAGGGTATCAGGGTGGGCTGTATGGAAGGCAAATGCCCTGCCCACTGTGCTGTGGCCACAGGGTTGTGAGGGGCTTGTCCCATGAGGGAGAAGGTCTCAGATAGAGCCCAGCAGTGCCCTGGGTGGCCCTGTTGACGGGACCTCACCTTGAGAGGCCGGTGCATGTCGCAGCTGCACAGTGAGTGCAGGGATAGGCGGAAGGGCTCCCAGCTGGGGTTCAGGTTATTTTTCACCACCTGGAAAGGAAATAGGGTACTGGGCATCCCTCCAGGGTAGGGGGGACTTCTCCCCTGGTCTCCCGCCTTCTGTGCCCCTATAGTTTTTTGGAGGACCACACCCAGCAATGCTCAGAGCTTATTCCTGGCTCTGTGCACAGGGATCACCCGTGGCAGTGCTCAGGGGCTCCAAGTCCAGGCAAAGAGGGAGGTCCTACGGGGTGCCAGGGATGGAGCCTTGGTCAGCCGCGGGCAAGGCCAAGCCCACCCACACCCCAGGCACCAACCTCAGTCCTCCAGACTAGCTGGTCACTCTGGTCACTGTGGGTCTTGTAGATCTCCATGAAAGGGTCAGATTTGCTGAACAGATCCTGGGTACAGGGGAAAGGGTGCCTGAGTCTGGAGGCTGCTGCAGAAGAGGGCCCTGGGACTGGTGTTGAGTGGGGGGTTCTAAGGCGCCTGGACAGAGGAAAAATGGGGGCTTCTGCTCCGGGGTTCCCACCTTGTTGTCCAGCTTGTGGGCTCTGAAGGTGAGCTGCACGTAGTCATTGGTCCCAGAGACCTCCTCGGCCACGATCTGCAGGGGGGACAGAGCGGGTGGCAGGAGCTGGTCCCCCCAGCCCCCCTCTGCACTTCCTTTGCCCTTAAATGGGGCTAGTCCTGGGCCTGCTGGTGCTATGGATTTCCATGCTGGGGCCCCAAATGTCGAGGGTGGGCACAGGTGACCTTGGCTTACCGTGATAGTGGACTTGCCCGCCGTCTTGCCGTTCTTTAGCAGCAAAGGCTTAGTGACCTTGGTCTGGGACACGATCTGGAAGTGGATGTGGAGGGAGACCCACGGTGATGGCCGGCTCAAGCTGGCCGAGTGCCCAAAGGGATCCCCTCTTGGCCTGGGCCTGGATTTTATTTCCACCACGGCCCAGAGAGAGGGGCACAGGGCCCCCCGCGGTGGTGGAGGGAACGAAAGCCCAGAGACTTATGTGGGATCTGGGCCCAGGCTGCAGTGTCTGCCCGAGAGGCAGCCGGTGCCTTGGGGCCCCGCTCTCTCTGGTGGTGTGTGGGGGCTGCCCACCTGGCCCAGGGTGCACTCGGTGGAACCCAGGAAGGTGTCGTTTGTCGGGCTGGTGGCCCCATCCTCAGCATCAAACACATGAAACTGCAGCGGCTGCTTCTCCTCAAAGAAGTACTCGAGGGCCAGCACCCGGGAGAAGACGGGGCTGGAGCAGGAGCGCAATACTTCCGTGCGTTCCACCTGCGGGGGCCGGGAGTGTCCACCCTCAGGGTCTGCCATGGATGCTGGCACCAGCTTTCCTGAGGTGACCCCCCGCCCCGCAGCCTCAGCCACTGCCTCCACTAAGCTGAACCGCCAGCTCCAGGGCCACCAGCTGGGCTGCTTCAGGCCTTGGGGAGCTGTGCCCCGGTGTCGGGGCTGGGGGCTGGCTCTCGGGGGGTTTCCGCTGGGATTCCGTGGGCTTTCTGAGCAGAGCAGTGGCTTGTGGCCGGGTCTTCACACTCCCTCGGGGTTTGCCCAGCCTCCCTCCTGCCCAGGCCAGGGGCTGAGTTGAGGAGAGACCCAGGTGTACTGACCTCCACCCATTGCTCGTCCGAGAACAGCTTGAGCAGCACGCACGGGTGTGGCTTGGTGAGCGTGTCCCGGTCCAGGAGGCCGTGGCAGGACACCCGCAGCTCTACCCGGGAGGCCCCCAGCGTCATGGCGGGGGGCTCGGGCACCCACCCCATCTCAGACTCCGACATGTTGCTGGCAAGGGACACAACAGATGGCCTGGGTGCAGGGACGGGAGCAGCCGCCAGGGGAGAATGTGCTTTCTGGAAGCCTGGGGTCACGCCCCTCCTTGCCCTGAGCGCTCAGGGGACCCCGTCCTTTCCCCACCACTCCTGGCTTCCCCGGGGGTGGGGGCGCTCGCCGCCTGCCCTCCCTGCCAGCCTGGCCGCGGTCCCCGCTGGCTGCTGCTCTCGCGGCAGGGGTGGGGCTGGAGGGGCTGTTCCGGGCAGGCTTGGCTCCTAGGTCACGCATTGATCGGGGCTCTCTGCTGTCTCAGCGCCTCTGCCATTTCCCGCGGACGCTCGCCAGCGCTGCACTCAGTCTCGGCGGGGCGAACTGGGCCAAGGGGGTGGGGAGAGCGTGGGAGGCCTCGGGGTGGGCTTCAGGGGTGGGGTCCGCCGTGGGTGCAGGAGGCAGGTCGGAAGGTGCCCTGAGCGGTTCTGGCCCCCCTGGCTCCCCTCCTTCTGGGTGGGCCTGGGTGGGGGCTTGGGGAGAGCTGCTCCGGGTTCCTGGCTGGGCTCCCACGATGACAACCTCAGCTCCCTCCCTGCCCCCCTGTTCTCACACTTCTTGGCAGCACTGCCGCTGTCTCTTAGCGACAGGATTTTGGGGGAGCCGCAGCCCCTCTCTGAGCTGCCCGTGGGATGGTGGGATGCTCGGAGGCCATCCTCCCCGGGGCGGTGGGACCCAGTCTGGGGAGCAGCGCAGGCAGGCAGGCTGTGATGGGTCAGCCTGGGCTGCCCTTCTGGTCTCTGTGTCTGTCCCTGTCCCCCTGGGGTCTCCACAGGGTGTGGGGGTGTGTCTGCGTGCCCTCACCCTGGGGGCGGCTGTCTCCCAGAGGGTGTGGCTGTCTCCGGCTTCCCTCAGAAACGGTCCCTGCGCTGGGCTGGGACCCTCCCTGCAGGCTGTGCCTGGCTGGATTGCTGAGGGGTTGGTTTTTAATTTTTTATTTTTTTGCCCGGAGTGGGGGGGAGACTCTCTACCTTCCAGCTTCCAGTCACCCCGTTCACTCTGGGCAGGGGGTGGTGAAGAGCTGAAGTGGGGTCCGCAAGATGCTGTGATGGAGACCGGGCAGGCTGACTGGCAGGCAGGGTGGGCTCACCTGGCTCCTCGTGGGGGGCTCCTCTCTCTCTCCGCCTCTCAGCCCGGACTCTCTCGCTGCTCCAGCCGCTGGCGCCAGCTCCGGCTCCGGCTCTGCTGCTATTTATGGGGCCTGGATTGGGAGGGATGGGGGGGGGACCTGCAGCACTAGCTCCCCCCCGCCCCCCCGCACAGACGCGTTGGGAGGGAGAAGAGAGGAGGGGCAGGGCCATGGGCTGGGAGGGAGCCACGGAGCAGGGGGAGGGCGGGTGGCGGGGGCGCTCAGAGGCAGGACCCCCGGGGGCTCGGGGACACGCATCTTCCCCTCGCCACCCCCCACCCCCGCCACCGAGGGGCCCGCTGCAGTGGTGCGTGCGCAGTCACCCGGGAGATGGGGGGGGCAGGCGCCAGGACACCCCGACTCACACGTATCCTGACACATACACGAGTGCCAGCACATGTGATGCTGAGACAGTGACAGCCCCACAGACGCACGCAGGGAGACACACCCGTCTCCAGCCTGCACCGCACACTTGTTAGGGACGGTTGAGGCCACAGAGAAGCCAGCGCAGTAGCACTTATCCCTCCTGTGCACAGTGCTCTGTCCGATCTGAGCACCGTGGGACGTGTCTCTACGTGCCCCTCACAGACTTCAGAGTGCACATGCTCATCCTCACAGCCACCCAGGTCTCTAGTCACTGTTGAACAGGGACTTGCAAGCACAGGGACCCCCATGGTGTGACGGCTCCGTCCCCTGTCCTGGCCACACAGGGGACGTGCTGGAGGGACGGTTGTTGGGGCACTGCCCCTCCTCCAGCCTGAAACCCAGGTCTGGGAGAAACTCGTCTCCCTTCTAGTGCCAGGGGAAGAGAGCCATCATGGGATACGGGGCGCTGTGCTTGTGGGGGACACTGAGGTACAGGGAGATCTGGGAGGAGTCCGAGTGAGAGCTCCCGAGAATCCCCGCCTCTGTGCCCTCCACTGGGTGGCTGCCTGGCACTGAGCCAGGGTCAGGGGCACCCCTGGGGATTGAGCAGGGCACGAACAGACTGATGGGCACTGAGACAGATTCAGGGGTTTAGAGCAGGTGCCGTGGGCAGGAGAGTGAAAGGGTGGGCCTGGCAGAGGGGGACACCGAGAGGGGTGAGCCTCCACCAGCACTCCCGTTGGCCGGGCTGGCTCCAAGGGGACCATCTCTGGAACATCCCCCTGTGCATCCCCGAGTATGCTGACCGCCCTGGGGGGCCCCCAGGATGACACAGCACCGCTGGCCGCCACTCGTGAGCACACGAGCCTGCTCCTCTGTCTCTGGGACACGGGGGTCCTGCGCTGGCCCTGTCCCTGTCTCTTCTGCGAGGCACCCCACCTGGGCTGGGCACCCCGTGCACTTCCTTCAGTCAGCAGTTCTGCTCCTTCCTGCTCCCTCTCCTGGAACCCCCCCACCCCCCAGCACCGGGCTGCACCCCAGTGCCCCCCCACTGAGGGGGTTCGTGGGAAGGGGAGCAGATGGCAGGGGGCAGGAGAGGGGGAAGACAGCAGAGATGAGGCAGGCAGTGATTTTGGTCTTTTATTCTATACAAGTGGGGAGAGAGCCCCTGGGGATAGAGGCACCGTCCCCCCACCCCCAGCTCCCTGCAGAGAGAGAGGCAGGCGGTGAGTCTCCTCTCCCCAGGCTGCCCCCCACCTCCTGTCCCCACACCTCCTCCTGCCCCCAAGACAGGGGCTGGCAGGGGCCTGGAGGTGCGGGCGTGTGGGGGTGTGAGTCCCTGTGAGGCACATTCGAGACGAGGGGGGGGCTGGGAGGGGCCGCCGTGGCTGTCAGTCTGTTCCAGGCTCGCTGGCTCCTGCTGGGGATAAATCCAGGGACCCCTGTTTCCGGGGCAGGGAGAGCCAGCCGCCCGCGGGGGCGCATGCCGTGTAGGACAGATGGGTGGGAAGGGGGGCCGCCCTCTCGACCACCCCACCGGCACCTGTGGGGTCTGGGGGCCGCCTCCGGTCAGGCTCCAGCTTGTCACAGGACTGTGCCCGCCGCGTCCGCTTGGGTTTCAGCGGGGCGGCCCGGCGGCCCGGATCTGGGGGCCCTGAAAAGACAACCGAGGCAGGCCTGTCCCCTGGTGGGGTTCACAGGCTGGCTGATGGGCAAGGGGGTGCCCAGGACCCTCCAGGCCCTCTCCAGCCACAAGGCAAACCTTGCACCTCGGGCTCCTCTTGGTCCTGCTGGGCGTCCAGCCTCAGCCGTGGTTTGCTCATTCCGGGGGCTGAGCCCCCAGCGTCTGCCTCCTCCCTGCTCCCCGGCTCCTGGGGGTGTCGGCGGCCCCTGGGGCCAGCCACGGGCTTAGGGGGCCGTGGAGCTAAAGGCGGGTCCTGCAGCTGGCAGAAGAAGGAAGACGGGGGTCATGTGGGCCCCTGGGTGCCACCGGCATCTTTCCCACCCGCCGGCCGGCCCTCACCTTGGCGTTCCGGGCGAGAACAGTCCTCTCTGGGAAGAGGGCGCCCCCTTTCTCCTCCTCCCCCTCCTGGGAGGCTGGGCTGGGGCTCTGGCAGCTCAGGCTGGGGGCGCTTTCCTCCGCTGGGGACGAGAGGGGTCGGCGCTGTCGAGGACCCTCCTGGTCTCCCGAGCCCCAGGCCCTGGAGGTCGGGACGTGAGACCCCTCCCGGCTCCCTTCATCCCATGTCTCTGCTCAGGGCTCAGTCCCCAGGCTCTGACCCTGCCCTTCCCCAGAGCTCTGGCCTTGGCTGTACCATTCCGTGAGGGCAGAGCCAGGGCCGGGGCTGTGGGGGTCTTGGGTCAGGCACGGACCGGGCTGTCCACTGGGGCTGCAGGGCCCAGGCCTTGCCAAGGCCTCAGACGGTCTCCTGAGGATGGGGAAGAGCCTCTGGGAGAGGTCCCCTGGCACCTCCGCTCTGTCCCCCAGCCCCCACTGGGCTCCTCCTCGGGCAGCCTGAGCCCCTGAGGGGGTGTGTGACCTGGGCTGCGCAGCCCACTCTGAGACCAGCTCCCCTCCTTGCGCTTTCCTAGTCTGGGTGTGGGAATCGCCGGCCTTGGCGGAGGCTGCAGGAGCCTCACGGGGGCCGTCGGGGAGGGGAGGGAGGCTGGAGGCCCCTGCAGGTCTGTCTGTCCGAGCTGTCTGTGTGGCCGTGTGGACGGAGGACCTGCACTGATGCCCCTTCCTTTCAGAGGCTCTGAGCTCAGCAGAAGAGCCCCCCACACTGTGACAACCCTCCCAGCTCTCTCCCTCCCAGTCAGAGGGAAGGGAAGGGAACCGGAGGGGAAAGGAGAGGAGGAGAGGGCAAGGGAAGGGAGGGGAGGGGAGAGGAGGGGAGGAGAAGGAGCCCTTTCAGTCAATCCTGCTAGGGGCCTGCTAAGCCCACAGGGTCTCAGGGCCCCTCACACAGTGAGCTGAGCTGAGCACTGCCTAGGGAGCTATTTCCAGAGGGTACTGGAGGGTTCCATGTAGGACTGGCCAGTGCTGGCAAGTTCTTGCCCAGTAAGCGGGAAAAGGAAGCTGTTTTGTTTTGTTTTTTTCTTTTTGGGTCACACCCGGCAATGCACAGGGGTCACTCCTGGCTCTGCACTCAGGAATTACCCCTGGCGGTGCTCAGGGACGATATGGGATGCTGGGAATCGAACCTGGGTCGGCCATGTGCAAGGCAAATGCCCTACCCACTGTGCTATCGTTCCAGCCCCAAGGAGGCTGTTTTAGAGTGGGCAACTCTGCAGATGCTGGCCAGAGAACCTTCCAGAACCACCTGCAAGGTGTGTGTGCACCCCAGGAGAACCTGGGTCGGAGGTGGGGGGGCTTTTATCAGGCCCTTTGTCTGGAGCAGGAGGCTCCGTAAACTTCCTTCCGGTTTCATTGGTTTGCTCCTCACCCCTTCACCTTGCTTGTCCACTCCCCAAAGCAGGAGGGCCCATGGTTTGTGGGGTTCGAGGATGGGGTTGCTGCCCGAGAGAGGCCCCCATACCTATGTGCCAGGTGGCCTCGGCACGGCGCATGGCGCTGAAGCTGGGCTTGGTGCTTTGGGGTGGCGGTGGGGGCTTCCAGGCTCCGGGCCCTGGAGGAGAGGGACGACAGGGAAGTGGGGAAGGGACGATTACGAGGGGCCTGGAGACAGGGGTCAGAGGAGGGAAGAGGACTGCCCTCACCCGCGTCATCTGAAGAACGTCGCTTGTGCCACGCAGGGATGCTGCTCTCTGGCTCCGGGCCTGCGCCCTGGAAGAAGGGAGGCAGGTCGGGTCTGAGGAGGGCCCCAGGCCAGGCAGCAAGGGCTCTGCCCTGGCATCACGTCTTAATTTAGACGCTGGGACCCACAGCCCAAGGGGCTTCAGAAGCGATTAACAGGAATCAAATTAAGGCTAAACAGTTATGTGTTCACTAAATGTGTAATAGGAAAAAACAAACAAACATGATTAGTTCTAAGCCTACAATGTATTTTCATTGAGGTCAACCAAAGTGGAGCTTGGGGACCTGCACTGGTGGGCCGTTGGGGTTCAAACTCAGGGCTTCGAGCCACTTCAATGGGCAGGAGTGCGTGGTTTGCATGTTGGAGGAGGCCTGTGTTCAATCCCTGGCACCACAAGGTCCCACCGCACTGCCAGGAGTGACCCCAATGTACAGAACCAGGAGTAGCCCCCAAGTACCTCCGACAGAAAAGCAAGACAAAATCCCCAAAAAGCCCAATAGGGATGTGGATTTGAAGATAACGCTTAGATCCAATATATGTTTGTTTTTTTTTAAAAAAAAAAGGAGATGGTGCAGGCTGAAGGGCTCAAAACGGCACCCAAGGGAAGTGCGTGCTTTGTATTATGGGAGCCCCAGATTTGATATCTGGCACTGCACGATTCCCCTGATGATGGCCACAAGGCACTCCCAGGTGTGAGCCAAAAGCCAATTAAAAAAAAAAGAAGGGAGGGAGTGTTGACTTAAATAGAACTATTATGTAAGTAATAATGCAGGTGGTGTGTGGGGCAGGTGTAGGGAGAAGTATGTAAAGAAAGTGTGTGGAGAAGGTGTGTGAAGAGTGTGGAGAAGGAGTGAGCAGGTCGTGTGTGGAGACGGTACGTGGAGGTGGTGTGTGGAGAAGGTAAAACCATATGTCATGCTGGTGATCAAAACCCCAAAGTCGGGGGAAACAGCCTGAGGTATTTTTCCCCCACAGACATTTTAGTAGCAAAAGAGGACCTCGGTGGAGGGACGTACCCAGGACTGTCTGGGGACCCGATGCAGGGACATGAGAGGGGGTGGTAGACAGAGGGCTCCCCAGGACCCTGCTGTCTCCCTGGGTGTCCCTCACCTCTCGTTTTCTCTTTTTTTTTTTTTTGCTTTTTGCTTTTTGGGTCACACCCGGCGATGCTCAGGTGTGACTCCTGGCTCTGCACTCAGGAATTACTCCTGACTGTGTTCAGGGGACCATATGGGATGCCGGGGATTGAACCCGGTTCGGCCGCGTGCAAGGCAAACGCTCTACCCACTGTGCTATCTCTCCGGCCCCTCACCTCTCGTTTTCCGTCGAAGCTCCAACCCTTGGCTCTTCCCAGTCCGGGGAGGGCCACCCCATGAACCCGAGGCTGCTGGGCCGACCCAGGGGCTTGGCCTCCTTCCCCCGGGTCTGCCCCCTCGGTGCCCTGGAACAAAGCCTCGGGTTTATAAGCAGTTCTCCCCACGGGAAAGAGGCTCACAGGGAGCGGGAGTGGGTAGGGGAGGACTTGTCCCTCTGGCCTCATCTCTCCAGCACCCCTCCCTGCCGGCACGTAACACTGTCCCAGCAAACGCAGCCCCACTCCCAAGCCATCGGAAGCTCCCCGGAAGCCCGAATCTGAGCCTTCTCCCCCTTGTCACCTGGGGCGAGGTGGGTGGAGGGGCCATTGCGGGCGGGGAGCAGCAGGCGGCCGTCCCCGATGCCTCACTCACCATCTTCCGGTGGAAAGAAGGTCCCCGGCCACCTCCGAATCCAGGGAGGAGGCTGGTCTCCTCCTCGGGGCTCCAGCAGGGGGAGGAGCTGCTGCCCAGGCTGGGGAGGTCTGGGCTGGGGGGACTCTCCTGAGTAGGCGGTGGGGGTGGGGGTGGAGGGAGGAGCAGCCCGGTGGTGGGGGACCCTGGCCCTCGGTCCCCCTTGAAGCTTCGTGGCCGGCGGAAGTGGAAAAGGCCCCGGCGTCTCTTTTTCTGAAGTGGGGGCAGCGGCGGCTCGGAGAGGCCTGGCCGAAGTGTCCTCAGAGTCCGAGGGTAGCTGGGTGGGCGGAGTGGGGTGCAATGCTGGAGGCAGTCTGGGGGCTCCCCCTCCTCCCCCTCTCCTCTCTCACCTTGGCCAAGCTCTCCACTCAGCTCCCAGGAGCGATGGTGCCCGCCCCCGCTTCCCCCTGAGCCAGCAATTTCCTCCCAGGTACCCCCTGCCCCCCCTCTTCCCGCCTCTCCAGGTGACCCAGTTCCTCTGGGCAGATGCCAGGGAGCCCGTGCAGGAGGTGACAGACAGCAGGCCCTGCGGCCTCCCCTTCTCCCTGCACCCCTGACCCTCTTCCCTGCTGGCTGAGGAGCTTCAGAGAACATGGTGGGGTGCTGGGTGGGGAAGGACGAGAAGACGGTGTGTGTGTGTGTGTGTGGGGTCTCAGAAACTAGCCCAGGGCACCGACACAGAGAGGCCTTCCTGGGCTGGGGGGGGGGGTGTTGAGAAAGGCCAAATGTCTGGGCACCCCACCTGGAGCTTTCATCCATGACCCTGCGGCTGAAGAAGTCCTCCAGCCCCTCGTCCAGCCGGGTGGCCATCCCGTTCTCCTGACGAGAGGCAGGGACAGGCACCTGGTGGGGAGGAAGGTTCTGGAATGTCCTGTGCCCTCTGGGCCTTCCCTGTTGGCCCCGGCTTTTCTGAAGCTGGGCTCCTGTCTCGCTTCTCTCTTTCACATGGCCGGTGGATGGGTGTTTCTCTCTGGGCCGGGCCGGGGTCCAGTTCCCTTCCCAACAGGACCACCTTCCTCTCTGAGGGCTTGCCTGGGTCCTACCCACTCCCCGCCACCCAGGGGCTGGGGCCTCTGAGCTCAGGGCCCTGAGGCGAAATCCCTCGACTCTGCAGTTTCAAGTGAGATCATTTCTCTTTCCCGGTCTGAGGGACTCACACTGGGCCGGCCGGGTCCAGGAGGGGTGGTCCTGGGCGGCCGGGGCCTCCCCTGTGTTTGGTGCCTTAGTTTATAGCCGTGAGTGGGCAGCTCGGCGAGGCCTTCCCAGGAGCCACTGGCTGTGGGCTGGCTGCTCCCGAGTCCGGAGAACCACCCAGGAGGGATCCCCAGGGTCCCCAGCTGGCTTTCCATGTCCTGAGGACTTCCACCTGGGAAGAGGGAGCAGAGGGGCCATTGGAGGGGACATCTGAGGGACTGTGAGACAGAGGAGAAGGGAGCCCCGGCTGGGCACTCACTGATGAAGGCCGACACGGGCCGGATCTTGCGGCAGCGTTTCTGCTTTTTGATGGCCATGGTGTCCTGCAAGAGACGGAGAGGAGTGGGCGCGGGGGTGCAAGGGGCCCCAGTCTCCCAGAGGGACACCTTCCTGCTTGTGGGGGGCAGAATTGTGGGCCCCGGAGGAGGCTGGGTTGGGTGGGCCCTTGGGAGGTGGGCCAGGGGCTGTGGAATCCAGAGGACTGCAAGGGGACCCCGTTTTGCAGGTTCAGGCTCTAGGTTGGAGAGGGGGTCGGGGAGGGGGTCACTCACGATATTGGTCCCCAGCTCATCATCGGTGGTCTCCTCGTGCTCGTGCATCCGGCCTCGGCCCCTGGAGGACAGGTCCTGCCCTTGGCCCAGTCCCCCTGATGCGTCTGACAGTGTCCTCAGCTGGGCCAAGTGCCGGGCCTGGGAAAGGAGAGGTGTGACCAGAGTCCGAGGCAGCTGCCCCCCTCTCATGGCCTTGAGGGACTGGGGGAGGTGCTGTGGGTGAAACTGGGGCCCGATGTGGAGGGATGCAGGGGCCTCACCAGGCTCTTGTGCGAGTGGTAGAGCTCCTGCAGGATCTCGTCCACGATGGAGTTGGTCAAGTAGGTGACGACTGAGAGCTTCACTTCACTGTGGGCACAGGGGCTGCTCAGCCACCCCCTCCCCGCCCCCAAGCTTCAGCCTGAGCATTCCCAGGACCCCCGAGGGAGTAGCTAGCGAGCCTGGCTGTCCGTGGGGAACACAGCTTCAAGAGGAGGCACTGGGGTCCACCATGTGCCTATTCACAGAGGTGACCTGGCCCACAGTGCTCCCAGCCTTGGAGGGTGGGGTGGGGCATGGGGAAGCAAGCAAGGGTGGAGGAAGGGGGCAGGGAGGCAGCCCTGGAGCTCTGTGGAGTGGAGCTAAGTGGTAACTTGGGATGCTGGGGGAGCAGAGAGCAGCTCTCCTAGGTGGGCTGCTTGCAGGACTGTGGACTCCCTTCCTCTGCTGTGTGAGTGGGGACAGGCAGACAGAGGGTGAACGTGCTGGTGCCATGGGAACTGGGGAGAAGGAAATGACCTCAATGTTGGAGCTGTTTCGGGGGGCCACTGCTGGTGTGAATGTGTTTGCGGTCACTCTGTGCGTGGTCTCTTCTACAGTGGTGTGTGTGCGTGTGTGTGTGTGTGTGTGTGCGCGTGTGTATACCTGTGCATGTGTGCATACATGCATGTGTATGTGTGTTTGTGGTCTCTCCTGCAGTGTGTTGGGGTCCTACCAGAGTGAGGGCACAGGGCAATGAGAGGGTGGAATACAATCAGGGCAGTCGGAGGGCAAAGACTCAGCCTTGTCACGGAGACTGTGCCTTTCATTATTCATTGCTGAGGGGTTGGCCCCCTCCCCCAGCCCCTAAGTGCTTTGGGCTGAGTCCCCTCGACCCGCTCCTAGCCCTGCCCACTGCTCACTCCAGCTTGTTCTGAATGTCTTGTCCCGCCTGCTCCAGCAACGCCCCTCGGATGAAGTTCCTGGGCACCGTGACGCGCTCGGCCACATTGCTCAGCATCTTGTTGTGCCCCTCAGCCACCCGCATGGCCACGGGGCATAACTCCTGCGTCAGGCTGACCATGGACTCCAGAATCACCTGGTGGGAGGCCAGAACCCCACGTGGGGAGCAGGGTCAGGCTGGCCCCACAGTGGGAAAGGCTGGTTTAAGCGTTTTTAGTCTGGGGACACACCAGGAGGTGCCACAGGTAGTTTTGTGAGCACTCAGCCCCGGGAGCTCTCAGGCCCTTGGAGCTGTTCTACTGCAGCCCCCTAGGGGGAGCCCGAGAGCTGATTTGCAGCAGGGCCCGGGGACCTTAGTCGCCTGTAAGCTGACCAGAGTGCCTTCCATACTTCTCCACGGCTTGAGGTTTAGAGGTCTGTGGAGTGATTTCAGAGTTTAGGGGACAAGATCAAAGTTATAAAGTCTGAGACTGTCTTCTAGCAACGCCAAGGCACAATGGTCTCAAATCTGCATTCCTTTTCTTTTTGTTTTTTTGGTCACACCTGGCGATGCACAGGGGTTACTCCTGGCTCTGTACTCAGGAATTACTCCTGGCGGTGCTCGGGGGACCATATGGGATGGTGGGAATTGAACCCGGGTCAGCAGTGTGCAAGGCAAATGCCCTACCCGCTGTGCTATCGCTCCAGCCTCCTGCATTCCTTTTATTTAATTTTTTTTTTTTTTTTTTTTGCTTTTTGGGTCACACCCGGTGATGCACAGGGGTTACTCCTGGCTCTGCACTCAGGAATCCTAAGGCAAACGCCCTATCTGCTGTGCTATCACTCCAGCCCCTATTTTTAAAATTTTGGGTGGGGGGAACCTCCCAAGCAGTCTTGGGGGAGGGTACAAGGGCCACAGTTTTGGGGGGGCCTGATGGCTCGGAGATCAGGCTGGAGCCACCTGGACTGCACTGTGCTTCTCTGGAGACCATCAGGGCGATGCCTGGCAGTGCTGGTGGAGCTGGGGATTGAACCAGGAGCCTTGTGAACACACAGGCTGTTCTCCTGCCCATTGGATCAGCCGACCCCCGGGTCCTGCATTTCCTTCTTGTCCCTACTAATCTCTTCCCACTGACCTCAGCCTTGGGCAGTGTGGCTCCGTCCATGCTGGACCCCTCCCTAGGACTTGCCTGTAGCTCCTTGTCCACAGCCTTGGACACCTCACTGGCCACTGACTCCAATCTCTGCCGCACAGGCCCATCGTTGGCCAGCACGTGGCCTAGCTCGTAGAGGCTGGGAAACAGCTGAGAAGGAAGGCGTTCCCCTCAGAAGCCAGAACCTGGCCTGACGGGGTGCTTGGGGTGCTGGTCTCGGAGGGCAGGGCCCAGGCATGCCTGCTTGCACGGCTGGCCTCTTGTGCTGGGAGGGGCCGTGGGCACTCACCGCCCTCGAGTTCTTGGCATCCTTGATGAGGTCCCTGGCATAGAGCAGCTCGTCCTGCACGGGCTCCAGTGGGCAGAGTCTCAGGGCCCGCACCTCCTCCTGCACGCGCCCGCACAGCCGCTGCAGCATCTGGAGCACAGCGCAGAGGTCAGGGGGACCCTGGGGGACCCATGATGGTGGGAACCAAACCCGGGCATCTGCCAGGGATGTGCCCTAACCACTACAGTGCTCCCAGCAGCCTCAGGCTTCCCTTTTTTTTTTTTTTTTTTTGCTTTTTGGATCACACCTGGCAACGCACAGGGGTTACTCCTGACTGCATTCAGGAATTACTCCTGCAGTGCTCAGGGGACCATATGGGATGCTGGGAATCAAACTTGGGTCGGCTGCGTGAAAGGCAAACGTCCTACCCGCTATGCTATTGCTCTAGCCCCAGGGTTCCCTTCTTAACTGCCCAGTGGTGCTCCCACGGTCCCCAGTGTCCCTTGTCTGCGCCCCTCACCCCTCCTTGCTCGTATGGCCTCACCTCGCAGGCTTGGGGCCTGTATTTGGAGTGTCTTTCTGCCTCCCACATGTTCAGTCCAGTTATGGGACCACACGAGGTCTCTATCATGCCTGTTTTGTGGCCCTTCCTTCCCTCAATTAACCCCCCAGCCTCACCCACCCAAGTCCATGGCATGCCCTGCGTTAGTCCCAGGCGTTCGGGAGGAAACGTTTACTTGCTCGGCGCTGCTGGTCACCAGGCCCTGCTGCAACCGGAATGCCTGCTCCTGGGGGCACGTCTGCGAGTGGTTATTCCTCACCAGGCACCACTGGATCTGAGGTTGGGGCCGGGATCAGGGCGGGGCCCGCAGGATGACCACGCCCCCGCACTACAGACTACGCCCAACAAGCCCCATCCCAGACCACGCCCTCTAACGAAACCACGCCCCTCAGAACCACGCCCACAGACCGTGCCTTCTCAAGGCCACGCCCCTCGCCCCTACCTTCTGCCAGACGTCCTCTGTGCGCTCCGGGGCGCTGCGGTAGGCTTGGGAGATGTCGCTCACCGGGAAGGACATGAAGCGCAGCGTGTGGTTGCTGTGGGACACGGTGGCGCAGCTGGGTGCAGGGAGAGGTGCGCAGAGACCGCACCCCATCCTCGCTGGCCGCCGCGTTCGTCCGAGGCACCTCCTCCGCACACACAGCAGGCGGGCCAGGTTGGTGGGGTGCAGCCCTGGCCTAAGCTCAGGGCACCTGGGGGCGCGGACCAGAGCCTGGGGACACTCACCTCTCCAGGGCCCTCGCGATGTCCAGAAAGCCCAGGGCCGATGTGTTGTTCCGATCCCACAGGATGGTTCTGGGGAGAGTGTGGGCATTGGCTTGGCACCCCTTCCCTCGAGGTCCCTGCTAGGGGCTTGGCCCCCTCTGGAGCCCCTCCCCCTGCTCCCGGGTCTGACTGAGGTAGTTTTGAGACGGGGCTCCTCAGGGGTGCACCTGAGGGAGGAGTTGATCTGGAGAGCCTTGGACAGCATCTTGGCCCCGATGTCCTCCATGCCATTCCCGCTGAGATCCACCTTGGCCAGGCAGGTGTTGCTGCCCAGGGCGTTGATGAGGATGCTGGTGCGCAGCTTCAGCCGGGAGTCAGCCACCGACAGCGACTGCAGGGACTGGGCGCGGTGGGGGTTGGGCCCAGCCCCCACAGTCCCCCACCCTCCCGGGTCCCCTTCAGCCCTGCCCGGCACTCACACAGTCCTCCTCCTGGATCAGCTGCACCAGCTTGTGCAGGATCTCCTCCAGGGTCCTGTGGGGTGTGCAGAACAGGCCCGAGTCAGGGCAGGGACGGCAGAAAGCCTGAGGAGTCTGAAGGGGCGGGGCCGCGAGGGTCTGGGGCCGGGAAAGGGGCCGCACTTGGCCTTGACATTGAAGTTCTTTCCCAGGAACAGGTGCTTGAGAGACTTGTTCTTGCCAAGCGCCGGCACCAGTGTCAGGAGGTCCGAGTCGAACCCTGGCCGGGAGAGGCCTGGCCTGAGTCTCCTATTGAAAGCTTCTCCCGCGTCCTTCAGGTCCCGGCTGCCCCGGGGGGCTCCCCGCCAGCATCCCAAAAGGGAAGTGAGCCCACTTACCATTGTCTGACAGGTCCAGGCTGCCCACACAGGTGACAGCCCCCAGCTGCTCCTGCAAAGCCTGAGCTCCTGCGGAGCGGAGCTGCAGAGACACGGCAGGGTGAAGCGGGAAGGCGGGCGGGCAGGGGGCACACACGGAGCATCTCTAATACGCGGAGTCCAGGGAGTCCCACGGGTACAGCCCAGAGGTCCCTTCTCTTGATCTAGAGTCTTCCTTGGGCTCTCCCCTCCCTTCAGAAGGCACGCCCGGCCTCCGCTCCTGCCCGGAGACAGCGGGCGGCTGCCCTCTGGCGGGTGCGCCCGGAATCTCCCAGCCCCAAGCGTTACAGGGGGACACAGTTTATGACCTCTGGAGAAGAGAGAGGCTCAGCCCTGAGGCCCTGAGCTGACAGTGGACATGTGGTCAGGCTGGGGTGGGTGAGTCACAGCAGTGGCAGCATCGAGGCAGGATGGAGCCAGGGCCAGAGAAATAAACGGGGGGTGGGGGTGGGCAGCAGGTGGAGAGGCGGGGGTGGGGGGGCGCTGCCTCACCTCACAGCTGCTGAGGTCCAGGTGCAGGTCGCTGAGGTGGCTGTTGAGGGAGAGGCCATGCAGCAGTGCCCTGTGGGAGGAAGGTCAGCAGGCCACCTTTACCCCTTACCCCCTTTCCTCACACCGCCCCTGCGGACACCCCCCAACCCTGCACCCACCCGACCTGAGGGCCTCCAGGGGCAGCCTCGTGGTCGACAGGTTGACGTGGCTCAGTGTGTAGGCGCTGCTGAAGAATTGCTTGAAGGCTGGTGGGGCCTCCCGGCCTTTCCTGTGGAGACCCTGGGGTCAGTGAGGGAGGGGCCACACCCAGAGCCTGCCCCCATCTGCCCCCGCGCCCCATGTGCCCACCTGTGGGAGCAGCTGTTGCGTGCCAGGTTGAGGTAGGTGAGGTGGGAGCAGCATCCATGCAGCAGGGCGCCCAGAAGCTGGGGGACAGATGAGGTGCATCTTGTTGGGCATCATGTTGGAGGGGGTTGGATGGTGACAACCCCTGAATCCCCATCAAGGTCTTGGCACTTGCCCTCTGGGACAGCCTGTGTGACCCCACTGCTATGGAGGCCCACTTAGCCTCAATTTCCCCTCTGTAGACAGGGGCTGTCCTCCCCTGCAGGCCCCAGTGGTGGCAGAGAGAGGCCAGGCAGTGGCCGTGTGGAGCAAGACCAGGTCAGCCTCCCGGGTGACCCCCACAGGTGCCCCATTCAGGTTAGGGCAGCTTCCTTCCGTCCTGCAGGACTCAGTTGGGTTTTGAGGGACAGTCAGTGCCACCTGGGGTGGCTACCAGGATACAGGCAGGAAGTCCAGGAGGGGAGTGAGCGCACAGACCCACCCTGGGCGCCCCCCAGCCCCCCTCACCAGGTCAATGGCGCAGTCCGTCCCCGCCAGGTCCAGGTGAACCAGCGCGTTGGGCTGTGCCAGGAAACTGTACAGGGCCTGGGAGGAGGCACAGAGGGCTGCAGGGCAGGCCGGAGACCCCCCCCAGGATGGGCACAGGTCTCGCTTGGCCCGGGGCCTGGGCACAGGCTCCAGGCTGTGGCTCGTGGACTCACGTTGGCCTCATCCGTGGCGAGCAGCCCGGGGTTCTTGCTCAGGTCCAGGTATCGAAGGGAGCTGGCAAAGGCCGGGTTGGCCCCAAAGGTCTGGCCCAGCGCCTGGAGCCCTGAGCAAAGTGGGGGGCACAGGGATGGGGCTGGCTGCACCCCACTACCACCTCTTCCCTCGGGACATAACTTTGAGTGTTCCCCTACAGGGCGCTTTTCCCTCCTTCCACCCCTAGGATGCCGTGGGCAGTGCTGAGGGGGGTCAGGGGTCCGAGGCGGGGACAAGTACCTCGGGGAGAAATGGCAGTCTTGGCCAGGCACAGCTTGGTGAGGCCCGTGGGGAAGCAGAGGAGCTGCTGGCTCAGACTGAGGAACCCTGGGGAGGGAGAGACAAATGGGCCCCGGGAGTGGCTGGGCGGCACAGGGGGGCTCCAGGGCGGGGGCGCGGGCTTGGGGTTGAGGATGGCAGAGTGGGGCAGGGGTCGGCAGCGGGTGGGAGAGCCCTGTTCAGACTCCGGTGGGGCTCTGGGTGAGGACGGGGTCTGCGTGGCGGTGGGGGTGAGATTCAGGGCTGGGGCTCACCCTTGTCCTCGATGGGGTTGTGGGACAGAGTGAGGGCATGCAGCACACAGCTCCCGTTCTCCCCAAACACCCCGGCCAGCTTCTGGACAAAGTCCCTTCGGGGAAGGGGAGGAAGGACTTGTTTGTCCCAGAACCCCCCGGGGCTTCCCTCCTCCTCTGCCTGTCTGCTTGGGGCTGAACCACAGGGCCCCCGGGGGGGGGTCTACCAGGGAGCCCCCACGCCAGCGCCCAGCGCCTGGAACCGGGAGTCCTGCTGGGATGAAGACCAGCTGTGGGTCCTCAGGCCCGGGGCGGCCCACCCCGCTCAGGAATGGAGGGAGGAAGGAGACAGAGGGGAGGCTGTTTGTTGGGGGTGGGAGGGCAGGCTAAGGGGATAGGGAAGGCCCCGCTTGACCGATGCCCAATCTCCTCTGCAGTGAAGTGAAGTACTGGAGGACCTAGCTCAGAGGCCGATCCCATGCTTGGAGCCTTGGAACCCTATGGCTATATCGGGGCACTACTGGCCAGGCAGGAGGCTGGCCTCACGTCTTAAGGCCGGCGTTGTCCATCACCAGCTCCTCGAGGCTTCCCGACTTGCTGAGGGTATGTAGCACCTGTTCCAGCACTTCTGAGCCCTGTGGACACAGGGAGTCTTGTGGTCCAGAGTCAGAGAGGTGGTCCCCCCCGCCCCCACTCCATCCGCGACAGGGTTACTGGTCCCTACCAGCCGCAGGTCCTTGCAGTAGAGCTTGGTGAACCACTGGTTGTAGGCCAGGGCGGCCACCATGAGGGCCAGATCTCTGTGGGAGCGGGAAGGAGCAGGGATGCGGGGAGCAGCTGGCTGGGGGCCAGCAGTTGGGGGGTTGAGGGGGACAGAGGCGGGGCAGCAGGAAAGCCAGCGGAAGGGCAAATCTGGAAGGGCCAGGGCCAGGCTGGGCTGGACTCGGGGCCCCTGCCTTGGGCTTACCTACTCTCCAGGTGGCTGAAGTCCAGAAGATTGAACTCCCGGTTATCCTCGGCGTGGTAGATGGTGTCCACATCCTTGGGGAGGTGGGACTGGCTCACCCCTGCATTCCTGCTCCTGCTGCTGCTCCCCCACCTCTCTCTCCTCTCCCCTTCTTCTGCCCCTTTTCCCTCCCTCTTTGTGACTTCTCCCTCCTCCCTCTCCCCCTCTCCCTCCTCGGGCTCTTCCCCTCCCCTCTGCTCTCTCTTCCTCTACCCCTTTCTCCTACCTCCCCTCCTCCCCCTCTTCCTTAGTCCTCCCTCCTCCCCTCCCCTTCCCTCCTGTCTCCCTCCTCCCTTTCCTCACCCCTCCTCCCACTGCTCCTCCTCTTCCTCCTCCCTCCTCTTTCCTTCTTTCCCTCTCCTTCCTCCTCACTCCACCCGTTGGTCCCAGGCCCACCTGCGGGCCCCGCCCCACGCACCCATTGCACCTCCTCGCGGCAGTGCAGCCCGTTGTAGTCGCACAAGGCTGCGTAGGTCTCAGAGAAGCCACCTGTGAGGCAGGGGGTGGGCTGGCTCCATGAGGAGCCACGTGGTGGGAGAGAGCCTGGGGCTGAAGGAAAGGGCAGGTGGGGGCCTCCTACAGGGTGGACTTCTATGGCCCAGAGGTGGGGTGGGGTCACAGGCCGGCACAGCCCTGTCTACACCGCATTCTGGGCAGGGGCTTCTGATGTGCCCTCCCGAGTCTGCCCCTGCTCACCGCACACACTGTGAGTGGTGGATGTGGACGTCTCGGAGTTGGGGGAGGTGTCCCGGGGCCCTTCTGGGGTGTCTGCATTTCCACGCCGGATTAGGCACCTGAAAGATGAGCAAATCCATCTCAGAGACTTGCCCCTCTCCCCCTGGTCCAGCTTCTGGCCCCTCTGAGAGGGGGCAGGAGAAACCTCTTCTCCTTGGTGTGCCCCCATGAAGGGGCGGGGAGGGGAAGGAGGAACGGACCACGGGGTCCGGGGAGCCAGGCCTCCGCCACTCACCCGGGGCCTGGGCAGACCTTGGAGAGGGCCGTGCTCACGTGGCGTGTCACCTGGTCCACGCTCTCGGCTGAGGGCAGCCGCAGGCTCACCATGCCACGCTCGGTCTCCACAAGGATCTGGGGAGAGCAGCAGGCTTCAGACACACACCGCCCCCTCCCACTGGTGTCCCCAGTCCTGTGCTCACCTGGTTCTGGGCGAGGGTGTTGAAGGCGCGGATCTCCAGCACGTTGAAGGAGCTTTCCACCTAGGGGTATGGGGCTCCGCTCAGCACGGCACAGGGAAGGGGTGAGGAGGGAACCATGCCAAGCTCCCCGGCACCACTCACCTTGGCGGGGACTTTAATGGGGAAGAGGTGGAGGCGCCAGGAGGTCAGAGCCTAGAGAGAGAGGGGGGGAGGGAGAGAATTATACATATATACATACATATATTATATATAATATATATAGAGAGAGGAAAATCACTTGGTCTTGAGCTGGGAGACCCTGTTCCTCGAGTCCCCTCATAGCAGTGATCCCAGCATTCATGACACCCCACCCTTAGCTCCTGAGCATGCACCTCATGCGGCCTGCTGCCTCTCTCCCTGGCTGCATCTCCTCACGGCTCCCCACCTCTGTCCCCTCCGTCCCCAGGCTCCTTGCCTGCATCACCCAGATGCCCCCAGCCCAGAGCCCTCACCAGCACGCGGTCCTCAAACTTCTTGGGCTTGGTCTCCAGCTTCACGCGATGCTGCTGCAGCACAGCCCCATGGCTCAGACACCGGCGGATGCTGTCTGTGGGGAGGGGGCTGCTCAGTGCTACCTCAGCCCTGCTCCGGCTGCCCCCACGGGGCTCCCCAGGTCAGATGGGAGGAGGGAGAATGAGAGAGCGGTAGTGGTAGCGTAGGGCAGGGACAGAGCCTGCCTGGGTGCTGTTCTCTGTGAGAGGGATGGGGGAGGGGGGTATGGAGGAGGCTGGGGTACGGGGAGGGGCCACCTGCATCAGGGCAAGTGCGTAGAGGCACCGTGGGAGGGTGTGTCTTACACTTCTGAGGGTGTGAAGGATCTTTCCAGCCCATGCATGCCAGCAGCCGGAGACACACAGTGAGTCAGTGCGTGGGGGCGTGGGGGTGTCCCTGGGACTGTCTTCTGGGGGATCTGGGTGTGCATTTGCCTTTTACTCGGTCTGATGATTTCGGGGTGTGCATGCCAGCGTGAGGTGAGAGGGGAGGAGTGTGAATGAGTAGCTGTGTTGTGGTGAAAGGCATGTGTGTGTGTGCGCGCGTGTATGCTGTGGCTTAGGGGTGGGAAGAAGTTAGTGTCTAAGTGAGCTCTGTACACCCCTGTCGGCAAACCCTGTGTGTGTGAAGGCGACTGTGCAGTTTCTGTGAAGACCGGGGTACATACACCTGCAAGCGCGGTGTGGGACACTGTGGGGGTGCAGCGTGCTCGCCCTGCTCCGGGCGCTGGGTTGGCCTGTGCTCCTGAATCTGCGGGCAGTGGGGTGGGTCACGGTCAGGGCGGCCCTGGGGGTCAGACCTCGCTGGAGTCTGAGAACCACCGCGCACAGGAGCGGCCTGGCGGGCGCATGGGGTGACCCGCAGCGGGCAGGCTGGGACGGGGAGGGGGTTGGCGGTGGGAGGCGCCGCAGAGACCCGCGCAGGGTCTCAGCTCCAATCCAGGCCTCTTTTCTCCACTCCCCTCCTGTGTCCCAGGGGCCTCCTAAGGGGGAGGGGGGCCCTCCCGGGCCGGTTCCGGGGCGGGGCCGCGAGGAGGGCGGGTGTGCAGAGAGGGGAGGCGGTCAGGACCAGGGGCAGCTCCCAGCGCCCGGCGGGGCAGCGGGGACTCGCAGGATGGGGGAGAGTGGACACCTGGCCGAGGCTGGGGAGGGGGGTGGGAGGGGCGAGGGTCAACCTTCGGGGGAAGCACGGTGACGGCTGCTGTCCCCGACGAATCGAGCCAGGAGGCTCCGGGACAGGAAAGGTCCTGGCGGGGCGCGCAGCGGAGGACGGTCGGGACCGGGGTGCAGGAGAGGAGGGAGGTGTGTGTGTGTGTGTGTGTGTGCGCGCGCGCGTGTCGTGGCGGGGGGGGCGGGGGGAGGCACCGGGGCTGGGCTGGAGACGGGGCGTCCCGGAGACCCCCGCAGCCTCGTACCTTGCAGCTCGCGGGTGAGCTCCGCGCCGGACTTGGCCATGACCGCCGCCGCTGCAGTGGAGCCGCCGCCGCCGCCGCGCCGCCGCCCGGGAGCCGCGGCACATGCTAGACCCGGCTCCGGCAGGGCCCGGGCGCTGAGGCTGCCGCAGCCGCCGAGCCCGCTCCCGTCAGGGCGGCCGCGCTCCTCCTCCTCCTCCTCCTCCTCCTCCCGCACCCCCCGCCCCGCGCGCGGCCCCCGCCCCGCCCGGCCCCCGCCTCACTGCGCACGCGCGCCGCGCTCCGCCCCGCAGGAGACCCCGCGCCCCCTCCCACTCCGCGGGCTCCCGCGCGCGCTGCCCGCATGCGGGCCTCCCCCGGGGCCGGGGGCAGCAGTGCGCCCGCTTTCCGGGCCCCCTCCGACTGCCCCGTGAGCAGGACCCCGAGTCTTTTGTTTGTAGTCCCAGGGATCACCCCTCTCCTCTTTCTCCTCGGGTCGTCCTTTGCAGGGCCCCTCCTGTTTCCGCCTCTCTGGCTCGGGACCTGTGCATCTTGTCCTCGATGACCCCCCACCCTCACCCCCTTTCCAGGTTAGACTGTGCCCCCTGCAATGTCGGGACAGATCTTGACCAGGGCTGCTGGGGGAGTTCATTCTTTCCCGCTCGTCCAGCCTCCGGGATCCCTTCCGTTGTCCTTGGCACCATCCCCACCGTTGTGAGGCCGCGCGCGTAGCACCTGGGAGTTCCCGTGCCACTTCCCCCCGCTGGCAGCTCTGCAGACACCTCCACCCACCCACGAGCGTGCCAGGCTGGGATTCTACAGATCTGGAGGAGAAGGAGGGGATCCAGATATCCAACAGTGCCCTCAGACTTCTCAGCTCGGCTTCCACACCTAGGCACCCAGCAGTTAAAAAAAAAAAAAAATGAACACGCAGATTCCAAGCAATAGGATCGTCTGCATTTTATTTGCACCTCATTTGCAAGTTGTTAATTTCCCGTCCAGCTTCTTCTGTTCCAGGTTCCTTCTCCCCCATCTCCCTCGAATCCCCCAGATGCTAGAAAAAATTTTTTTTGGGGGGGAGGGTGGGGCCTGGGGGTGGTTTGCAATAGCAGAACACAGGACTTACTCCTGGATCTGTGCTCAGGGATCACTTCTGTTGGTGCTCAAGGGACCAGGCTGTGTTAGGGATGGCTGTGTCCTAGTGCCCTAGTAGGCCACGTGCAAGACAAGCACCATACCCACTTTACTCTCTCTGGCCCCTCAGGAGAACAGAAAATTTCTATTCCTCTTTGCCAAGACAGACCCAGCCTTTTCAGCTGGCCTGCCTGCCCTGTGTTCTACAGAGGTGTCTTTCCATGACTGAAAAAACGGGGATCCTTCTAAGACTCTGCCTTGACCGCAGGGAAGGCACAGCCGCAGGACTGATTTTGCCGGTGAATGTAAGGGGAACAGTAGGACAGGCAGAGGTGGGAAACGCCTGCCACAGACCCTGGAGCTGGAGGTCAGACATCCGGTGGGGCTCCTTCCAGATGCTCAGAGGCGGGATGGGGTCCCTCCACCCACCACCACTGTCTCGCCATTGATGTAGCTGGCATCCTCAGAGCACAGGAACGACACGATGCCCGCACATTCCTCAGGCTTGCCGATCCTACAGAAAGCAGAGGCAGCAACAATCAAACAGGCCAGGCCCTGGCCAAGCCACGGGGAATGAAAGGCGCTTCATTACAACTAGCAGACGAGGTGTCTGGATTGCTTATGAACCTCCTGCCCACCCGACCTCTTTATGGTTCACATATAGAGAAGCTGTATGGCTTAGTGTATGTGTAAATGCTATATTCTGCAAGAAACATAATTCATCCTATTCAGACAATGGAGAGACACTTTGCTTCTTGGAGATCTGAGGGCACCCAGATCCCAAGTTATATATAGCAAGAATCTTGTGAGCAGCTATTTCAGACTTCAAAGAATTTGTTCTACTAGGGCTGGAGAGATAGTACAATGGATAAGGCATTTGCCTTGCATGCAGCCGACCTGGGTTCGATCCCTGAATCCCATATGGCCTCCTGAGCACCTCCAGGAGTTATTCCTGAGTGCAGAACCAGGAGCAACCCCTGAGCACTTCTGGGTGTGGTCCAAAAATGAAACAAGCAAGAATTTGTCTTACCTCTGGGCATACTTGTGAAGGGTCAGGGGTCTGTGCACAGTAAATGGACAGTAAATGGATTGTTTAACGTGCAGTTTCCATTCAGACCATTTCTTCTAGGAATCTATTTTCGTCCCTCTAAGTCAGATTTGGTGGTGAGAATGTGTAAGCTTTCAGTGTCTGTATCAGTGATTGCATGGTTAGGGAGCATTTTGCCACAGAATGCTTGACAGGTGGGTAGAACTTGTACCTAGAAGGCCTGGGTTAGTGATTTTCCATCTTAGCTGTACACTGTAATAATCGAGTAGGCTTAACCCTCCACTTACTTCAAAAAAGGAAGATGTTTTGGCTCATACAATGGAATCTCTAGGCAGCTGGGGATGTGGTTCATGTGGTAGAGCACATGCCTTACATATGTGAAGCCCTAGGTTCAATCCCTATTTGCGCTGTCCCCAGCACTGGTAGGTGATTGCCTTACTGATGCCCTTGAACTACTGGGAGAGGCCCTGGGGCACTGAGCACCACCGATTATGGCCCCAAATCAATAATAACAAGAACCCCTCCCCCCAACACACACACACACACACACACACACACACACACGCCCAGAGTGACCAGTCAGTCAAGTTTCCCTGACCCTGACTTATTCTAACATGCATTCACAATTGAACATTATGGGGCTCAAGAATCACTGGGGGGTAAGAAGGACAACGCTTTCCTAATGAGGAAGTTGTGAATTCGATCCGCAACTGACGTAAGGCTCATGCTGACACCAGGATGGCTGTGGGAGTGCTGGAGGGCTGGGATGTGGGGTTAGCAAAGAGCGGGCACTGCTGGTGTGAAGGGGCAAAATGAAGACGCTGAAGATGAGAGTCTTGCAGAGGCCTAAAGCAGGAATGAGGCAGGGAATGCTGAGAGATGGGAGCTAGAGGAAAGTGCTGGGCTCTTTGCGGGAAGAGGGTATTTTTCTTAGGGAAAGGAAGTTGGACTATCAGTAAAGCTCTTTACTCCTTCCATCTGGATGGCAGGATCATCAGCTTGAGCTCCGGAAATGGGACTTCATATCACTGAAGGGGAACCTAAAGAACATGGTCTCTCATGCTAGAAGGAGGAAGGAGGCAGGGTCTTTCCCTGCTCTCCTGAAACCCAGAAGCTTCTGTGTTGAGTTCCTGCAATGGAAGCTGACCCCTCGCCCATGTCCTGGGGTGGTGGAGCTTCAGACTGTGAACTCTGAGGCAGAGACGAGCCAGTCTGTGCTGTCTGGGGACATATGAGGGATCAGCCCTTCTGTCTTCATCCTTCCTAACCCTCCCTGTGAGAGCCTCACCTGCCTATCCGCATGGCTTCTTTTACGCTGTCTTCTCTTGCCTTGTCCGTCCAAAACTGCAAGAAAAAAGAGAAGTGTCTTTTAGGTGAAAGTGGGCAGCAAATGGAGAACTGGGAGGCTGTCGGGGCAACGGAGGGGAAGGAGGGAGAGGCCCTGGCACCGCTAAATCCTTCTCTCCCAGTCTCTTTCTTCCACCTTCATTTTTGTCTGGCTAGATTCTGGGGAGGCATTATGGTGGGTTTCCCCTACTTCAACCATGTATGAAGACAGAAAACCATGAGGAAAGTCTAGATTCCTCAGATCCCTATCCCAAGAAAGTTCTGGGGACAGGGCTGTGGGTTCTCTGTCCAGGTGGCAGGTCATGCAAAGAGCAAAGCCCAGGGAGGGGTGGGACGGGCTGGGAGCGGGGGTCCCAGGTGATAACCCCCCATCACTCCCTAACACATGGAGGTGCCCGTTCAGAGTCCTGGGGGACGCAGGCCCGTCCTTTCTCACCACGCTGCTGAAGCTGGTCTTAATGAGGCCCGGGGCCAGGCAGTTCACACGGATGTTCCTTGGGCCCAGCTCCAGCGCGAGGTTCTTGGTGAGGCCCAACAAGGCTGTTTTACTCACGTTGTAAGGACCCAGGCCCTGAGCAGATGGGAGAATGGGTCAGTCGCTTCCTTTCAGTGCTTTCTTGGCTCTTTTTCCTTATGGGGATTGGAGTGGGGAGTCTGGGTCCCACTTTAGCTCTGTGATTGGGGGCTACTCAGAGGCTGCTCCCGAGGTCACTCCTGGGGGATTGTAGTGGGACCAGCCACATCTGAGGCAGGGGCCTTAACCCCTGTTTGAACTTCTCAGCCCTCTGTCTTGCCTCTGACTGTGACACATGAAGGACAGTAGATAAACAGATTATGTCCCATCAGGAAGCTCCATTTAGACAACTGTCATGTACCTCACTAGATTAGTGTGTCGGGAGTGGGGGTTTGCTTTGCACCTTCCCCAGACTCTTTTATTTATTGATTTTTCTGTGGGGAACTTGGTGTGATTCCCCAGAGGGAGGAAGCTTCTCTGGGGGCCCCTGGAAGGGCAGAAGGAGCAGATCAAGTGAGCAGTTCTTACCGGAAACGGACTGTAGCCTGCGATGGAGGCCACTATTACCACTGAGCCGCCTCTGGAAAGGGAAGAGAGTGACCCTCAGCTCCGTGGAGACCACTATCCCCAGCCTGTGGGTGTCCCCTGCCACCACGCCTCCCTCCAGCCCTCTGTACCCGCGTTTTTCCATCTCGGGCACCACTGCCTTTGTGATCAGGGCTGTGGCCTTCACATTAATGTCCAGAATCTGAAAGCGAGAGAAGGGGAAGGAAGTGTGAGAAGGGGGTCCTGGAGAAGGCAGGGCGATGAGGTGGGCATGGTATGGCTCTGTGGGCCTGTAGTTTCAGGCTCCATGCGGATCGTAGAGGTGAGTCACCGGGACCTTAGGAGAGAAAAAAATCTAGGCTTGGAGAGAAGTGTCCTTCATGGACTCACTGACACTTAGTACGAGAAAGAATGGAGCCTGCTTCATGTCATTTCCTAGCCAGTCAAACTGGCCCAGAATATGCCTTTAAAAATTTTTAAAAAATTAATACTGTTTTAGTTATTGGAGAGTTCGGCTGGACCACACTTCCTGGTGCTCAGGGGTTACTCCTAGCTCTGTGCTCAGGATGACTCTGGTGGTACTCACGGGACCATAGGAGGTGCCTGGAATTCAAACTGGGGTCACAGCCACAGCTGCATGCAAGGTCAGGGCCTTATCTCCTGTACTATCTATCGTTCTGCCCCCTGGCCCAGATTATTATTATTTTTTGCTTTTTGGGTCACACCTGGCGATGCACAGGGGTTACTCCTGGCTCTGCACTCAAGAATTACTCCTGGCGGTGCTCAGGGGACCATATGGGATGCTGGGAGTTAAACCCGGGTTGGCCGTGTGCAAGGCAAACGCCCTACCCACTGTGCTATGGCTCCAGCCCCAGATTATTTTTCTTTTCATCCCCCCCATTTTATTTAAGCACTGTGGTTTACAAAGCTGTTCACCATGGTTCGTTACAAGGATTCAGTATTCCAACACCAATCCCACCACCCCTATCACCTCCCCTCCATCATTGTCTCCATTTTCCCAACCACTTCGCAAGCCTGCTCCTGTAGAAGGCCCATCATAATTTATTGTATATTGCTTGTTACCACTAAATGGCTAATGGAATAATTTTTTAAAAATGGAATAATTTAAAAATATTTCCATAGAAGAAAATGTGTGAACATTGTTGCATCTCTCCACGAGGATATTAAGTCCTTGTTGGAGGATTTACAAAGCTCTTGTTGCAAGTTAAGCCTTCTGTGTACATGTTTTTGTTAATTGAGATTGTTTGGCTTCTGTGTTACATCTCATCCAGCTGGTGTGCTACGACTGGCATGTCAGTGTTGTTGAGTTTGGAGATGTCCAGGAAACCCAGAATATTTAACTGGGCAGGCAGTTAACTATTGAACTGTGGCCCAGATCATTTGAAACACTCCAGCCTTCCCTAGATTTGAGCAGGATTTCTGCATGTCTTTCTGCAGATGAAGGGGAACCTTGTCATAGTAGGTCTCCTGGATGTGTCCCGGAGGGAGAAGTGCTTTGCAGGGATAAGTGTGGCCTGACCCAGGCTTCTGGGTTCTTCTGAGCCTACAGAGAGGCTCCCAGGCCTCTGGAATGGGCTGTTCAGCTGGATATTTACTTATTTTAAATTTTTATTTATTTATTTAAAATTTATTTTATTAAATCACCATGTGAAAAGTTACAAAGTTTTCAGGCATATGACTCAGTTATACAATGCTCGAACACCCGTCCCTTCACCAGTGCCCATATTCCACCACCAAAAACCCCCAACCCCCACCCCAACCCCCCACCCCCGCCTGTGTAGCTGATAAATTTCACTTCATTTTCTCTTTACCTTGATTACATTCCATATTTCAACACAAAATTCACTATTGTTGTTGGAGTTTCCCCCCAAAAAACAGCCCTGCTGACAAGGAAGCATTTGATAATTAGTTTTCCATTGCTGAGAATGAAGAGATATGATATCACGGCCGCGCGGTTTAGGAATTCTGTATTTTAGTAATTAAGTCCAGGGAGATTTATGTTAGAAATTGCATCATTTCCCTTCCTGGGGCAGCATGGGGTTATGTCTTAGTTCACAGTCTAGAGACATTGCTGGAAGCAGTTGCTGGTACCAAAAGTAGTCTAGCTGGCTTCCGGATCGTGATCGATCAGCAGCAGAGCAGCCGCACAAACGTGTGGCCACCCGGGTCGCATCTCAGTGGAGCGCGCGTGCTGGTATCGCCCCGGCCCGAGATTGCCCACGCGTCCCTTAGTTCACAGTCTAGAGACATTGCTGGAAGCAGTTTTGCTAGTACCCAAAGTAGTCTAGCTGGCCTGGACATTTACTTATTATCAACATTTTTTAAAAGTTTGTTCTTGGGCCACACCTGGTGACACGGTGCTGGGGGATTGTTTTTGGAGGTAACTGGGGGAATCACATGATGCCAAATCCAGGCTTCCTCCATGCAAAGCTTGTGGCTGGCCTACTAAATTATCTCTCTAGCCCTTGGCTGGACACTTGTTAGAAAGTGGGGCCATGAGGAGGCACTTTAGGGGACGCTGGGGCATAAGCTTCGTGCAATCAAAGGCAACATCATGACGAAAGTGCATGGCTCTTGCTAACAGTACGCGTGGTGCAGCAGGGACACTCTCATCCAGGGTCCCCTGTGGTAACTTATCCTGGAATATTTCAGCCTCATTCATCACCAGAATGCAAACACTAGTCAACTTCACCCATATCAGCCAATTGGTCTATCTCCCGCCTCATCTGTCCTGTGAGCCTGATCAGGCTGTATAGATCCCTTGAAGATAAGTGGCAGGTATCATGATACCTGGAGTTCTTTTGCATGAGTTCTTCAGAATAAGGGTATTCTCCTACACACCACCATCCATGATCACACCCTTAACATTTCCCATTGACCTACTATGCTGTCCATAATAAAATCCACCCTCCTCCCCCAGCCTCACAAATGACCTTAATAATCCAGGTTCAATTAAGGATCAATGATTATTTTTGGATTTGATGTACTGTGATATTAAAAAAAAGTCAACTCAAAAGAAAAATTATGAGTTCAAAACTGTTTTTTTATGTGGTCTCTATCTAGGCTTCTCATGAAAGATTCGCCTCTACTTGAAAGAATATCAATCAGGAACTGGCTCACTGAAGAACATCATGTCACTTCAGTCTTTCTGCCTGTTAAACACTGATAAACTATAGTATTTTTGCATCCTTAAACTTCAGTGTTAAGCAATTATCAATATTAGAATAAAAAAAGGGAGATCTTAAAAAACTTTAGCATGTCCAAATCATGTGGGACTATTAATTGGTAGTAAACAAAGACAGATATGTTAATTAAGGCTTTATAAGGAAAGGATAGAAGTGCAGAAAATATACTATAAATAGAATCTAATTAAACATGCCACATAAAAGCCAATTTTAGAGCATTTGAATCTAGACATCTGGATGTTAGATGTTCTTGACATTGGAGGTAAGAAGGAAAGAGCGCAAGTTATTTCCAAAGTCTGTGGGGTTCTTTTTTCCTTTTTTTGGATCACACCCAGCAGTGTTCAGGGCTAACTCCTGGCTCTGTGCTCATCATTCCTGGCAGGACTCAGGGAACTATATGTGATGCCAGGGATTGAACCTGGGTCACTCGTATACACGACAAGGGTATCTGCCCTGCTATCTCTCCAGCCCCAAGTCTCTAACACACAGTCTGTGTGTTAGAATGTGACAAGTTAGGTCATTTCATGAGAACTGGTATTTCATTTAACTAGCTGTTAAAGTCTTCCAACTAATGAAAATCAATCTTCCTTTGGCAGCTGAAAGGGGACGGCTGGCGTATAAGTGTAAGTAGTTGTCGGCATATTAGCTGCCATGTCTCTGTTGGAAACAAACCAGGAAGAAGAGTTTGGTTAGAAAGACTTAAGGCGGGGGATGGGAGCATGGGGAGCAGGAGGCTGGCAAAGAGCAAATGGAAGAAGACGCGATAGGGAGAAGCAGCAAGGAAGGAACAGGGCGGCAGAGAGGAAGCCACCCCTTTGTTAGGTACACTTGAGGTGTGTGACAGATGACGAGGATTCACATAATTTTCTAGAACTTGACAAATGCGTTCTATAAGCAGACTGTGTTGATTCCTGAGGCCTTGTCCTCTGCTGTTTGAATCACCCCTTACCTTATCCCACACCTCTTCTGTGGCATCCAGCATGTTTCCAAAGAAAGGGTTGACGGCTGCATTGGAGACCAGTATGTCCACACCCCCGTGAAGTTTCACAGCCTGGAGAGAGGAGTGGGTGTGAGTCAGGGCTGCTGGTCATAAGGACAGTTCCTTTATCAATGCAGCTGTTCCTTATTATTATTATAATAATTGTTATTATTTTTGGGTCACACCCGGCGATGCACAGGAGTTACTCCTGGCTCATGCACTCAGAAATTACTCCTGGCGGTGCTTGGGGGACCACATAGGATGCTGGGAATCGCACCTGGGTCAGCTGTGTGCAAGGCAAACGCCCTACCCACTGTACTATCACTCCAACCCCCCTCATTCTTTTTTAAAGTTTTTTTGGGGGTCCACACCCAGTGGTGCTTCGGGCTCTGCAATCCAGGAGTGGGGCTCAGGGGATCATATGGGATGCGGGGATTGGACTGGTGCTTGCTCACCTCTCTGGCCCCAGTGGATGTTCCTCCTTAAGAACAGCTGTCAGAGAAACATCTCTTTCCCTTGTAACATTTCCCCCCTCCAAGCTCCCCAAGCTCTGCTGCTGTGCACTTCAGTCACTAGATATTCCCCTCCCCCCTCCCATTCATCTCTCCACTACGCCCCTCTTTCCCATTCTGTGTCTCTCTCTGACTAGGCTCTTTTCTCACACTTTCCCTTGGGAGAGGATCCCTTATTCTCATTTTCACCAAGGGCCTGCTCTTCTTGAAGGAATTATCTTTATCTCAGATAATTTTAATAGAAAGGGTTTAAACATCTTTCCGGAGAAGGGACCAGAGAAATAGTATAGTGCGCAGAACATTTGCCTTGCATTGCAGCCAACCAGGGTTGGATCCCGGCATCCCATCTGGTCCCCTGAGCACCACCAGGAATAATTTCTGACTGCAGAGCCTGGCGTAAGCTGTGAGCATCGCCGGGTGTGGCCCCAAACTGAAACCACAACAAAAAAACAGATGGGTTTAAACACACCCATCAAGGCAAGTGGACACCTTGGAGAAGGATGGGGTGCTGAAAGGAGGTAAGGAGATATGTCTGATACCCTATGGGTAACAGGATTGTAATCCAAAGTACCTAAAAATTAAAAAAAAAAAAGAAAAAATTACTTGCCATAGAGGCAGGCCTGGGTAGAGGGGTGGGAGGGAAACTGGGGACACTGGAGGAGGGAAATGAGTATGGGTGAAAGACTGGTGTTGGAACCCAATCGTGAATGACTTTGCACCTTTGTAATTAAGTGATTCAATTAAAAAAAAAAAACCAAAACAACAAACCCCAAGCTCCAAACCCAAAGCCAACAACCTCAGGGGGCTGGAGTGATAATACAGCGGGTCAGGCGCTTGCTTTGCACGTGGTCCAGCCGGATTGGATTCCTGGCATACCATCCCCCTGGGCACTGCCAGGAGTAATTTCTGAGTGTAGAGCCAGGAGTAATCCCTGACCATCGTTGAGTGTGACGCAAAAAGACAAAAAAACCCTAAACCAAACCAAAATCCCTACCACCCCATAGCCATAGAGTCTCCTCGGGTGGGGCTGAGATCATCAGCCTGTGTCCCCACAGTGAAGAGGATGAAGCTAACCTCAGGGCAGTTCACCGCTCAGGGATGCCAAAGTGAGGGTGTGAGGCCTGCTCATCTGGGCTTTGGGAGTGGGTGAGTGATTTGCCGGGCATCCCTGTTCAGAACTGGCCTGGAGCTGGTTTGGAGCGGTTCTTTGGAAGTGGGTTAGGGGACTGGAACTGGCTGTGTGGGAGCGACGACCGGGAAGGTCCCCGCTGAGCTTCCAATAGTCCCACGGCCCCCTGCCCCAAAATCACCAATCACCTCCTCCCCGGCTGGTTTGGGACACGGAAGTACGGAAGATTCCAGGTGGAAACTGGGATTTTCAAAGGGAACGCAAGCACAGGCAACATCTCAGCTCACTGCAATGTCTCAAACAAAGACTACCTCCCACTGCCTAATAAACCGTCATCAGAGGGGAAGGTACGTGCTGGAGTAACCGAGTGGCTGGGAGAACCTGCCAATGATTTGCATTTGCCCAGAACTGGCAATTGGGTGCCTTGGGCGAGCAGAACTAAATGGGCCCTCAATCAACTTTGCGCCTTGCGATTTGGCACGCAGAGGGGTGTTATTACCAACGTGTACCATCTGTTAGCTCCCGTTTTAACTAATTATTCTTGCTAACTAGGTGCGAGGCTCGGTTGCTTCCGACACTGCAGAGGAAGGAACGCCCGGGCTGTCAATATGTAAACCGAACACAGTTTCAAATCATATCGTCTCTGAAAGTCAGGATCGATCCATCCTCTGAATTCTGGTGTCCTGGCACAAAGCCCAGTCACCTGCCCTTGGACCCGCTGAAGTCTTGCCTGTGGACTTGTGCCCAGGCAAGCACTGAGGAGGTTAGAGTGTGCCAGCTGCTGTGCTTTCAGTGGGGAGGAGACGGTGGTTTGCCACCCCACCCCCGCCCCCGGCGCCTCTTCACGTCGGCTGTGCCTCTTGTCCCCTGGCCCTCTGGGTCTCTCCACTTGCAGAGGAGAGGAGGCTGGTTTCGATGAATAGACACAAGGGCCGCAGACAGTGAGAGTCTGATGACACTCAGGTGTGTCAGCGGTCCTGCTCTGAATGATGTGATCATTGCCTCGGGGTGGTTCAGACCAGTGGAGAAGCGGCTGATGCGATTTCTGCTCGCTAGGCCTCGAGAAGCTTCGAGAAGCGAATCAGGCTGCTGAGTATGCTCGAGCTAATGGAGCAGTGTCCCCCATAGCAGGGTGACAGTCACTGAGCAGGTCTCACACCGGAAGGAAGGATTCCTTCCCTCTCCACCCCAACATGGGTCCTACAAACTAGTTGGGTCATTTTGGACTCATTCTTCTAGTTTCCATTAATATTTAATATTTTTGGTTTGGCAGGGGGTCATACTCAGTGGTGCTCAGGGCTTACTCTTGGCTCTGTGCCCCTCCAGTTCTCATTAAAAACCAAGTTTTTAAACTTTTTAGCACTGTAATTTATAAAACAGTCCACGATAGGGTTCTCTGTACATGACAGTGCCACACGACACCCTCTACCAGGGTCTGTTTATCCCCACCACTGAATTTCCATGTTCTGACACTGGCTTAGAAAAGAAATCATGGTTGGTTCCCACTCAACATCTCTTGGGTCTATCTAGTTTGGCTCTATACTACTGCTCCAGAACTCACTGGCCCTGCTGATGTCCATGGCCCCAAATCTTCTCTGTTCCTATACACCTTTCTTGCCTCTATCTAGTCTCCATTCGCATCTTGCTCAACACCTCATTTCCCACAAGAAAACCTTCAACCCAAAACTCCTTTGAGATACTATGGGGCGTGGGGAGGCGTGCCCAGCTTTCTTGCTCAGCTAGTTCCCCAGTGAGAGCTCTGCTCCAGTGCCACCTGGCATTTGCACATCCTGAAAAGCCACCTCTTATTCATTCTGCATTTGCTCGCTCTGCAGGTAGACCTGATGGAGTAGGCCTGACCCTACACCATTTGCCCAATCTGCCTCCTCAAGGTCTAACCTGAGCCCTTACTTCTGGAGCAGGGCTGAAGGACAGGTAGTTCACCAGACTTGGGAGCTGTGAGAGCTGGTAATCTGGGCAGGACGACGATGTACTGAGTCAGTATTCCTGGCCCCAGGGTCACTAATCTCAGGATCAAGATGTGAGTCTCAGGCTCTGTTCGGAGGTCTGTGTCAGGCCAGGTGACCTTCTCAGATGCACATCTGGTGTACCCTCTCCAATGCACAGTTGAACATTTACTTTTCCTTAAAAGTGCAGTAACTTACTATCACCTCCCACATGTCCACTTGCCTCTTTTCACATCAACTTTTTCTAGAGTGTAAAATTCTAAGTTCTTTCTACTTTTTTTTGGGGGGGGGTAAGGGAGAAGGGGGGGTTGTTTGGGCAACACTTGGCAGTGCTTGGGGGCTATTCCCAGCTCTGTGCTTAGGGGTTGTTCCTGGCAGTGCCAGGATTGCACGGGGTGGGCCCTAGCCGAGGGATGCGTCTTCACCCCTGTACTTATCTTGCTGGCCCTGCTCAGCCTGTTTCCACCCATCTTCCCCTCCGTTAGTGCCTCCCAGTCCTGGCTACTCCCTTTACAACTCTACCAAATGGACACGGGCCCTGAGCCTGGGGAAAGTGAAAAGTTCCTATGTCCTGTGTAGCTGGAAGACTGGTGCCAAGTACAACTCTGACCCTGGCGTAGGTACTTTTCTGGAGACCAGAGTGTATGTGGGCCCCTAAGGCTGGACGCCTATGCTGGGAAAAGGCCATTTCCCCCTTCCTGGCTGTGTGTGGTGACTCCAGCACATCTCTCTAGCTGGAAGAATCATGGCTTGGCTGTCACAATTAGAGTGAGCTCAACCTTGACCAGCCAAATAGTGTGAGGTAGGCAGCTGAAATAAGGCCTTGGAGCTACAGCCTGCAGGGACCACACTGCAGAACAGGGCACTGGCTGTTAGTTTGGGGGTGGAACCTCTATTTTGCAATTGTGTTTACTTCTTTGTCCAATTAGATTGGGAACCAGGGGTGAACAAGTGCTGCTTTTTCTTGGGGCGGGGTGGGGATGATGGCATCACAGGGGTGGATGAGGTAAAGCAGTCGCGGTGGATTCTCTGACTAGGGTGGGCTCATTCTCGGAGACATACAACAGAAAGGCACAGCAATGCAAACGCCAATGTGCTGAGGGCTGGCGCGGGGAGGTGAACATACTGCTGGCTCGGCTGATACGAACATTGTCCAGGAAAGCAGGGAAGGAGGCTCAGACCGGCTCCCTTCTGCCACCCCCTGGCTCTGTGCCCACAGTCTAGCTGCTCACCGTGGCCACCAGCCGCTCTCGGTCCTCGGCCTTCCCCACGTGGCACACAGTGCCTGTCACGCTCAGCCCCTCCCCCTGCAGCGTGGCAACGGCGCGGTCCACATTCTGCTGCTTCCGGCTGCTGACCACCACATGGGCCCCGTCCTGGGCCAGGCGCCTGGCGATGGCAAAGCCGATCCTGTGGGCAGAGACAGACATGGACTCTCAGCTGGTCGGGGAAGAAAGAGGGTTTGAATTCTAGCTCTCCCTGGGAATGACCTGCATGCGTCTGATCATGTGATGAGCAAGGTTAGTGGCACCTGCTGTTACTGTTTAAAGTGAGGTCAGACTTACTACCTTTTGGGCACTCGCTCAGGTATTTTTAAGGTATGGTGCTCAGGAACTGACCTCATCTTCTCCAGGTGCCACACTGGGATCAGGCCCACAGGCTGCAGGCCTGGGAGGGAGGTGAGTTTGGTGTGCAGCGGCAGCCCCTTCACGACAGGAGGGTGGTGAAGGAGTCCCACCCCTCCCAATACCTTCTGTTCATCTCAAACAAGTGCCTTAGTTTTTGTTTTGGGGTGTGCGTGCAAGGAAGGCCCTCTGGCTAATTCACACTCCTCCCCTGCGTGGAGGATTTTTTTACACAGTTTGCATCTGCCCCATGCCTTCCTGCTTTATAGATTTGTGGAGAGCTGGTGCTTTGCAAAGTGCCAGTTCAGAGGAGAGGGTGGAAAACGGGCTGGGCTAGGGACACCTGCGTGCACTGAGCAAAGCAAAACTCTGAACTCAGGGGGCTTGTGTCCCGTGCAGGGGTGCGGCAGCTTCTGAGAGTCTCAGAGGCATGTCCAGATGAGGTGTGGGGACAGTCCACGGAGACTGGCGATGGGAACTCTGAAATCGGGGCTGGCTCGGGGCTTCCGGTCTTCCCAGACTGTAGGTGGAGCCGGTGGACGGGGGCAGGGCAGCCGGGGCGCGGGGAGCGTCTGCAGGCAGCTCCGGAGTCTGCGGGGCCGACGCCTGTCAAGGCAGGGGCCAGCGCCAGGGCGGTGCGTGGGGCTGCGGGCAACCACGTGGTGCTCTCCTTCTCACGTGAGGGGGCCCGGGAGGTAAAGGACAAAGGGTCAGCACCAGCTTCCGGGCAGCCAGCAGCGGGCGGGGAGGGGGGTGCGCAGGCACTCACCCATCGGTGGAGGCCGTCACCAGGGCCACTTTATTCGCCAGCGGGTCCCGGCGCGCCCCCCCGGAGCTGGCCATCCGCAGCGACTTCCACACCTGGGCACAGCAGCCCCGCAGCAGCCCCGCCTTCTGCATGGCGACCGAGCGGGGGTGCGGCCCGGGGGAGGTGACCGCGGCGGCTCGCCCTGTTGCCCGCCCCGTTGCCCGCCCCGTTGCCCGCCCCGCTGCCCCGCCCCGCCCCGTCCCGCGCGCTGGGAGCTGTGGCCGCGGGCGCCCCCTGCCGGCACCCGGCCGCCGAGCCCCGTGGGTCAGTCAGGCCACCCCCCACCCGCTTCCCCGTCCTCCGGGTCTCCCTTCCGCGTGTGCTGGCCCGCGCCGTCTCACGTGGAGGGGAGTGGGGGTGGGAAACACTTTGAGCTACACCTCCAGAGGGATTTCCTTTTCCAAGGGCGTTTGCAGCTGCGGAGGCGGCAGCCCGCAGGAGGCCAGATGTTTTGCACTGGCCCCTGGAGTCCATCCAGGTGAGGGTGCAAGAGCTGGGGGCAGAGAGAGAGAGAGAGAGAGAGAGAGGTGACGGGAGCTGCTGAGTTAGCCCTGGCTCTGCCCTTCGCTGGAGCTCAAGGACACCTGCAATCTCACAGGCCTGGAGGGGCAGCTCTGATCACGTGGTCACCAGCGTGCAAGGCTGCGGGTCCTGGCGGGGCAGGGTGGCCAGGAGGAAGGCGCACTTTATAGTAGTCTTAGGAGGTAGTCGGGAGGTCAGAGGGTTCCAGGCCATTCTGGGGAGACACAGAACGGAAGCACTGGCATTTTCCTAAGTCACCCAGGTCTTAGCCTCACCCTGATTCAGTACGGATTTGTGGAATGAGAAAGTGTTTGGTGAAGGGTAAATGAAACACATAGTAATTATTGACACCATATAGTAATTATTATTGCTGCCCCAGGCTGGGCTCGCTCTTCATCTGACCTGAGTAAGCTGGAGTGGGTGATGAATCAAGTTCTCACCAGCTATAAATTCTGTGTCCAAGACTTCAGCCTCCAGTTCTGCCAAGTGAGCTGGAATGATCTCCCTCCTGGGTTTCTGGGAGAATTAATAAATCTAGATGGCTTATGGTATACTCTAGAAGGGCCCCAATAGACCCCAGTGGCAGCATTTGAATTGGTTTAACACAGTGGCCTCCAAAGGCTAGGAGAGAGGTAAAGCAAAATGAGAGAAAAGAACAGGACAATAGGATAATTTTCCTGAGGAGAAGCATATATATATATTAAAAATTTTAAATTTTATTTCTATAAAGCTGTTCATAATAATTCATTACATTTAATAGTCAAACACCAATCTCATCACCATTGTATCTTCCCACCACCATATTTAGAATATTTTCACCCCAAATCCCAAACTTGTGGCCCCCAAAGCAGAACTGAAACAATTTTGTATTGCTTGTTATGAATAATCTGCTAAAAATGGTCCCATAAAGTTTTCTTAGAGGAAAGTGTGTGCAGATTGCTGTAGTTCATCCAGGAGCCATTAAGCTCTTGTATAAGAGATTACTAACATGTTAGTTAAACCCCATCACGTGTGCTACTCTTGGTACTCTTGGTACATCAGTGGTGTAGAGTATGAGAGGTCGTGCGGCTGTGAATGCGTCCGCCTGCTCCAGGAATTCTAAAATTTAGAATGATTATACATACAGCAGAGTCACTCATGGGTGAGGCTTGTCTGAGCCTGTGGAGAGCGGCCATGAGCATGGCAGTGATTGAGTTCTGGAGGTTTTTGGCTCTCTGGGCTCTGTTGCGGCAGTGACGGAAACTCACCTGCCCCCCTCCTAACTGCCCTGGTGAAGACAGTCTAGCACAGGGGCTGGAGGCATCTCTGCGGCATGTCATTCTATGTTGCTCTCTTCCGGGAGCTTTATTTCTCAGAGAAGTATATATATGTATGTATATATATATATATACATATATATATATATATATATATATATATATATATATATATTCTTTTTGGGTCACACCCGGTGATGCTCAGGGGTTACTTCTGGCTTTGCACTCAGGAATTATTTCTGGTGGTGCTCAGGGGACCATATGGGATACTGGGAATCGAACCCGGGTCAGCCGCGTGCAAGGCAAACGCCCTACCCGCTGTGCTATTGCTCCAGCCCCTCAGAGAAGCCTATTTATTTATTTATTTATTTTTTATTTTATTTTTTTTATTTTTTGCTTTTTGGGTCACACCCAGCGATGCTCAGGGGTTACTCCTGGCTTTGCACTCAGGAATTACTCCTGGCGGTGCTTGGGGGACCATATGGGATGCCGGGGATCGAACCCGGGTCGGCCGCGTGCAAGGCAAACGCCCTACCCGCTGTGCTATCGCTCCGGCCCCAGAGAAGCCTATTTAACTTAACAGTTAGATCTTTATACTGGGATAGGGTTCTGCCCCTTTTCTTGAATGTTAGTCTTTTCTTTTTCTTCTTCTTTTTTTTAATGTTAGTCTTTTCTCTTAGGGAAGAGGATGGGGTGGGGGTATGGTTCCAGTGGCAAAGCCACATGTGTAGCATATGGGAGGCCCTGAGTTTGATCCCTGGGGTTGGCAAGCCCCTGTGCACAGTTGGGCGAGAACGAAATGTAGCCCCTGTTTTTCTTTAAAAAAAAAAAAGAAGAAAAGATGATAAAAGATGGATAGGTTGAGCAGAATGTTACTAGTTGGTAAAACGACAAGTTTGGCAACCAGATATACCTATGTGTAGAATTAGAGGAAAGAGAATTCTGGTCTGAAGATCAAACCCTGGTGAGTGTTGTTTCCTAGGATCCATACTTGCTGAAGAGTCACTTAGAAGATGTGTAGGGCAGCAGGTCAGGGAAAAAGGGACTCAGATTTCACAAGGGGATGTGAGGCCCATGCTAGATTTATGGTGTCTTCCTCTGCGGAGCGGGTATAGATGTGCCGTGGAGCTTTGGTACTCAGCACATCCTGATGAGATAAACGAGCTTTAGTCTAATTTCCCCCACGTCCAGGAAAACTGACTCTCTGACTGGTGCCCCTCAGTCTGAACCTCATGAATTATTGACAGCAGACACTGGATAGCGCGATGCTCCTCTTCCTCCTCTGGGCTAATGCATTGTGGGAACCCTTCCCAGCGCGCCACACCTGCCCTGGGAGCCGGGGGAGGCTGTGTGGGAGAACCGGAGCCGGGCATCTCAGGCTGTGGGTGCAAAGGCACAGGCCTGCGGGCGTATTTGATCTCTCTACAAGGACTGCCCAGAGGCGGATAGCCAGGTCTAGGGGCAGGGGTGGGAGAGGGAGACCACGGCCCAAAGAACATTTCTGGGGAAAGAAAATTCTGACCTTGGCGCTTGGTCATTGTCCTTTGCGTGGGTGAAAGTTCGATCTTTGATACTGTTATTTTGAATATTATCCAAAATTAATTTTTTGCATAATTATTATTAACTTTGAATAATCAAAATGCCATTATATTCAACCTTATATAAGTTTCAGGTGTTAATTACTGCAAATCAACATCTACCCAGACTATGTTAACTTTATCACTAAGAGTCCTGTTCTAGCCTTTTTTTTTCTTTTTGGGTCACACTTGGCGATGCACAGGGGTTACTCCTGGCTCTACACTCAGGAATTACTCCTGGTGATGTTCAGGGGACCATAAGGGATGCTGGGAATCAAACCCAGGTCGGCTGCGTGCAAGACAAACGCATTACCTACTGTGCTATCGCTCCAGCCCCCTGTTCTTGCCTTTACCATACAGTTGACCCCTTTGATTCACTTGCCCATCACCCTCTGCCGTTTCCCTTCTGCTTTCCGTTCCCTGGACCTTACAACCAGAGAACAGTACCATTTTCTTTGGGCCAGCACAAGGAACACGAGGGAGTAGACCGTGAACTGAAAAAGGTAGAGGAAAGGCAAGAAGGGTGGAAGGTTCCAGTCCCTACTCCTCCTCAAGCTGGAATGTTCAAGATGGGGTGGGAATTCCTTGGGGGAATCGCATGCCTGCGTCAGAGTCTCTTTGTAATGGGAAAGCTAATGGGCATTGGGATTGTTCTTGTATGCATCTCCTCACTGCAGATCTTGAAGAAATGGCTCTGTCATGGGGAACCTCACTTCCATCTTGCTTTGGGGAATGTCTCTGAAGGGAACTCACCTGGGATGGAATTGAGGCTTTGCATTTGCAGCAGCACTCCCAGTTTTGTCACTGAGTTTATTTTCTATGTATTGGACACTGATCCCAGACTGATCACTGACAGGAGTATCACGACAGAAGCCAGGGCCGGTGGCCACAGCTCTTGTGAGACATTTGCCACATGTGACGAGTGCAAAGTGCTTCCTGCCACTTTCCCTGAATGACACCAGTGGGGGTGACATAGGCATTTTTATTTCCATATGTGAAGTCAGAGTGAGTCAGGACACACAGATCTGCTGTGTAGGGGACTGGCTACACTTTATTCGTCTGCCCTAATTGGGGAATAAAAATCTTCACAGAAATTAATTTCCTCTGAATTGAAAATTTACTTTTAGCATCAGGATGCTTTTTTGTTTGTTTGTTTGGGATTTTGGGCCACATCTCACTATTGTCAGGGCTTTCTCCTGGCTCTGTGCTTCGGGATCACTCCTGGTGGTGCTTGGTGGACCGTATGTGGTGCCAGGGATGGAACTAAGGTCAGCCAGGTGCAAGGCAAGAGCCTTAAAAAAATCACCAAGGGCATTTTTATTTGGTATTTTAAAAAGTAATTTATCAGAAAGTAGTATGCAAAATATACAATGAATATAGAATGTGATATGTTTTTTCTTTCTTAAAGAAGTAACTAGAGAGACCAGGGAGATAAATCTGGTCAGGGACACATGTTTTGCATATGAAAGGATATAAGTTTATTTTCATAGTTTTTTTCCCTAGCATCTGTTTTAATTTTTCCCCCTAGAGGTTTCATCCATCTCATCTTGGTGCTTCTCAATCTTTTTCTCAGCTGGTGTTATTCTGCTGCTCAGACCTTCTATTGAGTTTTTTGTACCACCAACCATACTCTTCATTTCTGATTGTAATGATTTTAATTTCCATTCTCCTATTTTCTTGTGACTATTTGTGCCTGTGTTTCTTTGAGCTCATTAAATTTTCTCACCATGGTGTTACTAAAGTTATTTTCTGAGCATTCACCTAGCTGGTAGATGCTGGCTGATTTTTTTTTTCTTTTTGGGTCACACCCAGCGATGCACAGTGGTTACTCCTGGCTCTGCACTCAGGAATTACCCTGGCGGTGCTCAGGGAACCATATGGGATACTGGGAATCGAACCTGGGTCAGCCGCGTGCAAGGCAAACACCCTACCCGCTGTACTACTTACTGCTCCAGCCCCAGGCTGAGTCTTCTGTGACACTGTTTTCACTCCTTGAACTTGGTGTGCTTTTGAGCCTTCCTCATTTCTATACTTCTGCTGTGCTCAGGGTGAATATTTGCCTTTAGGCTCTCCTGTGAATCTCTGAGGGATTTGGCTGGGACTTGTTCTTTCCCTTTCTTGCCTGTCGGGCATGGGGGCTCCTAGTCAAAAGGGAGGGGATCCTGCCTCCCAGAGTCCACAACTGAACCTCATCAAGCCACCAAACCTCCAAGTGGTGCCAGGTACATTGATTTCTGGGCCTGAAAACTCTGCCACCCCCTCAGAATGGGCCGGGCAGTCCCCCTCCCTTTCATGCAGGCCCTGCAGCCCCCACAACAACATCCTCCAGCATATAAACAGGCCAGTCCCACACTTCACTGGACTCACAGCCCAGTGGAAGCACACCAGCTCTGATGGGAAAGTTGCATAGCAGCCCACCAAGCTCATCAGTGAACGACAACTACAACACAGAAGGCTCCACAGCCCCAACAAGCTCAGTAAATCCTCAGTGACTTAGTAACACCCCTGTGAGATGCAGCAATGAGCATAAACTGACTTTTTCTGATCTATTTTTTGATATCTCTATTTGGCTTCTAAAATAAGCTATATCAAGGAAATTATTTTGTGAATGCTAAGGGGGCAGGCTGGGGGTGAGGTGGGAACATTAATGGAAGGAAGGGCATACTAGTGGTGTTGTTGGTGTTGGAACATTGTATACCTGAAACAACTGTATTATGAACAATTTTGTAAATCACTTTGTTTAAATCACTGTCACTGTCATCCTGTTGTTCATCGATTTACTCTAGTGGGTGCCAGTAACGTCTCAATTTGTCCCCACCCTGAGATTTTAGCAGTCTCTCCTTACTCATCTTTCCCAACAATTGGAGGCTTCTTTCAGGGTCAGGGGAATGGGACCTATTATTATTACTGTTTTTGACTTATCGAATACCCACGGGGAGCTTGCCAGGCTCTGCCGTGCGGGCAGGACACTCTCGGTAGCTTGCTGGGCTCTCCGAGAGGCATACATATATATATTTTTTCCTCTATGATTTTATGGAAAATGGGTAGGGAATGTTTAAAAAAAATAAAAGTCTACAGAGAAGTTAGTCAAGAGACGAATCTTACCTGGGATGGTGGGAAACCTAGCAGAGGTCCCGGCATTTAAAAAATATTAAAGTTTCTACTGTTTAAAATGATAAAAATAACAGAAATCCATAATTTATATTTTTGGGTTGTACCTGGTGGTACTCATGAGCACTCCAGACTCAGTGCTCTGTGATTGCTCCCAGAGGTGCTTGGAGGACCCAGCAGTTCTGGGGTTCTGAGGACCCAGGACGCCTGCATGCCAAGTATGCTCTCCAGCCCACTGAGTTTTCTCTGGCCCCTGTTCATGATTTTTAAATGAGATAGAACTCCTAAAATGAAAAGTGGAAAAGCAGCTCTTCCCTATGCGTCTTTCTTTGCTTCCCTGCAGCTCTCGGTCTTGTGCATCCTTGTAGAAGTCACCCTGAAAAATACTTCCTCTGCATGGAATGACACTTTACACACTGTCCTTCAGATGGCTTGCTTCTTTTCTGTTCCCCCCTGCTTCTTTCTTTCATTTCTTAAAATACATTCTTTGAGATTGCTGTGAGTGGTACACAATAGATCTGCCTTATTCTCTCTCTCCCTTTTAAAAATAGCAGTAAAGTATTCCATTGTGTGGAGACTCCGTAATTTATATAGCTAGTCTCCTACTGACGAACCTTTAGGTAGTTTCCAGTGTTTTGCTATTTCAAACAATAATGAACAACCTTGAATGTACACGTATTTTGTGTTTGTTGCAAATGCATTTGCACCCTGGGTCAGATGTTTTACATCGATGACTATTGTTAAATTACCTTATTATTTTTTTTTTAACCAATTCTGATGATTTTGTTGTTCTAAAGCAAGTTTCCTTGCTGCCTTCCTCTCTTACACAGGCATAAACTTTGGGTTATGGTGAAAGCTTAGTGAATAGTGACAGTGGGTCCTGGGCTCAGTGGCTGGAGTTGGGGTCTCATATACTTGGAGCTTGCAAACTGGAGTCCTACTCATGGCCACTCAAATTTGTCATTGAGAATGACTATTAAGAATTGCCAAATTTTAGAATTTTTAAAAAATGGCAGAAATTGATTTTAATAGGAAATATTTGATTTTTAAATGTTGACATTTAGAAATTTACTTTACAGAAAAAAAATACAACAAACCCAACAATGAGTGGATCTGTGGGTGCTAGTGATGGACATGGTGTCTGATATTAATTTTGTGATTTGCTTCCCTGTCTTTTGTATAGCCTATTCAATTTGTAGTCTTTCAGGCTCTCTCCCTGATCTCCCTGGCTTTGGTTGTGGTTTGTGCCCATTTCCAGAGAGCCTGGCTCTGGGCTGTGTGCTGTGCGCAGGCCCTGCTCTCTGTGAGAGCGGGGAAGGTTCTTACAGACACTCACTGCCTCCCTTCCTCACTGCTGCAGTTCCTCTCCTCTGCTTTTTGTCGGGAGGGGCGATGCTGGTAGGGGCTCAGTCTTGAAGCATCAACATTCTCTGTTGCTGGTCAGTTCTGGAACCCCTTGGGGGTGCTTCTGTGAATGCTGAGAGGAGGGCTTCAGGGAAGAAACAGTGTGGGGACAGTCACATTTCCCCAGATGTAGTATTCTTTATTTCTCAGAATGTGATAGCATTACTTCAAGGAATTCTTGAAGATTTGGGAGGAGAGCAAATTGGAGTAGACATAGACAAATGCCCCCCAAATGGGGTGCTTATGGGCTCCTTTCTTTGACATAACCAAATTCTTCTTCCTCCTCCTCTTCTTTCTTCTTCCTCCTCCTCTTCTTCCCCCTTTTCTTCCTCATCTTCTTCCTCCTATTCCTCCCCTCCTCATCCTCCTCCTATTCCTCCCCTCCTCCTCCTCCTCCTCCTCCTCCTCCTCCTCCTCCTCCTCCTCCTTCTTCTTCTTCTTCTTCTTCTTCTTCTTCTTCTTCTTCTTCTTCTTCTTCTTCTTCTTCTTCTTCTTCTTCTTCTTCTTCTTCTTCTCTTCTTCCTCCTCCTCCTCCTCCTCCTCCTCCTCCTCCTCCTCCTCCTCTTCTTCTTCTTCTTCTTCTTCTTCTTCTTCTTCTTCTTCTTCTTCTTCTTCTTCTTCTTCTTCTTCTTCTTCTTCTTCTTCTTCTTCTTCTTCTTCTTCTTCTTCTTCTTCTTCTTCTTCTTCTTCTTCTTCTTCTTCTTCTCTTCTTCCTCCTCCTCCTCCTCTCCTCCTCCTCCTTCTTCTTTTCCTCCTCCTCCTCCTCCTCCTCCTCCTCCTCCTCCTCCTTGGGCCACACCTGGTGATGCTCAGGGATTACTCCTGGCTCTGCATTCAAGAATTACTCCTAGTGGTGCTCAGGGGACTGTATGGATGCCGGAATCCAATCCAGGCTGGCTGTGCACAAGGCAAACCAAATTCTTTTTAATATACTTGAAACTTTATTTAAACACTGTGGTTTACAAAGTTGTTCATAATACAGTTGTTTCAGACATTCAATGTTCTGACACCAATCTCAACACCAGTGGGAACTTTCTTTTTTTTTCCTTTTCTTTCTTTTTGGGTCACACTGGGCAATGCACAGGGGTTATTCCTGGCTTTGAACTCAGGAATTACTCCTGGTGGTGCTCGGGGGACCATATGGGATGCTGGGAATCAAACCTGGTTGACTGCGTGCAAGGCAAAAGCCCTACCCACCGTACTATCGCTCCAGCCCCATCCAGTGGGACCTTTCCTCCACCAATATCCCTAGTTTTTCACCCACCTCCCAAGCCTACCCTTTTAGCAAGCACAAAATAATTTACTTTACATTGCTTGTTATAATGGATCTATCGCAGTGATGTTACTAAAGTCATTGCGGAGGCTGGAAAGAGAGCACAGTGGGTAGGGCTCTTGCCTTGCTCATGCCTGACCCAGGTTTGATCCCTGGTATCCCATATGGTCACCCAAGCACTGCCAGGAGTGATTCCTGAGTGCGGAGCCAGGAGTAAGCCCTGTGCATTGCTGGGCGTGAGCCCCCTGCCCGCCCCCCCACAAAAAAGTCATTGAGGATTTATTGAGCTGTTAGGTGCTAGTTGAGCCTTCTGTGTTAATAGTCTTCTCTCACTGAGTTTAGTAGGTTTCTGTGCAACTTTCCCATCTAATTTGTTGTGCTCCTACTGGGTTGTCAGTGCTTAAATTTGGGAGGCAACTGTGCACTCCAGGAGCTGTGGGTGGTTGGGATGATTCAGCAGCTTCGTGTCTCTTGGAGATTAGCTGTGGAGCTGGGCTGATTATATGTCGGAGGAAACTGGGTGTGAGTGGGGCACTGGGTCTTTCAGCAGGGTCGGAACTCGGCCTGCCCCCATCCCAAGAAGGCACCAGAGATCTCAGCCCAGAGGTCTGACCTGCTTGGGACAACTCAGTGGTGGCTTTTCCCTCACAACCGAATTCTCAGCTCAGTTTGCAATACGGTGGTTCCCCTTTCCTCCCTCTGAGTTTCACTGGCAGGACTGGAGGTGGTGCAGAAGATGGCTGGTTCCTCCTAGGAAGAAGGATCAGATGGGCCTCTGGTGACTTCTCTGTCTTAGGCTTTCCCCAGCCCGGGGCCACACAGGACGGTTACCTGAGCACCTCAGGCTAGTTTCTGCCTGACTCCTCCAAGGGCTCTGTGAACGGTGTTGGTTATCTCCGCGTGGTCAGCCCTGGCAGGTCCTCCTCAGTCCTGCTTCTTCTGGTTCTGCTTCACACTGGTGGCTCCACTGAACCCTTTGGATGTCTGACTCCAAGCTTTCCCTAGAGAGTTCTTCCAATGCAAGACCATATTCTGGGAGAATGCACTCTGAAGAGAGGAGAGTGTTTCCCCAGAGAATCTGTCTGCTTCTTTAATGACACTGTCTGGGCCTCTGAAGCAAGAACTCCGGAACCACAGCTCCTGTCAGGGAGTTGTTTAACGGGGCCTGCAGTGGAGGATGGTGGGGTGGGCTTTGGCAGTTTCAGGCTGGGTCCTGTTTGTGGAGCTTCCTCACGCTTCCTCGAAGTCTTTCTGCTGATGGGAGGTGAAGAAATGTCTTCTCATTTCTTCTCCTGAGGTAACCCATTTTCCAGAAACTTCTGGAGCACCTGAACACATACATGCACACTTTCTCAAGAACCCACTATTAATTCGTAGGACCATGCTGTCTAGGTCCACACTAAAAGAGAACCATTTGCCTAGAAGTACCAGCCTGCCTTCTCAGGAGATAACTTTTGACATGATGTGAAAACAGCAGTTTCCTGCTCCCACTTCTAGAACAGTGTAGAAGGCCTGTGGAATGAGAGGAGTGAGGCCCATCACAAGCCTTGCGCAGGACAGAGCAGTTGACTTCTGTGGTCTGGGTGAGTTCAACTCCTTGAAGCAGAACTGCACCGTGTAAAATCTCTGCAGGGGAGGTGGGGCAGTTTAAGAATGCTATTATCTTCCTGCCTCTGGCAAACCCTCAGGAGTGAAAAGGGGTGGGTGTGTCTGGCTTTTGAGTTACAGCCGCTCTGCCCACTCATTTTGAATTTAACGATGCAGGTTTTATTCATGCTTTTTGATATTTTGTAGAACAAAAAGAAAAAAAGAACCACACAACATACTTTCTCTACCTTGATTAAAATTTTCTTTTTATTTGAGGAAATTCTAGGCTCACAGTACAGATTCAAAAGTTGTGCTACAGCTTCCCCTGGACCCTTCTCCCAATGTCTCCCGGTCTTTCTCGATGTGAGATGTATAGGAAGATGTCCAATCGAGGCTAAGGGGACCATATGAGGGTCTGGAGATCGAACTGGGTCAGCTACAAGAAAGGCAAGAGCCTTACCCACTGTACGATCTCTCTGGCCCGATTTTTAAAATAAAAAAAGTATTCTTTTAAAAATTTATTTATTTTTTATTGTTTCACTGTGAAGTACAGTAACTGTACTTTCATGTTTGAGCTTTACTCATACAGTCATCAAACATCCATCCCTTCAGTGCCTGTTTTCCACCACCAAAATCCCCCCAACACATCTCCCCCTGCCTGTGTGGCAGACAATTTGCACAATACTCTCTTTCTCTACCTTAGTTACCTTCAATATTTCGAGACCAGTTCCACTACCCCTTATACCTGCCGAAAATGCAATGCTAGACAACGTGTTTTGTATTGCTTGTTATGGATACAATATAATGTCCCGCGGTCGCCAGAGGTTCCGCATGCTCTAGGAATTCTAAACTTTTAATAATTAGGATCTGAAGAGATCGCTGCAGCACGTTGCTCGGGTCCAAGATTTGTTTGTGTGTCTCTGGATTGTGGCCGTGTGGGAGCTTAAGTAGACGGTGGCGGGATGTGGCATCATCTCGTATGCTATTGGAGCTTGGGGGGGTGTGAGGGCCCCGCCCTGTCCAGCAGGTAGGACCCTTTGTGGGGCTGAGGAGGGGACGCAGCCGAATGAACAGACGCAGAGACAGAGGAGGAGGAGAAAAGGAGAGAGAGAGCTTTATTCACTGGCAGCTACAGCATTTTATACTTGCCTGCTGTGAGGCAGGTAGTGGTATGCGTGCCCGGACCCCGTACAAACAGTAGTCAATCACAGATTGTGACATGTTCATCTATCATGTCAGGCACGGGTATCGGCTAGTGGAATGGTAAGGTCAGTAAGGTCAGTAACGGCGACCTTGTTAGAGAAGTTTTAATTAGGCCCCTGTTTGAGAAGTGCCAGGCTCTGTCTTACTTGAAGATAAGAGCCAGGATTGAAATATGGCTTCCTACAGGGGGGTAGGGGTGTTGGGAGAAGAAGGTCCTGCTCCTGCTCTGTCCCGTGAGGCTTGGGATTTGCCACCACTGCCAAAAAAAAAAAAAAAGAATTCTTATAAAGTCTTTATATGGGAGAAAGTCAATCATTTGACTCTTAGTATTTTATTGTTATGCAGATATTTTCTTGGTTTGACTTTTGGGGTTGTGCCCTTTTTGGAGGGGGGATCTCCAGAGGTGTTCAGCCACCCTGGTGATGGTCAACCTGAAGGTGAGACCTGACAGTATGGTACTTGGGCCCAGCAGGGCTGGGGGCCACCAGGCCTCTATCAGGCAGTGCTGCGGGTCCATGTATTACTGAGAATCACATAGGCAAGACCTCCCTTTGAGCTACCTCCTGACCCCAACTTTATGTCTCTTTAAAATCATGTAGAAGTTTAAACTTATTTTGGGGGGTGGGTATTTGGGTCACATCCAGTACTGGTTAGGTTTTTTGTTTTTGTTTTTTGACTCTTTACTAAGGAGTGACCCCTAACAGTGCTCTGGGATCTAACTGGGGTTGGTCACATGCTAGGCAAGTGACCTTAACCCTGTACTATCTCTCCAGTTAAACTTTTTATAGGATCAAAATGTCTCTAATTTTTATCTGACAGCTTCTAAGTTTTGTGTCATGTTGAGAAAAGTCTTTCCTACTCCGGGAGTATTAAAAATCCACTTGTGTAATCATTTAACTTGAGTGTGTGTGTGTGTGTGTGTGTGTGTGTGTGAATTTAAGTCTCTGGGCCATTGATTATTGGCTTTTATACAGGAAGTCTGAGTTATATGCTATGCCCTTATTTCTTTATTATATTTTCATGTATCTTTTAGCTAATGTATTTCCTTCCATTAATCTAACTTTTAGTTCTTAAGTCAATCTTCCTTATTTTTCTCTTTCTTTCTTTCTTTCTTTCTTTCTTTCTTTCTTTCTTTCTTTCTTTCTTTCTTTCTTTCTTTCTTTCTTTCTTTCTTTCTTTCTTTCTTTCTTTCTTTCTTTCTTTCTTTCTTTCTTCCTTCCTTCCTTCCTTCCTTCCTTCCTTCCTTCCTTCCTTCCTTCCTTCCTTCCTTCCTTCCTTTCTTTCTTTCTTTCTTTCTTTCTTTCTTTCTTTCTTTCTTTCTTTCTTTCTTTCTTTCTTTCTTTCTTTCTTTCTTTCTTTCTTTCTTTCTTTCTTTCTTTCTTTCTATTTTAGGGGGACACACCCAGCAATGCTCAGGGGCTACTCCTGGTGTGATACACAGGGAGTATCACTCCTGCGGTGCTTGTGGGACCATGGGAATCCAGGGATCAAATCTGGGCCTTCTGTATGCAAATGCAAAGCACGTTCTCCAGAGCTTGGAGCTGTCTCTCCAGCCTTACGTTAGGATTTTAATAGACATTTTAAAGAGTGAAAGGAAAGTGGAAAAGTGGCATAAAATAATTTCAGATAGAATGGCATGGCAGTCCAGAGGTGAGAAAGACAGTGTTTAGTTCGGGTGCTCTGCTAAGTTTCACGAGAGGGAGAGTTTTAAGATGAAGCCTGAGGGCGGGGAGAGAGGTCAGAGCCTGGAGCATGTGCTTTCAGTGCGGGAATCCTGGGTTCGACCTTGTTGATGCCTATTCCCCGAGCATCAGCGGGAGTGACCCCCCCAGTACTGAGTTAAATGGGGAGAGGTCCCCAAAAGAGAAAAAAAAAAAGAAAATGAACTTGAGTGATGAGCAACATTAGTCAAAAGGAATCAAGAGCAAAGGTATGGTGATAGGAAGAGGAGGATCTTGTGCATTTCTGTCATGGAACCATACTCTACCCCTGCGTTTTTGTATGTACAGACATTTTCTTTTGGCCACACTCAGTGGTGCTAAGGGATCACTCCTGACAGGCCTTGGGGTACCATATTGATTCTGGGTGGCCTGCATGCAAGGCAAGTGCCTACCTGCTATTCTATTACTCTGCTTCCCTATATGTGCATGTTTTAAAACAGAGTCAAGAGCACCCAGAAATCTTTGTATTACCAAAGTCTTTGTGTAGCCAAGGCCTGGGAACAACCCAAGTGCCCGTAACAGATGAGGGAGTGAAGAAACTGTGGTCCATGTACACAGTGGGATCCCAACTCAGCTGGAAGAGATGGTGGAAATCTGCAGTTTGCTCCATCTCGGGTCAGACGGTGTCATGTTCTCTGAAGTGAACAGGGAGAAGGACACATCCTGGGTGATATCACTCATATATGGAGGATAAAGAAGCAAAGCAAGGGAGTAGAAAGTGGTCAATAAAAGCAAACCCTGAGACCACCAAGTAAAGGATGTTTGGAGGGCCTGCTCGGGATGGGAGATGCGTGCTGAAAGTAGACTATAGACGGAACATGATGGCCATTTAATACCTGTATTGCAAACCACAATACCCAAAAGGAGAGAGAAAGTAAAAAGGAATGCGCCTGCCACAGAGGAAGGGGTGCAGGGTAATGCGGGGGAGAGGGATGCTGGGACCGTTGGTGGTGGAGAATGGAGAATGGGCACTGGTGGAGGGTTGGGTACTCGATCATTGTATGACTGAAATGTAAGCACAAAAGTTTGTAGGTCTGTAACTGCACCTTATGGTGCTTCATTAAACGAAAATAATAATAAAGCAAACCCTGAAATACTGCTAACAGAACCCAGGCTTCCAAGTGGTGTGGGTGGGAATGAGGGAGAGAAGGGACTAGAGGCAGCGATGGAGACACTCTGGAGCTGGGTGTGGGACAGTAGCATTGTAAGACTAAAATATGAATATTCATACCGTTGTGAATCACGATACTTCAATACAAATAAAGGAATCTTGGTTGTTCTGGGCTACACCTGGGCGTGCTCCTGGGGCCATGCAGTGCCAGGGATTGAGCCTAGGACCTCAGACAGGCAAGACAAGTGCTCTGCCAGTCTGCAGTATCCCTGGCCCCAGATTCATCTTTTGCAGCACGTTGAGGATGTTTTTATAAATCATAAAGGCCGCAAGTTGAGTACCTATTTATTGGCTTGAAATAGCTAAGTTGGTTCTGAGCACCACCATGAGCAAACTTGGAATGAGCCTTCCCATTGTAGGAATCGGGGAAAATGTGAGCAGGTTAATAACAGCTTGCAAGTGGCTGCACTGAGATTCAGATTCATGGCCAGCAAGTACGCTAACAAGCAATAACGGGCCATAAAGCCTCACGCTGACCCGCCAGGCCTCATCTTTGGATGCACGAGCTGAGCTGGTGGAAGGCGAGAAGGAATCTGATTTTGAATGCCTTCCCTCCCTCCCTTCACATCCCATATCCAAAGGCTGACAGAGATGGGAAATACACTCTCTAATTCCCTTTTCCTTGGGTTGGGGAGACTTTGAGGTGTGATTCCCCCTGCTCCCCACCAATTCCATAAGACCTGCAGGAGTGGATCATAGTTACTCTGTATGCAGTTTCTCCTAGACTCCTTCCTGGTCCCACACCCCACTCCTCTTTCTCTTCTCCTTCTCCTAATTCATCCCTTTCACATGCATCTTCCTCTCAGGCAGTTAGTCCTTCGAGACATTTTTGTGTCAGAGATACGAGCTCGAGCTTGAGGTATATGTGTATTGGGTTGCGGTGTGTGTGTGTGTGTGTGTGTGTGTGTGTGTGTGTGTGTGTGTCTTTTTGGGTCATACCTGGTGATGCACAGGCGTTACTCCTGGCTCACGCACTCAGGAATTACTCCTGGCGGTGCTCAGGGGACCATAGGGGATGCTGGGAATCGAACCTGCGTCGGCCACATGCAAGGCAAACGGCCTAATCACTGTGCTATCGTTCCAGCCCCTGGGTTGCTCTTTCACATGTACTTCTTAGTGTATAGACACGACCTTGAAACACCACTGCCTGGTACCATATCAAACTGTTTCTGTGCTTGTAGTTCACTAAGCTGGAAAGTTTCTGGGGGTCGTGTGCCCCCCATCAGAGCTGCCGTTTTGATTGCAAGTCTTATTGTCCATGCAGTTCCCATTCCCGAGACGTAAAACAGATGGAGCAGAAAGTTCAAGTCTTAGTTCTAGAGAATACCATCAACTTTCACACAATTGGCGAGGCTGCTCTCGGAGCGCCTTTGCCTACTCAGCCTGCCAACTGGCTTTCAAAGTCCACCTCTCCCTCCCCAGAGATTGAGAAATAGTGGTGTAAAGGTCATGGGGGTGGTGGTGACATTTTTTTCTTTCTTTTTTTTTTTTGCAGATGCAGGAAGACCAGGTTTGCCTTGAGGAAGAGCCAGCAGGAGTCTGCTCACAGGGCAGGGCTGTCATCCTGGAGCTCTGGGAACAGCTCGGCTTAGAGAGGAGAGGAGAGAGAGAGGCGGAGAGTCGAAATCGGTCTCCATGCATCCCTGAAGCCAATGCAGTTAGGGAATGAAGGAGGGCTCGTTAGTAAGCACAGACTTACTAAGCACCTGTGAAATCTGGCGAAGGCATCAGCTGAGCTCATGTTGGTCTGTTGGTGGGGGATCTGGATTGCCAGAATCCACTGCGGGGCGGAGCGTGGGGTGGGGGGGCAGACAGTAAGGCTGAAATTGGTTGCAGTGAGGCAATGGAAAAGGCCAGCGTCACCTCCCCCGCCCCGCTTGGGAGCTCTGCCATCCAGATGTCAGCTGACAGTCCTGCGTGTCCGTTCACCATGTCAGCGGGCTTTGTATTTAGAGCCAAAGAGAAGTATGTCACACACCCGGTGGAATGATGAGGCGGAAAGCAAAGCAAGAAGATAGCTCGTCAAGCAGGATGGAGACAGCTACAAGCGCAGCATTGGCGGGGTTTGGGATTGCCCCAGGGACGAGGCAGGCTTTCTGGTAGACATGCACCCCCTGGACACCCCGAGTTGTGCTGGGCATGGGGAGGGCTGGTGACAGATCCTCAGCACCAGCCCAGGCCTCACCCGCCCCGCCTGCTGCCCTAGGTGGGAGGTCCGGGGCAGGGACAGGCCTCACATGTGCAAGAGCATGTTGCCATGGAGATGCATCTGCTGGCTTCCGAGATGGAGCCATTCCCATATGAGTGTCGGTTTCGAGAGTCACTTACTGACTCTGTTGTCTCTCCTTGTTCCTGGATGAACATCTGAGAGCCGCACTAGGGCTCAGAGAGGTCCAAGCTGGAAGGGGCGGTCGGATCTCTTGAGCTCTGAGACCTCCGAGGGGAGTTGAGCCTCACTCGATAGACTTGGGCTTGAGGCTGAGATGGCACCCTGTGGTGGATCACTCCAGGCTGATTCCTGGCTGGAAGCAGCAGACTTTGTTATTGGGGAGACTCTGTTTTTATCATTAAGATATGTATGTACATGGGGCCGGAGCGATAGCACAGCGGGTAGGGCGTTTGCCTTGCACACGGCCAACCCGGGTTCGATTCCCAGAATACCAGATAGTCCCCCAAGCACCTCCAGGAGTAATTCCTGAGTGCAGAGTCAAGAGTAACACCTGAACATCGCTGGGTATGACCCAAAAGGCAAAAAAAAAAATTAAAAAAGATATGTATGTACATATATGTAAATGCACCCACATAAATATATACAAATATTATTTTTTTTGGGAACCCTCCCTACCTAATTAGTCTTGGGGGTCACTTTCAGGATACATGACCTGGTAGTATGGGCCTGACAGGTCAGTACTTGGCTGCATGGTGCTGGGGTCACTTGGGACACATCTGGCAGTGCTGGTGGGGAATGTGGTGTCAGGGATTGAACTCAAGACCTTGTGCATGCAAAACATGGGGTCCAACCCTTTGAGCTATTTTCCTGCCTCTGTTACTCGTGAGAGTCTGGCATTCAACAATTAAAGGGATGTTTTGAGGGGGTGATTAGGAGAAGTCTTTGACTCTAGTAAGCAGAGCAGGGGTGGAGGTATCATGCCCTTAGCCCTAGTTTTTATTTTTTTCAGAAATTATTTATTTTAAAAATTGAATCACTGGGGCTGGAGCGATAGCACAGCCGGTAGGGCGTTTGCCTTGCATGCAGCCTATCCAGGTTTGATTCCCAACATCCCATATGGTCCCCTGAGCACTGCCAGGAGTAATTCCTGAGTGCAGAGCCAGGCGTAACCCCTGTGCATTGCCGGGTGTGACCAAAAAAAAAAAAATAGAAAAAAATAGAATCACTGTGAGATACACAGTTCCAAAGTCGTTCGTGATTGGGTTTCAGCCATATAATGTTCCAACACCCGTTCCTTCCCCAGTGTACATCTCCCACCACCAGTGTCCCCGGTTTTCCTCCTGTCCCTCCCACCCTCCCCCGGCAGGCACTTTTCTTCTCTCTCTCTCTCTCTCTCTCTCTCTCTCTCTCTCTCTCTCTCTCTCTCTGTTTTTTTCTCTCTCTGTTTCTCTCTCTTCCTCTCCCCCTGCCCCTCTTCTTTTGGGCATTATGGTCTGCAGTACAGATACTGAAAACTTATCATGTATATCCCTTTACCTACTTTCAACACCCAGTTCTTGTCCAGAGCGATCGTTTCTAACTGTTACTGTCATACTAGTCCCTTCTTTATCCTAGCTACCCTTCGACTCCCGTAGTCCCAGTTTCTGTCTTGCCTGCAATTCCTGGAAAGCCAGGTGAGAAAGGAGCCTTTGGCCTGTGCCGTGGGGGGCATTTAGTTTCTGAGGGGTTGGCTGACTCCCCAGCTCTGGCTCTGCCAGAGTTCAGCATGGGGGATGGTGGTACGGGCTACAGGGGCGATCCTCAGTGAGATCCTCAGGATGAGGAGGGGAAGAAAGGATGGTTTATAGTGACACCTGCTCCTCAGCCTCCTCTGGGGACTTACATTCCAGCGGAGGAGGGAACGCACCCCCTCCTATGGTCTTACCCACTTCTCATCCCCCATTAAGTCCTGACCCCACAACTCTGACTCGGGTGCCCTTTTGGTTGCAAAGAAGGCTGCATTTCTAGAGAGCGTCCACCAGAGGGCCACAGGGCCTCCCCGCTGGGTTCAGGCAGGGCTGAAAATTGAGCCTCATGGTTCCCAGGCCCGGACTGTCTCAAATGAAAGGTGAGCTCTTGGCTTCCTCCTATGCTGGAGCGAATGTGGGGCAGAAGAAGTTGCCTTGATTTCTGAGAAGGGACGTTTTAATTAGTTATTTTTTTTAAACTTTTTTTTTTTTAACTGAATCACTGTGAGATCGGCCAACACAAAGCTGTTCATGATTAGATTTCAGTAATACAGCGTTCCAACACCCATCCCTCCACCCGTGTACATTTCCCAGCACCAGTGTATCCAGGTTCCCTCCCATCACCCCCCACCACCACCCCAGTCTACCTCTATGGCAGGTGCTTTTCTTCTTAGTCTCTGTCTCTATCTCTGCCTCTCTCTCCTTTTGGGCATTGTGGTTTGCAATATTGATACTGAAAAGTTATCAAGAATATCTCTCACCTACTTTTAACCAGAAACTGCCCCTGGCGCCGTGTAATCCCATTAATGGCCAACATCCAGAGACTATAAAACCAAGCTCCTGGAAGAGAGCAACGCAGAGTCTTTTGCCCCTGCCCGTGCTTCAAGGCTGAGAGACACTTTTTTTTTTGTTTGTTTAAATTTTACTGAATCACTGTGAGATAGTTACAAGCTTTCATGTTTGGGTTACAATCAAACAATGATCAAACACCCATCCCTCCACCAGTGCACATTTCCCACCACCAATATCAAGGGCATACAGATAGGAAAGGAAGAAGTCAAGTTATCACTATTTGCAGACGATATGATACTATACTTAGAAAACCCTAGAGACCCTATGGAAAAGCTTCTAGAAACAATAGGTTGATATAGTAAAGTGGCAGACTACAAAATCAACACCCAAAAGTCCATGGCTTTCTTATATACAAATAATGAAAGAGAAGAAAGAGACATTAAAAAAATATCCCGCTCACAATAGTACCTCAGAAAATCAAGTACCTTGGAATCGGCTTAGCCAAAGAGGTGAAGGACCTATACAAGGAAAATTACAACATGCTACTTCAAGAAATAAAAGAGGGCACTAGGAAATGGAGACACATCCCTTGCTCATAGATAGGGAGAATTAACATGATCAAAATGGCAATACTACCCAAAGCACTATACAAATTTAATGCAGTCCCTATCAGAATACCCATGACATTTTTCAAAAACAAAACTTGTGACATCTTATAGCCTAATTCTCCCCTTCGGAGAACCTGGCAAGCTACCGAGAGTTTCCTGCCCGCATGGGAGAGCCTGGCAAGCTCCCCGTGGCGTATTCATATATGCCAAAACCAGTAACAATGATGGATCTCATTCCCTGACCCTGAAAGAGCCTCCAATTTGGCACCAGTGGGAAGGACGAGTAAAGAGAGGCTTCTAAAATCTCAGGGCTAGAATGAATGGAGACGGTACTGAGACCATTCGAGAAAATCGACGATCAACGGGATGATGATGATGATGATGATGATGATGACTTTTTTTTTTTCTTTTTGGGTCACACCTGGCAATGCACAGGGGTCATTCCTGGTTCTGCACTCAGGAATTACCCCTGGCGGTGCTCAGGGGACCATATGGGATGCTGGGAATCGAACCCGGGTCAGCCGCAGTGCAAGGCAAATGCCCTACCCGCTGTGCTATTGCTCCAGCCCCTGATGATGACTTTTAACCCTCAGATCTTGTCTGGTGTGATTATTTCCAGCTATGAGCGATAGCATAGTGAGTAGGGCATTTGCCTTGCACGCGGCTGACCCGGGTTTGATTCCTCCATCCCTCTTGGAGAGTCTATCAAGAGTACCCACCTGCATGGCAGAGCCTGGCATATTCGATATGCCAAAAACAATAACAACAAGTTTCATAATGGAGACATTATTGGTGCCCTCTCAAGCAAATCGATGAACAACAGGAAGACAGTGCTACAGTGCTACAGACAGTTCTTAGTTCTGCTTTTTCTAAGAAGGGTTTGATTTGAAAAATTTGCAAGTGAGGAAGTCAAAGTAGGTGTGCGTGTGTGTGTATGTAGGCATTTATATGCATCTGTACATTGGCACATGGGTGCATTGTATAGGAGGAGTGAATATGGCAGGAAATATATGGCAGGAAGTTGAGATAATTATGGTCATAACAATAATGCCTGTAGCATCAGTTTAAATGTTATTTAATATCCTAGAAATCAGAACTGAAAAAAAGACCTTGGGAATAATTTGGTGGTCCCCTTATTTATGCTAAGGAAACCGGCATAGTTTTGACTGCTTTCAAGATGCCTGAGCTGTTGAGAAACTTTAAGAATGAGGGTCATAGGTAACAAGTTATGAAGGGGTTTGTAGCATCATTTTAGTTTGCTATTCCATTGTTGCTTCCCCTTGTATAAGCCCAGCCTGAGCCTTCTCAGTAGCAGCAAAGCATAAAAGGGCATATTTCAGTTTTGTAATGAAAATGGCTCTCTGCTTCTCATTCCTTTGGTCTTTGGATTTGTTTTAGAGTTTATTGAATCACAGACTAGAAGGTCTGGACATGGTAGGATAATTATCTAGGAAGATGGTGGAGTGTACAAACCCAATCAAACACCTAATCATAAATTCTATTTAAATCATAAATTTGCTGTAGAATTTTCAGCAGTACGGAAGAGATCAGTGACCATAGTAACTGAAGGAAGAATGCATTAAACTGGGAAAATTTATGTGGGCTCCCTGAAAAAGTTTCATCAATCCAAAAGACCAAAGAACATATAGAACATTTTATTTTAATTAATCTTAGAAAAGAGCAACCACAGGAAGCCACACATAGAATTCTGTAAAAGGTTGGAGCCTCTTTTCAAAGAAATGAAGTGGGCACTACATGCTTTCAAGTAGAGAAGGTCAGAATCAAAAGGAAGAAAGGTAATGATTATTGCAGAAGAAAAATTCAAAATGTTATTTGAGCAGCAAAAAGCAGAAAGGGCATTTCAATCATTAAAAAGAAAACTTGAGCAATATATTCAGAACTTTAAGAGAAAAATTAAGAAAAGCAGCATTTCAGAAGGGCAGATTTGGGAATTAGAATTCAGCATTGCAAATTTTTGAAGTTAGACTTCCTGAATAAGCAGACACAAGAAAAAGACACTAAATCAATAATTAAAGATGCAGTAGAATGCATTTTTCCACAACCAGTAAGAGATTAGATTTGAACAGAGAGGAGACTTATGGCCTAATAGAATACTTATGAGCTACTGGAGGAGTGACTTGAGTATTTACAGAATAATTCTCATGCAACACAAACATCTTTTCATTTTATCTTCCCAGTAACTTGGTGAAGTGGACAGTTATTACTCGTTTCCCATTTTACTGAGAGAAGTTAGCCTCGAGAGGCCCGTTGATTTGCTCAAGGGATATATGACTAGTAAGAGAAAAGCCCAGGTTCTGTTTCAGGTCTTGATTTCCAAAGTGGAGAAATATTTTACTAATTTTAAACAACAAAAAAATGTATCTGTGATAATGCATGAAAGGAGTTCACCTTTAAAGGAAAATACATTAAAAAGACTGTCACCTTTTCTGGTGTCAATAAAAAAGGCTTGGTGCATTTGAATTGATATCATGGAAGATGAGAGGGAAAGACAGAGAGGGGGACTGAGAGGGAGGGAGGGGGAGAGACAGAGAGGAGATGGAGAGAAGAGATAGAGGGGGAGCAGAGCATAAAGAAGAGAGAGACAGAGTTAGTGAGGGAGACAAAGAGGAAAGAGGGAAAGAGATAAATAGAGATACAGGGAGAGAGAGACACAGATGGAGACATAGGGAAAGGGAAGGAGAGAAAAAAGAGAGAAAGAGAGAAACAGAGGGAGAACAGAGACAGAGAGGGAGATATGGAGATATAATAGACATAGAAGCTGTTATTCATTTCAAACGTTGCCCATCAGTCCTCATGTGGCATGTGAGACACCCCTAAACATGTGAAGGGTTTAGAATCATCTTATTCTAGATGATTCTGGGAACTAATTCTCACAGACGTCTCTTTTAAACAAACACAGAAACCTAACTAGATGACTTTGACCTGAGTTATCTATTACAGATCATACATAAATGAGAACAGAATGATGAAGCATTTTTCTTGATTAATATAATTACTGTATCTGATGGAACAAAAGAGACATCCTTGTAGCAGAATGAGGCCCTGGAAAACTGTCACTTCTTCTAAGAAAGTTATTTGGCTCATTGTAGCATGAAACGCAGCCTAGATATCTAGCACTGCCACTTGACTTTGCCTTAAAGCAATAATTCAAGACAGGATAAGTTATAGATGATGCTATGGATGTTACTTAGGTTGGGAACCTCTGAAATAAAAATCCCGTAATCAGGTGTTAGCTCCCATTGAATATATTATTATGTATCTTTGAAAAAAAGAAAGATGTGTATGAAGTTAACAATAGCAGTAGAATTTGTCTTTATAATACTGGAATAAAACAATGAAAAACTGCATGTAGAACCACAGGTATATACAGTGGGAGAGGGACTTGCCTTGTATGTAGTTGACCTGGATTTGGTCCCTGGGACTGCAGATGGTTCCTAGAACCTCATTAGGGATAATCCCTTAGCACAGGACTGCAGTGATAGCACAGCGGCATTTGCCTTGCAACCCGAGGCCCGCCCCCCGCCCCCAGTTTGATTCATCTGTCCCTCTCAGAGGGCCTGGGAAGCTACCAAGAGTATCCCGCCTTCACGGCAGAGCCTGGCAAACTACCTGTGGTGTATTCGATATGCCCAAAACAGTAACAACAAGTCTCACAGTGGAGACATTAGTGGTGCCCGCTCGAGCAAATCAATGAAGAACGGGACGACAGTGCTACAGTGCTACAGTACCCTTAGCACAGAGCCAGGAGTAAGTCCTGAGTACTGGTCACTAAACAAATAAATATAAGACAACAACAAAAAGGGAGAAATTAGGGCCGAAGTGATAATACAGCAGGTAGGGCTTTTGCCTTGCATGCAGCCAACCTGGGTTCAAGCCCTGGCATCTCCATATGGTCCCCTAAGCACTGCCAGGAGTAATTCCCGAGTACAGAGCCAGGAATAATCCCTGAGCATCACTGGGTGTGACCACCCCACCCCCCGAAATGAGGAAAAATTAGAATTTGAAGAAATGACAAATAATTTGCTTTTTTTTTTTTTGCTTTTGGGAGCACACCTGGCGATGCTCAGGGATTACTACTAGCTCAGGAATCACTCCTGGCAGGTGCTCAGGAGAACATAAGGGATGCTGGAGATTGAACTCGGCTTGGTCACATACAAGGCAAATGCCCTACCAGCTGTACTATCACTCTGGCCCGACAGAAGTAATTTAGAGTGGTGAGGCTATAGCTGACCTATGTCTTTAATTTAAAATTTATAAATGGTTAAGAAATTGCCGATGCTGTAGCTGAAACATGACCAGTCCCCTCCCCACCTCCCCGCCAGATGAGAGACTCATGGCCTCCACCTGCCAGGGTTAGAAACTCAGTCACAGCATGGGGAGACCAAGGCCCCAGAATATGGCACACAGTCTAAGGAGAGATTTCTCACTTTATGATGACTCCTGAATTTGTGTCCAATTAGAACAATGATATAAACCTATGTTGATTGCATTTCTGATCCCCACTTTGGGCCCTGTGGTCTGACACTTGGTAGATAGTTGAAGTTGTCTTGGTCTTGGACTGTCCAGCACTTTTAGTCAGTGTCCAAGTCACAGGAAGTCAGAGAGGAGAGACCACGCTGAGGGAGGGAGAGGAAGAGTGGCTGGCGTGGCCTGCCTGGGAGTCCTTGGGGAGGGTCAGAGACCTAGTTGAACCTTGGGCTTGTTGGTGAAGGGAACAGAGATTTGCCATGTGCAAGATGAGCTGAGATGTAGCAAAGGTCGCAGAGGACAGGTGTGTCCCCTGGGTGGTGAGGGGAGGAAGGCTGGGGTGAGAGGCAGTGGGGCCTGCTCTGGTCACTGTGATTCAGTGTGGCTGGAGAGTAGGCGGTGTAGGGACGGAGACCCATCTTTGGGCCCTACCTGGTTAGACCTTCTGGGCGTGAAAGGGATACTCCAGCAAAGCTTGGGATCAGAGCCAGCCGGGGCACATTGCCCCACCAGAGAGCCCCGTTGTCTCCACAATACAAGAAAGTAGGCAGCCGCATGTCCATGATGCATTGGACACAAGATGGCACACGGCCGCGTCTGCCTGACACATGTGATATAGGGTGGTTCGCAACCACATGTCCATGATGGATGGGACACTGGGCAGGATGCACCTGTGAGATTGCATGCTCAACACATACAAATACATTCCTGAAAATAGTGAAATTACATGGTAGTCAATACAAAAGTAATAGTTTATCAGTATTCATTTCATGAGCTTTTTTTTTTTTCTTTTAAATTAACAGGTACGGGGCTGGAGAGATAGCACAGCGGGTAGGGCATTTGCCTTGCACGCGGCCGACCTGGGTTCAAATCCCAGCATCCCATATGGTCCCCTGAGCATGGCCAGGGGTAATTCCTGAGTGCAGAGCCAGGAGTAACCCCTGTGCATCGCCAAGTGTGACCCCCCCAAAAAAAGCAAAAAAAAAATTAACAGGTACTTTTCCTAGTAGATTTATGTTCTGGGGGACAATGAAGTACAGAGATAGTTTCATAAACTGTCACAAAGGCCCTTGGTGGGGATGCTAATCCTGGGTTTGGTGGCTAGTGCTGTGATCTGGGGCCTCTAAGTTGCCTGCAAAGAGGCAGCTTGCAGACTCAAGTCCTGTGGAGTCCGGGCTGCCCAGGTCACCAAGGTTAGTCACCTTTTATTATTAGTTTTGGAAGACCACACCCAGCTTTGCTCAGAGCTTACCCCTGGGGCTTGGGGAGCCATTTGTGGTGCTGGGAATCAAACCAGGATCAAGCAACTTGACCCCCAATTTATCTCCCTGCCCCCTGGTCACGTTTTATTTTTATTTATTTTTGCTTATTTTGGGTCACACTGAACGGGTTACTCCTGGCTCTGCATTCAGGAATTACTCTCAAGCACTGCAGGGGCAACGCCGGGGGATCCTAACGGATGCTGGGAGTTGAACCTGGGCCTGGTCGCCTGCACGGCAAATGCCTTACCCGCTGTGCTATCACTCTGGCCCCAATTGGTCACGTTGTAGAGGGCTCTTTGCTCGCAGGAAGCTGGTCAGATCCACAGGTCCCATGATGTGGCAGCGAGGCGCTGGCTATGTTGCACACCTACAGCAGCTGTCAGGGGCCTTGTGCCTGTCCCGGTGGGACTCGGCTGCTCTCGGGGATGCAGGTGAGTGTCCACACCTGAGCCTTGGTGGAACAGCGGTGCAACCTTTCTCCAGCTCCCAGAAAGAGTCTGGTCTCTGCAGGCGAGAAGAGCAGCTCCGAGACGAGGCCTGTAGCAACGAAGTCCCTGCGGCTCACGGAGGGATGCTAACCGGTTTGTCCCAGCTTTAATTATTTCTATCAGCAGGCTTGGTAAAGCTCTGAAGTTAAATTTAAAGTTGCACAAGAATTTTATGAAGGCTCTGTCGAGTAAACTCTGTGTTGCTCCATTCACAGGCTCTAAAAGACTGATATTTGTTTATCTTACTATTTTCAAGGGGAAGAACTTTAGATCTTTCTCCCCAGGCCTCCCAAATAATGGTGGTGCATTTTCTCTCTAATGGCATAGAGTGCTGTATTCTGCTGACTTTATCGATCAGGGTTGAGATAATGGTAGTGGTTTGTTTGAAGAGAGAGAGTGAGAGAGAGAGAATGTGTGCGTGTGTGTGTGTGTGTGTGTGTGTGTGTGTGTGTGTGTGTGAGAGAGAGAGAGAGAGAGAGAGAGAGAGAGAGAGAGAGAGAGAGAGAGAGAGAAAATCATGCAGAAAGGTAGAATAGTCCTCTGGTTCTAGCTATGACCAAAAAAAAATTTTTTTTTGTTCCCTTTTATAAGCTTTTATTTCACTTTCTTTTCTCCGGGAATGAGAATAACACTTAAAAATTCAAGTTGATTCTGAAATTAGTCCAATCATGGAGATCTAATAATAAAAAAGAAACATCATCATTGATATTGCCAAGTTTAATACATTACATTTATATAATTATAACAACTAGTTGCATTAAAAATTTTGTTTAAAAAAGTTTGCCTTTTTGTATTTTGAGCCACACTTGGCAGTGCTTAGGGGTCATTCCTGGCTCTGTATTTGGGACTCACTCCTGGTGGTGCTTGGGGGAACTTACAGGGTGCTGAGGGTTGAACATGGGTTGTCCACATGCAAGACAAATCCCGTACCTGCTGAACTATCCCTCCGGTCCCTTAATTTTTTTTTGAAGATGACTATAAACACCTATTAAAACCCCAATGACTTCTCTTTTTTTCTGGTAACTGTTGTCTGAAAATATATCTGAATGTTATCTGTAAGAAATTTTTTTTAAAATTAGTGAATCACCGTGAGGTACAGTTACATACTTAAAAACTTTCGTGTTTGCATTTCAGTCATACAACGATAGAGTACCCATCCCTCCACCAGTGCCCATTCTCCACTATCAATGATCCCAGCATCCCTCCCACCATCACCCCATCCCCCCCACCCCACCCCACCTCTGTGGCAGGGCATTCCCTTTTGTTCTCTCTTTCCTTCTGGGTGTTGTAGTTACTGCAAGAAATCTTATATATAATATATTTTGACAAAACTGGAAAGTTATGTGAGAAGTTATAGAAATAAAACAGCCAGCATGTATAAATAGAATGTGTGTCTGTGAATATCTGTGTATATACATATGTGCATATGTAGACATTGTATATGCCAGATAATTTCTTCCTTCTGTTATATAGTGTAGAATATTAGTCTTCTTTTATACCATAATTTTATACACAATTTTATGACATACTAGTGATCCTCTAGAAATCTTGAGAAGGTTGACCAAGACCGAGAATCTATAGTTAAGTTTAGCTCAGTGACACAAAGTCCACTAATTAGTGGGTTGTCCAACTTGGGGCAGGGCTGTCTAGCTTCTTCTCTAGTCTGTGGTTCTGTGTGATTCTTGCAAAACCAGCCTTGGGCCTAAGACTGCAGTGATGAGGGCAGTAGAATCTGAAGATGAATCAGAAGGAAGCTCAGAGTCTAAAGAGAATGATCTAGAGCCCCTCACCCAGATACACACGATGAAAAATGCTACCTTTCTTTTCTTTCTCCCCCAAGGTGCTGAGCGAAGAGGAAAGTGGTAAAGAGATATTGGCATTGAAGGATGGGGTCTAACAGTGGAATTGCTCCGTGGCTGCTTGAATTCTTTCAGTTTCGTCTAGGGAAGGACAGAGGGAAGGAATAACTGGGTATTTTGCTTCTGCACAATTAAGGTCAGTTAGAGTACTACTGGGACCTGAAGCATTGCAATGTGGAAGAGAATTTATAGGGTTGGAGAGAACCTGGGACATTATTGGAAGCAAATGGACACTGCTTGTGCCATTGGTTTCGGAATACGATATACTTGAAACTCAATTATGAATAACTTTATAAATCACAATGCCTTAATAAAAAAAAGGAAAAACAAATTTAACAAATTTGGAGACATTGGTGGTGGGATTGGAGTTGGTACATTGTATGACAGAAGCAACTCTATTATAGACAACTTTGTAAATCATGGTATCTTTATAAAAATTAGGAAAAAGCATCATTTATAACGGATGTCAACTTCTAGTTATATGTGATAGCCCAATTTATAATATAAATGATTCCAAGGAATTAAATACTATGAGACCTTTATTGGCAGAATTGGTTGAAAATGATGTATTAGCCACAATACAAGTTCCTTAATAATTCCTGTGCCTTGCTTGGACATATTGACTACACAGCGTATTTATTCTGAATAAACGGTCTTATTAAGAGAGTATCTTGGAAGAGGTTGGAAGAGGTTTTCCCCCTGACCCCCCATCTCCCTGCCCACCACTAACTCTAAGTTTTACTATAGTCATTTCTGGAACATATTCACACCATTTCTTGGATGAATTGATCTCAAGAATTATTCATTTATTAGCAGGGAAACCAAGGGGTGGGCTGGTACAGAAAGAGTATGAAGATGGGAGGGTTTGCAGGTTGTCAAACTATGCTTGTGAGCATCTATTTTTAAAACCGTGAAAGGTTGTAATTTCCTTTCAAAGGCCACTAAGATGTGCAGGCCATCTCAGTAGTTAGGAAGGGTGTCCCTGCAAAGTGTTCCTAGGTGACAGGTGTGCTAGGCTCTTGGGGACAGAGGAATCGAATGGCAAGCGAATGGCAAGCAGCTGCAGAGTGGCCCATGACGGGAATCAGATTTCTCCCCAAGTAGTGCTCAGGCTAATAACAAAGAAAGCCCTGAATCTCAGGGGACTGGCTGCCAGGTAATAAGATCTGAGCTGTGAATTTCCCAAAGTCTATGTTTTTTTTTTTTTCCCTCAACTGCAGATAAATGTGCACATTTATTAGTTTGGGAACAAGTGTTATCACTGTCTCTGACAGATGCTTCTGTGATTTGAAATGGATCAGGAATGACTAAACTACTGTGACACGCAATAGTTTCAGCCTTTGCTGCTCGGACATGACTTGGGTTGGGACTATTCTGGAACCTACCTCATAGAGTTTGTGCAGATTCAAGGTTGAGGATTCAGTCCTCCATGACAGGCTCCCATTTCAGACCCACAATAATTTGGGGATTCCCAGACCACATAAACTTTAATTGATTACAGACTGGGAAGGTTCCCATAGCCTCTTCAGGTTTGAGAATTCACGAGGACTCACAGAATCACAGATGTACTGTATGGTCACACATTTGTTGTAATGGAATCAGCCCTAGACCAGCTGAAGGACATATGGGGTTAGACTGGGGGAGGGTCCCCAACACATGTTCTGAGCCCATCCTGAGGGAATAGATGTGTCATCCTCTGGCAACTGACATGATCACCAACCAGGAACCTCAGGGGCCAGATTTTATTTACTTAAATCAATGATTAAATCAATGTCCAAGTAATTGTACGTAATCTCATCCCTCGGAGCCGGGACAGGACTAATAGCATTTTGCTTAAAGTTCCAACCTTCTAATTGAGGATTGGTATTTCTGGTGACCAGCCTCACTCTGTATATGTCCAGGAGAATCTTGAATTATTTCATTAGCTTAAACTCTGCTGTGATACAGGGAGTTAAAGAAAAACAAAGATATAAATAAATTTAAAAAAGAAAGAAAAACAAAGACGCTGCTATCACAGGAAGTTCCAAGGGTTTTAGAAGCCCTTTTTCAGGAATATGGAACAAAGAGCAGGTAAGTTATTATGCCATAGTAGGAGAATGCAGGTAATGTGGGCAGGATCAAATTTAAGTGATATACAGTGGGGGTGAAGAGCAGTGGAGAGAGCACAGGAGCTAAGGTGCTTGCATTGCACATGGTCAATGTGCCAGCTTGACCCCTGGCACTGCATGCAGCTCTCAGAGCTCTGCCAGGGGCAACCCTTGATCCCAGAGTCAGGAATAAGCCCTGAGCACTGCTGATTGTGGCCCACTCCCCAGTGAGGAATGAATGGTATGTCGGAGGGTTCTGATCTGTTTCTCAAACTGGTGCTTGAATCATGTTTTCAAAACCCATATAAAGTCATGTCCATCCCTGCTTGAAATCTTTGGAGAGCCTTTTGTTAATATTAGGATAAGTAAAATCCCTATCCAGGTCTCATAGGTGCTCAGTTCGGTCCTGAATCCTGTCTTAGTCCAGCCTCAGTCTCAGAGCTCTGCCTTCGCCCTTAGTTTTTTTCAGTTTCTTGAATGTAGATGTCTTGTGGAGTGTAATAGTTTTATTGGAAAGCTACAACACCAGGAGCAGAGGAATGAAGTGAAGTTTCCTGAGCACATAAAATTAGTTAGTAAAATAACTGGAATCAGAATACCGAGCTCCTGACCTCAGACTTGAAAACGTTCTTTTCAATCTTCTCCTGAATTGGCTCATTTTGTGGGCAGATGAATAGAACGTTTTGTTGACTATCTTTCCACCTATCAGAATGTGTGGAACCGTGGCAAACTGCTTGTCCTATTAGTATCGCCTCATTAGATTCTTGGACTGCAGGAACAGGAAGAAGCAATTAATAGCAATAAGCTCAACTTTTATTAACTTTCCCCTTCAGGGATTCTGAGTAAAGAGAACAAAAAAAAAAAAAAAAAAAAAAACCACCAGATCACCAGAAAGCTCCAATTACAGGGAACTTGACTGCATAGCCAGATGTTAAAATTGCTACCAACACCCATGGGGTTCTCGCAGTCTGCATTGTAAAAAATGACCCATGACTTTACTCATATTAATACTGAAGTGATGATACGTTCATATTTGGTTAAAATCAATAAATAGAAAATAGAAGAAGGAGTTCAGCTGAGATAAAATCTAAAAATACCTCTAAAACATTTTTTTTGGGGGGGGCACATCTGGCAGTGCCCAGGGCTTACTCCTGCCTCCAGACTCAGGTAACACTTCTGGTGGGGCTCAGGGGACCATATAAAGTGCTGGGAATTGAACCTGAAGTGGCCCCATGCAAAGCAAGTGCCCTACACACTGTACTATCATCTGGCCCCTTTAAAACATTTTTTAAAAACAATTTTATCACTATGAGATAGTTACAAAGCTTTCATGTTTGAGATTCATTGATACAATGATAGAACACCCATCCCTCCACCAGTGCACATTTTTCACCACCCACATCCCAGTCCTCACCCTGCCCCTATGGCAGACCATTTCCCCAATACTCTATTTCTAATTTTGGGCATTATGTTTTGCTCGAAATGTCCCACCACCATTCAAGCCCACGTGCCAGAGGCAGATGCTCGATCTTTTTTTTCCCATTGCTCATTTTGAATATCGTGAGAGTTCGCACTGCTGTGATTGTAAATGTAAATTTCTGGAGTGTAAATGATTGGGTTCCAGAGACATCTCTGTATCACACTAATATATTTTTGGATTCAACTGAGAGTCTCTGGGCCAGGGCTGTTGGTGTGCTAAGATGGCACCCGGAGGCAAGTGTGGGCATGACAGCCAGTCTGCTGGGTGGGCAGGGACCCTGGGGAGGGACAGCCTGGGTCCTCTGCTGCCATGAGGCCTGGAGATTCAATCCTGGAACCCGCATGCCTGGGCCTTGCTTGTGGAAGCTCTTGGCCACTGGGATTCCTTCTGGAGTAGGTGGGGAGAACATATCAACTGCATCTGGGGTGCCCGGTGAAATTGGCTTGGTATGGGGCCTGGAGAGATCTCTGGCTCTGTGGTGTCTTCCAGGACTTGCTGCTATGTCTCTGAGTCACTGTGTCTGTTGGTACACTAAGATCCACATTACAAAATTTTCAGCAGATTATATCTTGGTGGGGTCCATCCTGAGACCGCTTAAGAAATTTGACAATCAATGGGATGATGATAATGATGATGATGATGATGATGATGATAATGATGATGATGATGATGAGGTCCATCCTGAGACAGTGGAGTCAGGCTGGGGGTATGGAGACGATTTTGGATTGTGGAAGCAAGTGGCTGCCGGGGACTCTGCTTGGGCCAACACAGGCCAACCCACTCCATTCCAGTTTACCCAGGTCTGTTCAGCCATGCCTGGGTCCAAGCTTAACTGCGGCTTTTGATCTCTTTCGAGATTTATTTAGAGGTCTCTGAAGCAAGGCCGGCAGTAGAGCTTACAGGGTGGTGCTGGAGTTGGTTCCTGGGGGTGACTGCCAGTGCTTCCATGTGTATTGGGAAGTGGGGGGAGGTAACCCACCCCAACTCTGAGAAAGCCTGGAGATTTCAGTCACAAAACCTGCATACCAGAATTTTCAGCAAATTATAGTTTGGTGAGGTCCGTCCTGAAATGGTGGAATCAGGCCGGGGGTATGGCAGTGATTCTGGATTGTGGAAGCAAGTGGCGGGCCACAAGGCCAATCCCCCCCCCCCCCCAGCCCCGATTTACCCCAGTCTGTTCATCCGAGATTATCTGTGGCTTTGGATCTCTTTCGAGATTTATCTATGGGTCTCTGAAATAAGCCCAATAAATGAGCTTGTATAGCTGAGCTGGAAGTGGTTTGTGGGTGTGGCTCCCACATACCTAACTTTTGGCCATTTAATTTCTTAGTAAACTTAGTCTTAAGTTGTTGGGGTCTGGCCATAGGCACAGTGGAAATTTTGGGGTATCAGGAAGCCTGAAGGCACCATCAGGATGCTGATGCACTCCTCCCACCTTTAAAACATTTTAATTGAAGTAATGTGTAAGATCGTGGAAGTTTCAGGTGCATTGTATTATGCTTGGGCATGATAGCCTCCAAAAGACTATCATTCCACCCATTACCAGACAGCTGACCTCTTATTCCTGTCTTTTTTTTTTTTTTTTTTTTGCTTTTTGGGTCACACCCGGGGATGCTCAGGGGTTACTCCTGGCTTTTCACTCAGGAATCACTCCTGGCGGTGCTCAGGGGACCATATGGGATGCTGGGAATCGAACCAGGGTTGGCTGCGTGCAAGGCAAACGCCCTACCCGCTGTGCTATTGCTCCGCCCGTTATTCCTGTCTAACCACCCTTTCTTCTTCTTCTCCTCTCGTGACCACCATTTTGTTCTGATAATCTTAAAGGATTTGTTTTTGTTTTGGGCCATACCTGGTGGTGCTCAGGGGACCATCTGCCGTGCTGGGGATTTGAACCAGTGTTGACCATATGCAAAACAAGCAGCTTAATATCTGTACTATTTCTCTGTACTATCACTGTTCCATAATTTAAGTCTTGTTATTATTATTATTATTATTTTTTTTTTTTTTTTCTTTTTGGGTCACACCCAGCAATGCTCAGGGGTCACTCCTGGCTCTGTACTCAGGAATTACCCCTGGCCGTGCTCAGGGGACCATATGGGATGCTGGGAATCGAACCCGGGTCGGCCGCGTGCAAGGCAAAAGCCCTACCCGCTGTGCTATCACTCCAGCCCCTTGTTATTATTATTTTTAAAATGGCTTTCTTCTTTAAATTTCATGTGTACAGCTTCAAATTTCAATATCTGTGTACACTACATCATACTCCCCACTGAAACTCAAGTTTCTATCCGCCATCAAACAAATAATCCCCTTTTCCCATTTCCCCCACTTCCATCCATCTGTCTTATCTTCAGTAACCACGCTTCTGTTGTCAGAATCTAAAGGGTGTTTTTTTTGTTTTGTTTTGTTAGTTTGCTTTGTTCTCTTTATCTTCCACCTATGAATAAAAAATATGTCATTTCTTCTTCCATCTAGCTTATTTCACCTAGCATAATCCTCTCTAGGTCCAGCCACATTGTTGAAAAAGGCAAGATTTCATTTTTACATATATATTTATATAGTTTATTTATTAACCATACATTTCATATGTATAATAATTGAGTAGTATTTTGTTTTATATATAAACCACATCTTCTGGGGTTTTCTTCTTATTTTTTGTTTTTGGCATCTGAGAGGTGCCAGGAGGCCCAGAAACCTCTCCTGGTGATTCTTAACTAACCAGGCTGGAGGTTCAATTCCAGGGCTAAGGATGTGAGGCTGCTCAGGCCCCATGGTACAGGGGTTACCACTGGGGCAGTGCTTGGGGCCTCTAGCACAGCAGCTGGTGATGCGCAGGGGCTCTTGTAAACCTTATCTTCTTTATCCGTTCACCTACTAATGGGTACTTTGGGACTTTGGGAGTCTCCATATCTTGGTGATTGAGAATCTTGACATTTTTGTAATTTTTCCAGCTTTCTTCGGTGGTTGATTTCTAGCTCCACAACATGACAGTTGGGAAAGATGCTCGCTATATAATTTCAGTCTTCTTACACTTACTGAGATTTGAGTTTTGTGTCCCAGTTGAAAATATCTTAAAATGAATGGCTTATGTATGACTCCCCCAAAAGATTCTGTAAAAGATGAAATACAGATATAATTTTAGTGGGATGATGCTCAGGGTTTTAAGAAAACCAAAAGAAAGAAAAACATGCAAAGAAAGTTCCCAGCTCTTCTGAGAGTGTGGTGGGTGCTTGCCTTCTTCCCATCATCACCCTGTTCTTCTGCCAGAGATGCTCTTGTGGAAAGGAATAAAATGGAGGTGATTAACCCCCAAAATGGCAGGTCATCTGACAAAGAGGAAGAAGAGCCATCTGCCAGAGGCGCTGTCTCAGTGACACTCCTGCAGGGCTTCCGGGCATCCTGGGTTCTCTGCTTCTAGTATCTCCGTTCTCAGATTCAAGTCTTCTTGCTGCAGACACCTGCTCCCTTGGTCCATGTCCCTACAAATCCCTGGGCCTCCTGTTTCATGATTTCGAAGCACTCGTCCCTTTCTAATGAGGACACAATCAGCACAAGATCTGCAACAGCAGCACTTGGAGAATTAATCATTTTTTTGTTTGTTTTTGAAGCCCAAGTTAATAACTCCTTCAAAATAGATCTGAAAACCAAGCAGACCCATTGTCATTAAAATTCTGGTGCCCAGTGCAAGGCACCCCGCCTTCCCCCAGACTGTTTCTAAATCTCCATATATTGTTTTCCAAATCTTTCCATGTTATAAATAGAGGCAGATGAAAAAGCAGCTTAGCTTTTTGTTTCTTTCCCCAGTTGTCTCTCGTATGGGGTGTGTTAGCTCCTGTAGACTCACTTCCCACCCTTCACACCCAGCCAGTGAGGCTGGCCCGTAAACAAGTCATCATCAAGAGACTCTTTTTTTTTTTTGAGGGGGGGTTATGGGGAATCTCTGTGGTGCTTAGGACTTATTCCTGGCTCAGAGATCACTCCTATCAGGGCTTGAGGGATCATATGTGTGCTGGGTTTTGAATCCAGGTCAGTTGTTTGCATGGCAAGTGCCCTACCTGTTGGTCTATTATTCCAGCCCTTGTAGGAGTGCTCTCTCTTGGTAAATAAAACCATCCGCAGGAGATCAAGATAGGGGTGCAGGAGGGAGGTGGTGGTATTTATTCAGTGCTAGCTGCCATTCTGCTCAAAGGGATGACTATACCCCACTTTCCATGGTGGGCACTGTCTTTGTCCTTTTCTCCACTCTTTTTGGGTGCCAGAGTTTCCCTTTTCTGAGAGCCTTCAGGCCCAGAGGCAGTAGGAAGACATTACGGTGTCCATTGTTGGTTTCTTTTTTTAAATAAATTTATTTATTGAATCACCGTGAGAGCAGTTGCAAAGCTTTCGGGTTTAAGTCTTGGTCATACAATGATGAAACACCCATCCCTTTAGCAGTGCACATATTCCACCACCAAAAACCCCAGTATACCCCCCATCTTACCCCTCCCCCTACCTGTGTGGCAGATGATTTCCACATTACTTTGTCTGTACTTTGATTGCATTCAATATTTTGACACCAGACCCACCATTATTATTTGGGATTTTACCTCAGCACTCAGATCTGCCAAAAAGGCAATGTTAGACAATTTGTGTTTCATTGTTGATTATGAATAGCATATGATGTTGCACGGCCACAATGGTGGCCGTGCGATTTTGGAATTCTGAAATTTTAATAATTAAATCTGGAGGGATTTCTGCCATAAGCCTCTGGGTTCCGAGATTTGTTTCTGAGTCTCTGGGATCATGGCTTAAGCCGCTTGATCAATAGCCAGAGGGTCGGTTCGTGGGCAGAGACTTGGGGTCTTGTTGGGGTGGGGGGGGGAAAGGGCCAGCTCCACCCCCATCCCGTGAGGCCCCATGTGCCTCGTCACTGCAGGCCCATACCTGGTTGTCCATTGGCCTCTGGAAAATGGCGACTACCGGGCCACCAGGGGGAAACGATGGAGGGACGGCACCATTTCCCATCTGGGGTGACCTGGGGCTGGTAACCTAATGTGAAGTCCGGAAGCATTTCTGCCAAAAGCCGCTGGGTTCTGAGATTTGTTTCTGAGTCTCCGAGATCATGGCTTAAGTTTCTTGATCAGTAGCCAGAGGGCTTATTCGTGGGTGGCGACTTGGGGTCCCATTGGGCGGGTCATTGTTGGTTTCTTAACCTCTGTCTGTGGCCTCGGAAACAGCTCTTTATTAGATCCTCCAGTCTAGTTGTGCCAGCCCCCTCTTTCCAGCTGGGTCTCTGACTGCTCCCACTGTTTTGTGTTTTCTCCTTTTTACTCACTTTGGTTCCTTTTGTCCCTTCTGTCTTCTCAATGGCCTCCCTCTGACTACATTTTCCCTTTTATCCCAACCTCCTGTCTCTGATCTTTATTTTCTTTCCTCCTCCCTGTCTTTTATGTCCAGGCTTTTCATGACTGTCACGCTACACTTATTTACTTTATTTAAGGGTGAAGAGGAGCTCTGTTTCGTGGAAGACACAGTTTGAAAACCGCAAAAGCGAGCTATGGTTGCTGTCGGGAGTGTAACATGGTGCAACCTCTTTGAAGAAAGTAAAAATACTCATCTAGCATAGAATGGAGCTATTTTCTCCTAAAACCTGTATTTTGGGCCAGGTGGTTGATGCAAGAAAATTAAAAGCACTGGAGGCCTTTTATACGAATGATTTAGCAGCTGAATTTGCAACAGTAAGTGCAACTCAAATATCCACCATTAGGTGAATATATGGACAATTGTACTACATCCATGCAATGGAATACTATTTAGCAGCCAAAAGGAACGAACTATTATTGATAGGCACACAACATAGATGAATCTCTAAATAACTAGGTGGGGGCTGGAGTGATAGCACAGCAGGTAGGGCATTTGCCTTGCAAACAGCCGACCCAGGTTCGATTCCCAGCATCTCATATGGTCCCCTGAGAATGGCCAGGAGTAATTCCTGAGTGCAGAGCCAGGAGTAACCCCTGTGCATCGCCGGGTGTGACCTAAAAACCAAAAACAAACAAACAAACAAAAAAACTAGGTGGTGTGAAAGAAGCAAGGCAAAAAAAAAAAAAAGAGTCCATACTATGATTCGATAAATAGAAACTCAACAAATATATATGGTGGATAAATCTGTAAATGCCTGAAAGTGGAGGTCAGGGAGGGCTTGGAGTAAAGGACTACTGAGGTGTGAGTCAGCCTTTGGAGGCAACAAATCTATTGATTGATTGATTGTGATGATAATTTCACTGATGCACAATGGGTCAAAACACATCAAGGTACTTATAATATTTGTAGGTATTGATGTCAGTCTTACCTCAGTAAAGCCTCATAAAAGCAACTGGGGTGGTAGCTCAGTGGTAAAGCTCATGCCTTGCATAAGTAGGGACCTGGGTTTGAGTCCTAGCACCACGAAATCAAACAATTAAATGAAACTCTATTAACCCCCTGCTCCTATCTCCCCCTCATCCCTGGTCACCGAAATTCCAAATCAATCAAATAAACCCAACAACACAAAATAATAGAAAACCACATCATGTATTAACTTCCTGTTCCTTCTGTAACAAATTTCAGTAAATGTAGTAGCTTCAAACAGCATAAATTAATTTTCTTACAGTTCTGGAGATCACAAGTCCAAAATCTTTCTCTCATTAGGCTTATAGTCAAGGTGTTACTAGGATTGGTCCCATTTATTAGTAAAATTTGTGGGTTTTTTTTTTTTTTTTTGCTTTTTGGGTCACACCTGGCAGTGCACAGGGGTTACTCCTGGCTCTACACTCAGAAATCACCCCTGGTGGTGCTCAGGGGACCATATGGGGTCTGGAATCAAACCCGGGTCGGCTTCATGCAAGGCAAACGCCCTACCCACGCTGTGCTATTGCTCCAGCCCCAAATTTGTGTTTTATAAAGTTTATTTTCTTGTTTTTGGGCCACACCTGGTGGTGCTCAGGGGTTGCTCCTGGCTCTGCACTTAGAAATCTCTCCTGGCAGTGATTAGGGGACCATACGAGATGGTGGGGATCGAAACCTAATTGGCAGTATGCAAGGCAAATGCCTTACCTGCTATACTATCTCTCAAGCCCTAAAATTGTTTTATTTCCCCTTGCTCTTCAAGCCTGTGTTCTCCCATGAGCATATATCTTGCTTGCTGTCTCTATGCATCTTTGCTTTGTCCACTCTGGAGAAGCATATGTTCTCTCTTGAACATGTACTTCTCAATTTCTCTCCCCTCATGTCTTTCTAAGCAAATTTTGTTCAATAAAAACTATCAATCTTCATCTAAAATTTTTCTGTAGGTCCCCCAAGCACCACCAGGAATAATTCCTGAGTGCATGAGCCAGGACTAACCCCTGTGCATTGCTGGGTGTGACCCAAAAAAAAGCAAAAAAAAATTTTTTTTTCTGTTTATTTTGGGGACATACCTAGGAGTAGCTCAGAGCTACTCCCAGCCTTGTGTTTGGGGATCATTCTCTCCTCCACTTTATTTAAGCACTATGGCTTATAAACTTGTTCATGATGATTTATTACAGGCACTTAATGTTCCAACACCAATCCCACCACCACTGTCACCTTCCCTCCACCATTGTCTTCATTTTCCCACCCCTCAAGCCTGCCCTGTAGCAGGCCCACAATAATTTATTTTCTATTGCTAGTTTATACGATCTGAAGAGAAATAGCACAGTGGTTGGGCGTTTGCCTTTCACGCAGCCGACCCGAGTTCAATTCCTCCGTCTCTCTTGGAGAGCCCCACAAGCTACCGAGAGTATCTCACCCGAGTGGCAGAGCCTGGCAAGCTACTCGTGCGTATTGGATATGCCAAAAACAGTAACAATAAGTCTCTCAATGAGAGACGTTACTGGTGCCTGCTCGAACAAATCGATGAGCAACGGGATGACAGTGATTGATAGTTATCATAAATGGCTAATAAAATGATCAAAAAATATTTCAGTAAAAGAAAATTTGTTGTATCTCACCACGGGGACGTTAAGACCCTGTGTGAGGGTTTCCCAAGCTTGTTGTAAGTTAAACCTTCTGTGGTAATGTTTTTGTTAGTTGAAATTAGTTGGCTTCTACTTACAGCCCATCTAATCCGGTGTTCTCCTCCTGGGATGTTAGCACGGTAGACTTTGGAGATGCTGCGGGCTTGGCTGGAGGCCTGGCGTGGCTGTTGTGGTGTGAATGCATCTGCTGGGGATTTTGCTAGGGCGGGAAATTGACTGCCCTTGGGGGTGATTCTTAGTGGTGCTCAGGGGAGAGAAAGTGCTGGGGATAGAACCTGGGCCTCCTGAATGTAAAACATGCGTAACTTGTCGATTTATTTCTCTCGCCCTAAAAATATGTACTTTATATCACTGTCACTGTCATCCCGTTGCTCATCGATTTGCTTGGGCGGGCACCAGTAACGTCTCCATTGTGAGACTTGTTGTTGCTGTTTTTGGCATATTGAATATGCCACGGGTAGCTTGCCAGGCTCTGCTGTGTGGGCGAGATACTCTCAGTAGCTTGCCGGGCTCTCTGAGAGGGGTGAAGGAATTGAACCCGGGTCGTACTTTATATAGAAAACTTTTTTTTTTTTTTTTTTGCTTTTTGGGTCACATCCAGCAATGCACAGGGGTTACTCCTGGTTCATACACTCAAGAATTACTCCTGGCGGTGCTCGGGGGCCCTGGGAATTGAACCGGGTCGGCTACATGCAAGGCAAATGCCCTACCCGTTGTGCTATCACTTCAGCCCCTAGAAAACTTTTTATTTTAGTTTTTTGTTATTTGAGAAATGTGCCCTTGCCTGCGCTGCCGTGTTGGTGTTGCAGTGAGCCCTGGAGCCCCTCGGGCCACTCTTCCATCACAGCATTTGTGCGTCTTTTCCTGTCCTTAGTAGTGCTCACTGGGGGGTGGACCCCCTTCCTGTTGTTGCTGTTGTTTTAGTTGCAGTGCTCAAATATGCCTGGCTGCCAAGTGGCCAGGAAGTGGTGCTCAAGTTTCAGAGGGCAGAGCTGCCCCTTGTGAGTGGCAGAGCTGGGCTCATAGTGGGGACCGACCCGTAGCCTCGTGCTTGCAAGGCAGGTGCTTTAGCTACCTGGGTCTGATTCCTTATAAATTCTCAGAGAAGAGTCCTTTTTTTTTTTTTTTTTTTTTTTTGGTAATTTTCAACTTCTAGACCCCCCTGTATCCATTAGCCTGTAGCCTCCCCCTCCTCCTCCTAGGGCATTGCTTGAACCTCTGCTTCCGTCGTCACCTCTGCTCCTCCTCCTCTCTGTAGCAAGCGTCTCCCTGCCTGCTTCCCATAAGTACGCCGGTAATCAGATTCTGAGCCCTCAGAACATGTCTCTAAGAGAATCCCCATCTTTTTTTATTTTATTTTATTTTTTGCTTTTTGGGTCACACCTGGCAATGCGCAGGGGTTACTCCTGGCTCTGCATTCAGGAATTACTCTACTTCTAGCAGTGCTTGGGGGACCATATAGGATGCTGGGGATCGAACCCAGGTCAACCGTGTTCAAGGCAAATGCCCTACCTGCTGTACTATTGCTCCAGCCCGAGAATCCCTATCTACTATGCACGTATTCCCATAGTAGGCAACCCACAGGTTTTGGGGTTTAGGAGACTGCTGCTTTCAGGGACCATTACTGAGCTGGCTCCAGGGGTTGCGAGTGTTTACTCTACAAAAAATGCATACTGCTTAGTGTTTGGGGATGACTTCTCTCTTCCTGCTGGGCACGGAGGCACTGATGTATCCCTTGCTGCTGAAGAGAGCAACTTGCAGGCTGGATACTAGCTGAAAAAGCTCATTGTTGAGAACTTGCTGCCTGAAGTTATTTCTGAGGCAGAATTTGAAGGCATCTCTGTAGGGAAGCGTGAACATTTCCAGCCCATTTTCACACAGAGGCCTTGAGTGGCTGAGGGAAGCATGAGCTCTTACAAAAATATTGCTGTTTTGTCCGTTGCTAATTCCTGTTTTGCCAGCTCCCATCTACCCTTTGCTACTTCGTCTTCATTGACACCCTTCTTGGCTGGTCTTTGCTGGTCTGACCTGGGACATCTGACCAGTTTGACCCCACTAGGGAAAGTCCCCACCTGGTTGATTACTCTGTAGAAAGCAAACAATTAGCACTTGTCTGTGGAGACACTTCTAGAGAAGGTTCTGGACTGGGGGCTCACTACTCCCGGACCTTGACCTTGTGCTGCTCAGAGGAGAATGGAAGCTGGGGGTGATGCAGGTGGATGGGGCCAGAGGCCTCTTTACCTCATGAGAAGTGCCCAGGGCGATGCACACGGCACTCTGGGATGGCTGCCTTGTGTCTGAACTCTGGCACATACCAGTAGGAGCTCCAGGTTCTAGAAGCAGCCTGGCCCAATTAAAAACTGTTTCCCCAAATGAGAATTATTTAGTGTCTGATCACCTCCAAAAGGAGGGTGTCTCAAACAAGTAACCAATTCAAGACTTGAAAGGTGAGGAGGGCTAACTAGTCCTTTAAACTTGGGTACCTCTAGCTATGCCTCTGGGGTCACAGGCCCATTTTATTTCCGGCCTTTATCTTTAACAGGGAGAAGTTCTGATCTCTTTCTTCCTGTTTCCCTGGCAGGCCAGGTTTGCTCCATGCAGCATGGGGGTCATAGACTCTGCTGTCTCTGGAAGCAATCCATTAAGGCAGATGAAGACCCCTGAGGAGTTGAGTGTTAAGTGGACACCAGTGAAGTTTCCCCCCTTGCCTGAAGGGGTCAGCAAAGGCCTGGAAAGGGTGGACACATCTATATTCCCAAGAGAGGAAACTTTCTTCACAGACCCTCAGAAGTCAGTCCCCACCCTGTGGCAGTGTGACTCTTCTGCCTGGATACTAATAGGTCCTCTCACAAAGCTTCCCTACTCTGGAGATGCCGGGGGTGGATCCTGGATGCTGGAAAATGTGGTGTTTGTGGGACACATAATCTCTAGGGATGGGATGAAGGCATAAAATCTTCAGCTCTGTCTGGACACTCCCCCTGGGATGTCTGTGCCCCAGCCAGAGCCTGTAATCAAGCCATCAAAGCTAATAAGATGATTTCCGCATAAATGAAATTGTGGATGAAGAACCAGGATGGAGGAAACAGACTAATGGTGCTAATGTTTTCCCCCAACCTTTCACTTCTCCATAAAGCACAGCCATAGTGACTCATTTTGTTTATCTACTAGGAAAACAATGACTCCTCCAAGAAGCTCTTAGTAATAGTCACTTATTCCCTCTGGCGTAGTCAGACAGTAGACAGGTGGGAAGGACAGGAGAAACAATCAGAAGTCAGTAGTAAATCAGAATCTTTGTGAACATCTGGCAATCTGTTTCATTTCTTGTTGCCATGTTTTCAGTAGCCAATAAAATTTCAGTATTTTTAAGAAAAAGTCACCAAAGTATGACCAGAACATTCTTCTTATTAAAAAGCAGAGAAAAACCCCAAAATTTATGTTTACTTGACTTCTTTAGTCTACTCTCTTCCTTTTTAAAAAAATTTTATTGAATTACTGTGAGATAGTTACAAGCTTTCATGTTTGGGTTACAATCACACAGTGATCAAACACCTATCCCTCCACCAGTGCACATTCCCTACCACCAATATCCCTAGTATACCCCCCTTTCCCACCCTCCTCCTGCCTCCATGGCAGACAATATTCCCCATACTCTCTCTCTACTTTTGGGCATTATGGCTTGCAACACAGACACTGAGAGGTCATCATGTTTGGTCCATTATCTACTTTCGGCACACATCTCCCACCCCGACTGATTACTCTAGCCATCATTTTCTTAGTGATCCCTTCTCTACTCCCTTTCTAAGAGGTATCTGGGAAACACTCTCAGTATTTGGAAAATACTTCCTCTCAATATTATTAGTTTGGGAGTGTGTCTACAATTATTGGATGTAAATAATTGACATAGTTATTAGATAAAAATGTCTTCACTCATACTAAGGAAGTATGATACCACTTCCTTCAGAAGGTGGAGCTTATTTCCCCTCACCTTAAGTGTAGGCCAGTTTTTAGTAACTTGTTTTTATTTTATTTTATTTTTTTTAAAGAAATATTTTATTGAACCACCGTGAAAACAAGAAAAAAAATACAAAGCTTTCAGGTTTAAGTCACAGTCAAATACTGATTAAACCACCATCCCTTCACCAGTGCACCCGTTCCACCACCAAGAACCCCAATACACCCCCCTCCCACCCCACCCCCCATTTAAGTAGCTGATGATATTCCCATTATTCTCTCTATATATTGAGTACATTTCATATTTCCATACAGAACTCACTATTGTTGATTGGAAATTTTCCCCAACAATCAGGCCTGCTGAATAAGCATCATCTAATAATTTCTCTTCCTTGGTAAAAGTGAAGACTTTGAGTCCTCGCGGCCGCAATAGCGGCCGCGTGGTTTTGGGTTTCTAATATTTTAGCTCAGTTCACAGTCAAAATGGATGGCTGCAAGAATCTGCTCTGGTGCCAAAATGGGTTAGGAGACCTCAGGATCACAGTCAGTAGGCGGGAGGCTCTGCTTCTCGTGCCTCGGCTCTTGGTTCATCTCTGGGCGGAAGGCTAGTAACTTGTTTTTAAAGCACAGGTTGTACGAGAGAGAGAGAGAGAAAGAGAGAGAGAGACAGAAAGAGAGAGACAGAGACTAAGAGAGGCACAGACACAGGGAGAGAGAGAGAATTGGCTGTGAGAAATATACACTGGTGAAGGGATGGGTGTTGGAACATTGTATGACTGAAATTCAATCATGAGCAGCTTTGTAATTGATATCTCACTGTGATTCCAGAAAAAAAATTAAAAAATTATAACAAAAAAACAAAGCATAGGTTGTGGCAGAAGTGATGGTTTGTGATGTCTGAGATGAAAACTTGAATGGGATTGAGTGTTCTCTTTCTTGCCCTCTTGGGCCACCTGCTCTGAGGGAAGCCAGCCATTTGTTTTATAGACACTTAAGTAGACCTAAGGAGAGCCCATGCAGCGAGGAACTGAGGCATCCTGCCGACTGCCATAGGACTGAGTCATAAAGCAACTGCTGGGGGTGGCTCTGAGAGCTGTGAGGGCCCAGGTTCTCTGCTGTCACAGGTCTCTGCTCCTTGGGATGCCCTGTTCCTGAGAACGAGCAGGGACAGAGCACACTGCCCTTGGGCCTTTTTCCTATGGACAAACATCACCTAAGGGCTCATGTAATAAGTATGTCTAGTTTCAGAGGCTGGATTACACGATTTTTGCTCACATTTACTGCCCGGATCACTCTATGGGATTAGAGAATTTATTACCCCAGAAGGTTTTATTTCTGCTGCTGGCAGAAAACCTTCAACAATCAGACACTTCAGGGGTGCTGAAGGAGCTGCCAAGGTCATGCCCTTCCTGGCAGTCCACATCCAGCTTTCTGAGCCCACCTATCTCACTCCAACTCTGGAGGGATCTGAGGGTCAGCTCCCCCTCACATGTCCCTTCAGGATGGACTGAGGCATCCACAGACTTTTCCTTGACATTGGACTTCCTTTTTTTGCCCTGCCTGCTGAGACCTGCTCATCCCTGTCACGGGCATCTATGGCAAAAACATGCCTTTAGACATCCCTGACATGTTCGTTCCAACTCGGAGCCTGCTTCCTGGGAAACCCAAGCAGGAACAGTGGATCTTCTGAGGAAGAAGATGAAGAGATGAGGTTGTAGACCAGGCCTCCTGGCCACCCCACTGGCAGCATTGTGGGAAGATGGAGAGCTGATAGACTGAGGGGGAGGTGCTGCTGCTTGCTCACTGGCTCATTCTGTGATGGCCTCCTTGGGGCGGGGAAAGCATTCATCTCCAGACAGGGGGGGAATAAGCAGCTAGACTAATGCTCTGCAAAAGGATAGAAGAAGCTGAGAGTTATCAGTCAGTTATCGAAGGCTGAGTGTCGCCTCTAATTGTCTTTTCTATGACTGATTTATTATGATTCTGGGGATCACACTTAGGGCCTCACACATGCAATGCAAGTACCACTGAGCTACATCCCCGGCTTTCTATTGTCTTGAATATTGTGTTATTTTATTTACTAGTTTGTCTTTTATTATATGTTTATTTTTTCCAATTTCTATTCGGGCGTAAGACTGTAAATTTGCAAGACTGTTAATAGTAGAGTTTCAGGGGTATAATAGTCTAACTCCGTAACAGTGACTGGTGCCAGCATCTCTCCACCAATGTCTCAAGGTACCCTTCCATCCTTCACATGGGCTCCTTAGCAAGTTCATTAAAAATTATTGTACTTTGGGTCGCATGATTATATGATGATGCTTATGGTTTTTTTTTTCTTTTTGGGTCACACCCGGCAATGCACAAGGGTTACTCCTGGCTCTGCACTCAGGAATTACTCCTGGCGGTGCTCAGGGGACCATATGGGATGCTGGGATTCGAACCCGGGTTGGCCGCGTGCAAGGCAAACGCCCTACCCGCTGTGCTATCTCTCCAGCCCCGATGCTTATGGTTTTGATGTGCATAGTTTACCTCACCTGTCCAACACCAAAATGCCAAGACCCTCTGCAGATGTCCTTATGTTACATCCAGTCAATCTCATTATTCCCTGTCCCCATTCTTTCATCCCCCCTTTATTGGCACCCTCAGATCTATAATCCTGGGTCAAGAGTTAGCCATCATTTGATACCTTCCATTATCTCATATTGTTTCTCTAAATACCACACATGAGTGAGATCATTCAGTAATATTATGTGATTTAAGCTATCTCAAGAGAAAGACGCTCAGGCATGAAACATTTGCTCATGGTACAGCAAATGGGGCTCATTGCAATGGTATCTTTGGATGCTGTCTCAATACTGAGAGTTTAGAGGACAAATAATTGTGAGAATTCCTGGGCAAATTAATTTAATAACATGTCAAAACGTGGGGACTGAAGTGATAGCACAGCGGGTAGGGCATTTGCCTTGCACGCGGCCAACCCGGGTTCTAATCCCAGCATCCCATATGGTCCCCTGAGCACCGCTGGGGTATTCCTGAGTGCAGAGCCAGGAGTAACCGCTGTGCATCGCCAGGTGTGACCCAAAAAGAAAAAAAAAAAAAGTCAAAACGTGGGACTGGAGAGATGGCACAGTGGCTGGGGTACTTGTTGCATGTGGCCAACCTGGGTTTGACCTTTGGCATCCATAAGGTTCCTGAAGCACTGCTAGAAGTCATTCCTGAGTGAAGAGACAGGAGAATCCCTGAGCATCACTGGGTGTGGTCCTAAAACAAAAACAAACAGCAAAAGAAACTGCCAAAGACTGTTTTCTTTTGTTGTTGTTTGTTTATTTTCCTAGTCTTCAGGGACATGGATGAGTCTTATACTGTTGCTCTTGAACTCATTCCATAATGTCCTGGTGTTCTGTTAATTTCTTTTTAAAATTTCATTCTTCCCGCCACCATTTTATGTTTTTTATTCTTTTTGGGTCACACCCGGTGATGCACAGGGGTCATTCCTGGCTCTGCACTCAGGAATTATTCCTGGAGGTGCTCAGGGGACCATATGGGATGCTGGGAATCGAACCTGGGTTGGCAGCGTGCAAGGCCCTACCTGCTGTGCTATTGCTCCAGCCCCTTATGTTTTTTTTTTTAATTAAAAAATTTAGTTTTTAAATTGAGTCACCATGAGATACACAGTTACAAAACTATTCATGATCGGGTTTCAGTCATACAATAATCCAACACCCATCCCTCCACCAATGCCCATTTCCCACCACCAATGATCCCAGTTTCCCTCCTGTCACCCTTCTCTCCCCAGCCTGCCTCTATGGCTCTATGGCAGGCATTTCCTTCTCTCTCTCTCTCTCTCTCTCTCTCTCTCTCTCTCTCTCTCTCTCTCTCCTGGGCACTATGGTCTGCAACACAGATACTGAGAGGTTATCATGTCTATTCCTTTACCTACTTTCAGCACGCAGTTCCTACCCAGAGTGATCATTTCCAACTATCTTTGTCATAATGGTCCTTTTTCTATCTCAACTGCCTTCTCCCCCAGCACTTGAGGCAGGTTTCCGACTGTGGACTAATCTTCCTTGCCCTTGTTTCTACTGTCCTCGGGTATTGGTCTTGTATTATTATTATTAATAATGATATTATTATCATTCAAAAAATAACTACAATCATTTTATGTCCTTCTCCTTCTGACTCATTTCATTCAACTGATACTCTCCATGTTCATCCATTTATAGGCAAATTTCATGACTTCATTTTCCTAACTGCTGCATACTATTCCATTGTGTAGATGTACTATGGTTTCTTTAACCAGTTATAGCATCTTATGTTTTTGTTATTTAGAGGTTTCCTGCATCTCATCTTAGAGCTTGTATTTTTTTTAAATTTAAATTTTATTGAATCACCATGTGGAGGGTTACATAGTTCTCAGGATTATGTCAGTTATACAATACTCAAACACCCTTCCTTTCACCCGTGCCCATATTCCATCACCAACCACCCCATTATACCTCCCACCCCCTCCCGATCCCCCAGTCCCCGCCCTTGTAAGTGATAAGTTTCACTTCGTTTACGCTTTATCTTGGTTACAGTCCATGTTTCAACACATAACTCACTATTGTTGCTAGGGTTTCCCCCCAAAAAAGAAAAGACAGTCCCACTGTCAAGGAAGCATTTGATGGCTCTCTATTGCTGAGAATGTAGAGATATTAAGTCCCACTGTTTGTTACATAACTTTTCTATTTTTTTCCCCCCTCATCCCGTGCCACCGAGATCATGCCTGTTTAGTAATCACCACGCTGCCTGACAAAGGGAAAACAAACCAAAAAAGATGGTTATTTCCCGTCATCAGCCGGCGTGGGGCTCTGGCTTAGTTGATAGCCTGGTAGAATGTCTGCAAGCAGTTTCTGGAACCAAAAGTAATACGCTGGTATCGGCCCCGGCTCGAGATTCCACCAGCGTCCCGCTGTTCCAAGTACATAATAATTTATTCCCTTGTATCCCATTCCCACACCACCAGGTCCGTGTCAGCTTAATGGACATCATACTATGGTTAACGCCACGCCGCGTTTCTTCCCGAGAAAGAAGGATATTTCTTCTCAGCCGGCGTGGGGATATGGCTTAGTTCAGTCTATAGAGATGGCTACCACTTTGGTGGCCTTCAATATTTCAGCAAAAGACTTACTATTCTTGTTAGGATTTCCCACCAAAGTCTGACTCGTTAAGAAGGAACCATTTCATATTGGTGATGATTAAATGACAATAGGTTGCGCGGCCATGGCAGCGGCCTTGCGGCTTTGAATTTCTGTATAAAGTCCAGGGAAAGTACAGCCAGAAATTACACGTCGCTACAAACTTTAACCCTATTATGGTCCCCCCAAAGTCCAACCCATTACAAAGGAACCATTTCATATTGCTGATGATTAGATGACATTAGGCTGCCGAGGCCGCGCGGTTTTGGGTTTCTATATAAAGTCCAGGGAAAATTCTGCCTAAAATTCTATCGCTACAATCTTTTACCCTTCAACAAAAAACTCAGTACTATTGTTTGGAGTTTCCCCCCACAGTAAGCCCTGCCAAAAAGGAACATTTACACGTTGCTGACAATCAAGAGATATTAGGTCGTGCGGCTGCTATTGCAGCCGCGCAGTTTGGGATTTCTATATGGAGTCCAGGGAAAATTCTTTTGGTAATTGCATCACTTGCTGGCAGCGCCTGGGCCAGAAGCTCCGAGCACACAGTTTGGCGGCATTTTGGGGGCGCCTCTCATGTCCAAAGTGGTTCAGTTGCCTCCGGGGTCGATCTCTCGCAGGGCCGGAAAGGCTCATCTTAGAGCTTGTTGATCTTTTCCTCAGCTGCTGTTATACTGCTGCTCAGAACTTCTTTTGAGCTGTTAAAATTTCACTTACTGTACTCTTCAACCAATAAAAAACAAAGTCAAGAACCTCTGTGAAGGCTTGAAATAAGAATTGTATATGGGCTGGAGCAATAGTATAGCGGGTAGGGCGTTTGCCTTGTACGCGGCCAACCTGGGTTCAATTCCTCTGTCCCTCTCTGAGAGCCCGGCAAGCTACCAAGAGTATCTCACCCACGCGGCAAAGCCTGGCAAGCTACAGGTGGCGTATTCGATATGCCAAAAACAGTAATAAGTCTCACAATGGAGATGTTACTGGTACTCACTTGAGCAAATCAATGAGCAACGGGATGACAGTACTCTTCATTTCAGTAACTTCTGACTGTAGTTTTCTCATTTCCTTCTCATAGTTTCTCAAGCTTTGTTGACTACCTGTGTCATTTTTCTTTAAGCTCCTTAAACATCTTCAACATGGTGTCACTAAGGTCATTCTCTAAGAATTGGCAGAGCTGGTTAGTACTGGTAGAGCCTCCTGAATCATTAATTTCACTCATTGAGCTTGGTGGACTTTTGTGTGTCTACCCATACTGTGTTGTTCTCATGCTTGTGCTGAGGGTGAATCTTTGTGGTTTGCTCCCCTGGGAATCTCTGAAAGATTGGGCTGGGTGTTGCTTTTTCCCTTGCTTTGGTCTTACCCAGTAAGAGGAGGTAAAGTATGTGCAGGGTGAGGTGTGTTGAATAGAGCTGTCCAGCCATGTGGTTCAGGGAATGTCGAGTTGGGCCTGGAAGGTTGGAGGAGCAAGCAGGGGGTCTGAGATGTGGAATTGGGTTTGCTGAGATGGTGGAGGTTAGTGTGGTGTCGAGGCTACAGGATCCAGCTGAAAGCCCCTTTCGATTTCTTTCTAGCTCATTGATTCTTCGGAATTGTGTTGCTTAACTTTCATGTATTTATAATTTTTTTTTTTGCTTTTTTGGGGTCACACCTGGTGATGCACAGGGGTTACTCCTGGTTCTGCACTCAGGAATTACTCCTGGCGGTGCTCAGGGGACTGTATGGGATGCTGGGAATCGAACCCGGGTTGGCCGTGTGCAAGGCAAACGCCTTACCTGATGTGCTATCGCTCTATCCCCTATTTGTGACCTATTTGTAAATTTTTATGGCTTTCTTCTTGTTATTAATTTCTAGCACAGCGGTTGGGCGTTCGCCTTTCACACGGCCGACCTGTGTTCGATTCGATTCTCCCTCACAGAGAGCCCGGCAAGCTACCCAGAGTATGGAGCCCGCATGGCAGAGCCTGGCAAGCTACCCGAGCGTATTGGATATGCCAAAAACAGTAACAATAAGTCTCTCAATGAGAGACGTTACTGGTGCCCGCTCGAAAAAATCGATGAGCAACGGGATGACAGTGACAGTGACAGTTTCATATGATTGTGGTCAGAAAAGATACTGAATATGATTTAAAAATTAAAAAAATTCTATTTATTTTATAATATAATGTATTCCTAATTTTATAATATATTTCTGATCTATTCCTGATGATACGTTTTGTGTGGTTAAGAATGTGTGTTCTGCTGTTTTGGGGTGGGATGTTTGGTATATCGGTAAATCCATTTGAAGCCCAATGTTACTTAACTGACTTTATGTCTGGGTGGTTTATTCACTCTGGAAAGTGCGGTATCGAAGTCCCCTATTATTGTTGCATTTCTACTTTTCCCTTCATATTTGTTAACATTTGCGTGATATCTTATGTTAAGTGCATATATATTTACAGTTGTTATATTCATCAATGAATTGCTTAATTGAATCTCTTTATTATTATGCAAGGTTGTTTTTTGTTAGTGTTTGCACTAAAGTCTGTTTGCTTGTCTGTTATAAGTATCGCTATCCCTGCTCTTATTGGTAAAATTTGTATGGAATTATTTTTTCCATGCCTGTATTATCAGCTTACGTGTATGCATAAAGCTAAGGCTCTTGTAGGTAGCATATACTTTAGTCATATATAAGAGTTTTAATCTATTCAGCAATTCAGCCTTTTGATCTAATTTTGTCGGTTTAAGATAATTATTTATAGGACCAGTCATCTGTTCTTAGCACTCGGGTTTTTTCCAGGTTCTGGCTATTGTAAATAGTGCTGCAATGAACATACAAGTGCAGATGTCATTTCGGCTATACTTTTTTGTTTCTCTGGGATATATTCCCAGAAGTGGTATTGCTGGGTCAAATGGGAGCTCAATTCCTAATTGTTTGAGAAGCGTCCATACTGTTTTCCAAAAGTGCTGAACCAGTTGGCATTCCCACCAGCAGTGAAGGAGGGTCCCTTTCTCCCCAAATCCATGCCAAAACCGGTTGCTTTTGTTCTTTTGGATGTGTGCCAGTCTCTGTGGTGTGAGGTGGTATCTCATAATTGTTTTGATCTGCATCTCCCTGATGATTAGTGATGAAGAGCATTTTTTCATGTACCTTTTGGCTATTTGTATTTCTTCCTTGGTAAAGTTTCTGTTCATTTCATCGCCTCATTTTCTGATGAGGTTGGATGTATGCTTATATATCCTTGATATCAACCTCTTATCAGATGGATATTGGGTGAATATCCTTTCCCATTCTGTAGATTGTCTTTGGTACATCTACACAATGGAATACTATGTAGCGGTTAGAAAAGAGGAATTCATGAAATTTGCATACAAGTGGATCAACATGGAAAGTACCATGCTAAGTGAAATGAGTCAGAAAGAGAGGGACAGACACAGAAAGATTGCACTCATCTGTGGAATATAAAGTAACAGAATGGAAGACTAACACCCAAGAATAGTCGAGATAAGTACCAGGAGATCTCTTCCGTGGCTTGGAAGCCGGTCACACATGCTGGGGGAAAGAACAGCCCATATAGAGGAGGGTAAAGGAGTCTGGAGGATCCGCTCAGGATGGGAGATGCGGGCTGAAAGTAGATTATAGACTGAACACGATGGCCACTCAATACCTCTGTTGCAAACTACAACACCCAAAAGGAGAGAGAGAGCAAAAAGGAATACTCTGCCACAGAGGCAGGGTAGGGGGGGTGGGTGGGCTGGGGGTGATGGGAGGGATACTGGGATCATAGGTGGTGGAGAATGGGCACTGGTGGAAGGATGGGTACTCAATCATTGTATAACTGAAATGCAAGCATGAAAGTTTATAAGTCTACAACTGTACCACATGGTGTTTCACTAATAAAAAATTTTAAAAAAGATAATTATTTATAGGAATGATACAGCTCTTTTGTGTTCCTTTTTACCCTTTCTTCATCTCTTGTAATCTTCCTTTATAGTTTGATTAGTGTCTGTAGGGTATACTTTAATTTTTCATTATCTTTAAAAATTTTATTTATCTTTCATATATCTGCCTTTGGTTCTTGTTTTGTGATTCCCACTAACAATCTATTTTAAGCTGCTAGCAACTTAAAGTTTGATAAAAATAAACAAAAAACCCTACCTTTATGCTCTGCTATCAATTGCTTTGTTTTTGTTTTTGAGGGGACCACTCGGGCTGTACTCAGGTCTCAATCCTTGGCTCTGCAACCAGGGATCACTCCTGACTGACTCCAGGGATCATATTCAGTTCTGGGAGTCAAACCCAGGTCAGCTGTGTGCAAGATAAGTACCTTAACCCTGTACTAGTGATGTAGCCCTTCCTCCATCATATTTTATAATATTAATGTTACAACTTATATCTTTTGTTTGTTTTTGTGTTACACTCAGCGATGCTCAGGGATTACTCCTAGTTGTGCACTAGAAACCACTCCTGGCAGTTCTAGAGGAAGCATGTGGGATGCCCGGATCAAACCCCAGTTGGCTGCATGCAAGGTGAGTGCCCTACTTGCTATACAATCCCTCTTGTTCCTTTTACAGGAGTTTTGTTTTTGTTTTTTGTTTTGTTTTTGGACCATACTGGGCAATGGTCTGGGCTTACTCCTAACTCTATTCAGGGATCACTACTGTCAGGGCTCAGGGAACCATCTGAGATGTTGGGATTGAACCTGGGTAGGCTGCATACAAGGCAAGCACCCTACCCACCCTACTATTGTTCCAGCCCCTGAATTTATCTTTTAATATTGTGTATCTGTTAACAGTTCATTCAGATAGAATTATATTCTAATACTGTTGTTTAACAACCCTTGGTCTTTAGAGCTAAGTGATTTATATACCATCATACTGTATTAGAATATTCTGAATTTGATTATATACTTTTATTAACCAGGGGTTTTATTTTCCCATGCCTTTTAATGTCAGCATAAAGAGCTCTTTTAGAATATTTTGGAAGATGTGTCTTGTGGCGATGATATAACTTATATTTTGTCTGGAAAACTTTTATATCCCTTTTATTTCAGAATAACAGCTTTGCTAGGTAAATTACTTTTGGTTGGTATTTTTTTCTTTCAGCATGTGGAACATCTCACTGTCTTCTGGTTTGCAAGGTTTCTGTTGAGAAATAAGTGTTTTATATCTTAGTTTTATGGTAGTTTCACTTATATGTGATGAGTTTCTTTTGAATAAAAATTATTTTATAAATTTTTATAATTGACCTTTGACGGTATTACCATATTTTGTATTGGTAAAGTTCTTTTTGGGTTCAATCTGTTCAGTGGTCTAATGAACTTCATGTACCAGTATGGTCATATATTTCCCAAGGTTTTTTAAAGCTAATTTTTATTTATTTACCTAAACATTTTTCCTCATTCTCTGTTCTCCTTCTGGGTTTTTTAATAATGAATATGTAGGGTTTTTTTTATGATGTCCCAGAATTAATGGTGCTTTTTTCCTTTATTTTTTTTTCTTCTTGATTGGAAAATTGCAAATGACCTATATTTTGCCTTATGAGTAGTTTTTATGCTTGAACAAATCTGGTGTTGACATTCTCTAGTGCATTTTATTTCATTTTTTAGTATTCATCACTTCCACATTTTCTGATTGGTTCTTTTAAATGATTTCTATCTTGGTTGAACTTTATTCATGTTCTGTCTTCTGGATTTAATTAAGATGTCTATCTTTGTTCTCTTTTAGCTCTCTGAGCTTCTTTAAAAAGAATTATTTGAATTAGTCATCAGGCAACTTTTAGATCTCCTTTTCTTTGCAACTTGGTTACTGATATATTATGATGTTCTTTTGATGCTGTTGTCCTTAATTTTTTTTAATTCCTTGATTTTTTGATTCCTTGAAGTTTTGGATGCTGTATTTTCATTTGAATAAGATAGTTTTCCTTCTTTATTGGCTGACTTCACTAGTCTGACTAGGGATTTTGAGGTTTGCTCAGATCTTTTTATGAATGCATCTACTCCATACTTTACATTTCTTCTTGGAGAGAGGATTCTTAAAATTTTATGTTTTCTTTTAATTCCACAAGTCAGAACAGGTGCTTAGAGTCTCTTTGTTTTCTTTAGGTCCATTCATCTTTATCTGTGTGTGTGTGTGTGTGTGTGTGTGTGTGTGTGTAAAACGCTGGTGGCTCCATCCAGCAGCATTCAAGGCTTACTCCTGGCTCTGCACTCAGAAATCACTCCCTGTGGGCTCAGGAGACTATACGTGGTACTGGAGATCACACATGGATTGGCTGCATACAAGACAAATGCCCTACCTGCTGTTTCTTTGGCCCCATCACTGAGTTGTTTACATTTGCGTATATTTACCCAAAGTCATAAACGGAGGCTAGTTTTCTGTGTGAATCTGCTGCTTACCTGCACTGGCCTGCACTCACCATCCGTGGGACTGGACTGAGTGAGGGCAGTTGGCCTTGGTGGAGATAATTTTGGGATAAGGTACATGTACCATAATGGTTTCTTGTGCACCAGCTGGGGACTCTATAGGAGAGTTGTCCTCAGTGGCTCACAGGTGAGCTCCTGGTAGAATTCCTTTGATTATTTTGAAGTCCTGGTTGCTATGTTTTCAACCTCTTCCAGCTCTTCAGCTGCAGATCTACCAGTATCCTGAGTGGAGCAAGAAGAGGTTGTTCTCTTGGATAGTGTCTTGGAGTGTCAGTGAAGTCAAATGGGCCAGCTGCTCAGTGTTAGGGCCTGAGTGTGCAGTGTTGCTTAAGCCCTGAGGTGCTGGGGACCACTTGGATCAGCCCAATACTAGGCAATTCTTGGAGGGACATGTGGTACTGGGGATCAAGCTGAGATTGGGAACTTGCAAAGTATGATTTTTAATTTTTATTATTTTTTAAAATTTATTTATTTATTTAATTAGTGAATCTCTGTGAGGTACAGTTACAGGCTTACAGACTTTTGTGCTTGTGTTTCAGTCATACAGCGATTGAGTACCCAAAGTATGATTTTTAATTTAATTTTTAATTTTTTAATTTTTTTGCATTTTGGGTCACACCTGGCTATGCACAGGGATTACTTATGGCTCTGCATCTCAGGAATTATTCCTGGTGGTGCTTGGGGGACTATATGGGGTGGTGGGAATCGAACCCAGGTAGGCCATGTGCAAGACAAATACCCTACCCGCTGTGCTATTGTTCCAGCCCCAGTATGATTTTTTTTTTCTTTTTGGGTCACACCTGGTGATGCACAGGGGTTACTCCTGGCTCTGCACTCAGGAATTACCCTTGGCGGTGCTCAGGGGACCATATGGGATGCTGGGAATCGAACCCGGGTCGGCCGTGTGCAAGGCAAATGCCCTACCCCCTGTGCTATTGCTCCAGCCCCCCCAGTATGATTTTTTAACCCTGTGGTATCTCCTCGACCCCTACTTATATCCTGCAACCTGCATGTTTTAAAATTACACAACCTTTCATTTAAAAAATGATTTCATTTTATTTATTAGATAAAACATTTGGTGATTAAATTTAGTTATTAAATGTTAAAGCCTTTAATTATTAATTTTTATTTAGTTATTAAATAAGTATAATTTAATTTAGTTAAGCAGAATTCAGGAGGCATGAGACATCTCCAGTGGTTCTTAGCCAACCACACCATTGGTCCAATGTGAGACCTGAGAATATGGTGTTACTTGGGTCTTGCGGTGATGGAGATCATCAAGGTAATTGCAGCAGTGCTCAGTGGTCTCCATGGATACACCCAGTGATGCTCCAGAGTCCATCAGAGATCAAACTGGGGTTTGCTACATGCAAGGCATGCACCTTAACCCCTGTACTATCTCTTCAGCCCTGAAATATTTTACATGCATCATGACAAACTGAATCCAAAGCCCTTCTCAAGACTATTGTATTTAAGTACTTAATTGGGGTATATAACTGTCACTGTCACTGTCATCCCATTGCTCATCAATTTGCTTGAGTGGGCACCAGTAACGTCTCCATTGCGAGACTCATTGTTACTGTTTTTGGCATATCGAATACGCCACGGGGTAGCTTGCCAGGCTCTGCCTTGCGGGCAAGATACTTTCGGTAGCTTGCTGGGCTCTCTGAGAGGAGCAGAGGAATTGAACCCAGGTCGGCCAGTGTGCAAGGCGAAGACCCTACCTGCTGTGCTATCACTCCAGCCCAAGGAATATAACACATATAAAAATTATTGAAATCTAAATTTAGAGTTGAAATTGATATTACAAAGTCAATGCCAAGGTAACTGTGACCCAGGTCAAGAAGTCCCAAAGTGAGAGTGATAAAGGTCAGTGTCAGTATGCAGCTTATTTCTGTAGTGATGGGGTCTTGCTTTGTCTTAAAAACCATACAGAGAGACTGAAAAACTCTGAAAAACCATACTCTGAAAAACTATACACAAAGATGGGGCATTGATCAAGCCCCAGGTATCCTTGGTTGAGGATTACTTCTGTTTCCTGCTCACCCCTGGACTTTGAGGGGCACATAGTCCTGGAGGAAGCAGGTACTAAGGAACCATCAGTGGGCACTGCCCAAAGCTGCTAATGAGCTTCCATCACCCCTTTCTGCTTTCCCTTCAGCGTTGGTCAGTGTTTGTTCTAGGTTGCTCACCTATGGGATGACCTAGATCAAGGATGACAAATGATATGCAGGTATACAAAGGTTGAAAACCAAAGTTCTGTCGCAGAGGTTACAACCAACTGCTGGTCTGTGGACCAGTGTGTAGACAAGTGCCAGGCTACAGCTGTACAAAATGCTGAAGAACGCTCATCTAGACTTTAATCTTTGAGGTGTTTGATCCCCTGCTGATCAGATACTTGGCCAGGGATCCTAGCAGCAACATTAATCATAGTGTAAATTGGGGGAGGGGGTATGACAAGAGAAAACACTAATTGATAGTTCTATGCTCTGTTTTATTTTGGGATGTTCTTGATTATTTCATATTCTGATTATTTTGAACTTACAGTGTGAACTTAGAGGCTCATCATTAACACAATTGTTCCAACAGGGTGGCGCCAAGCCACATGGGTCTTCTACTCCGAGAGGACAGCCTGAACTTTAAGTTCACACCCTCAGAGGTGGGAGGAGAAGCCAGCCACAGCGATCATCTCTCCTGAGATATAGCCAGCGTCGGGGGAGCAGAGGAAGGACACGAGTCCTGAACAGTCCTCGGGCACCCCCAATCTGCAGGGGAAGAAGATGCTGAGATAAGACCTTCTATTCCTTATCCTGGGCCCCTGTATGGTGATTTGAAGTCATAACCCTTGTGGCAATAAGGGAAAGCAATGGATGGAGATGGTCTTTGGTTCTGATCACAGTCCTGGGGAACCATCAGAGCTCAGAAAGGGGGAAGAAACACAAGGGCAAACGGGATGTTTGAAGTCAGGTTACTCCAGATCTATGAAGGACACCACCTTGCCCACAACCTACCTCTGGACTGCTTCTCTTTCTTTTGTGGCGTTCCAAGTGGCTGGTTCATCAGAGAGCTAAAGGACAGACCAATAGTCAGTGCTACTCAGACACTTCCCTGGAGGCCATATCCCATGGGCCTGACCCTCAGGTGGTGTGACCCCATTTAAAGATGAAGCAGATGGGAGAACCTTCCCACAGAGAACTGGCCCCCGTTCTTCCCTCTATTGAGAAGAGGTTGGTAAATCCCAAAGTTGTGGATAAGAGTCTAGTAGGGATGAGGTTGAGACTGCGACTCAGATTAAAGAGTTCAGATCTCTTTAGCAGGGTCTTTCCAGGGACAAGTTGGGGAGGGGATGAGTATGGGTACGGGCCCAGGAACTGTCTTTGGGTCTCACAATTTGACTAAATTCTGTCTTGATGAGTCCTGGTACTATGCAGTTCACACGGATGTTCTTTGGTGCCAGTTCCTTGGCCAGGGTTTTGGTGAGTCCTAGGACGGCAGTTTTACTGATGTTATAGACTCCTAGGTCCTATGGAAAGAAAAAGAGGTAGATAAATAGATTAGGATTGGTGGCAAGGGAGAGATATTGGTTTCTCCTGGGTTCTGCTTGAATATCCTTTCCAGTAAAGGTACCTCCAGGTCTGAAATTAGAACTGCCGTACCATCCAACAATCTCATCTGTGGGTGTCTATCCAAAGAATATGAAATCATTAACTCAGGAAGTTATACCCACCCCAGGGTTATTACAGCATTATTTATAGTAGCTAAGTTATGATAACAACTAGTGTGTCTTGTTGAAATGTGATTGCCTAAAGAAGATGTGTCATGTATAGACAATGGAATAGCTTTTTAATAGCTGAATAAGATTCAGCTATTAAAAAGATGAAAACTTGCCATTTTCTGCAAAGTGAAAAGAAATTGAAGGGATAATGTGAAGTAAAATAACTCAGAAAGAGAAAGAAATAGTGGATAACAGCACCTAAGTGTGCAATATAAATAAATAAAATTGATGAGCAGGGGGGAAAAAGCAGTGGATACTGACAAGAAAACAAATGCTACAAGAGTAAGAAGGTGGGAACAGGAGAAAGAGTAGAGGGGCCTTACGGGAGGGCTGTGGGTATTAAATATTAAGTTTTTCCTGAAAATTAAAAATATACCACTTCCAGATCAAATATGGGAGGTAATGTTGAGGAAATAGGGAGAGTAGTCTCCACTAATTGCACTGTGTATTCTTTCTTTTTTTATTATTTATTTTATTTTTAAATTTTTTTTTATTGTTTTGCTTTTTGGGTCACACCTGGCAATGCACAGGGGTTACTCCTGGCTCTGCACTCAGGAATTACTCCTGGTGGTGCTCAGGGGAACCATATGGGATGATGCTGGGATTCGAACCCGGGTTGGCCGCGTGCAAGGCAAACGCCCTACCCGCTGTGCTATCGCTCCAGCCCCTGTATTCTTTCTTAATATCATTAATTGTTGGAAAAAGTAAGAGGTGTGAGTGATAACAATCACTTTTGCATATGGGTAATTCTGAGGAAAGTATTATCAAAGCTTGGGTATTGGGGCTGGAGAGATAGCACAGCGGGTAGGGCGTTTGCCTTGCACGCGGCCGACCCGGGTTCAAATCCCAGCATCCCATGTGGTCCCCTGAGCACAGCCAGGGGTAATTCCTGAGTGCAGAGCCAGGAGTAACCCCTGTGCATCGCCAGGTGTGACCCAAAAAGCAAAAAAAAATAAAAATAAATAAATAAAGAAAATCTAAATTAAAAAAAAAAAAGCTTGGGTATTTTTCCTTTCTTTCTTTCTTTTTTTTTTTTTTTTGTATTTTTTGGGTTATACCCAGCGATTCTCAGAGGTTGCTCCTGGCTCTGCCCTCAGAAATTACTCCTGGTGGTGCTCGGGAGACCATATGGGATGCTAGAGATCAAGCCTGGGTCAGGTGTGTGCAAGGCAAACATCCTTTGCTGCAGCCCCAAACCTTGGGTATTTCTGTGCATCTAATTTTCCAGATAAAATGGAGCAATCTCATGGGGCTGGAGTGATAGCACAGCGGGTAGGGCGTTTGCCTTGCACGTGGCTGACCCGGGTTCAAATCCCAGCATCCCATATGGTCCCCTGAGCACTGCCAGGGGTGATTCCTGAGTGCATGAGCCAGGAGTGACCCCTGTGCATTGCTGGGTGTGACCCAAAAAGCAAAAAAAAAAAACAAAACCAAAAAAAACCCAAAAAATAAAATGGAGCAATCTTCCTCTTGCTCAACCTCATGCCACGGAAAATTACACTTTTTTTTTTTTAATGATGGGGAGGGAACACAGGACCTCACACAAGAAAGACAAGTACTCTGCCACCGAATCCCCCATTTAACACCCTCCCCTAAGCAGTCATACTTACAGTAACTGGGTTATAGGCTGTGATTGAGGAGACCAGGATCACTGAGCCTTGCCTGGAAGAGAGAGATGGAGAAGGGTAAGAGTGTGTGTGTGTGTGTGTGTGTGTGTGTGTGTGTGTGTGTAGGGGTGGTAGTGATAGTGGGGAATATGTGAATTGAAGGTAGAGACCTGTGTCTGTGGCTGAATCTAGAGGGAGAAAACAGCATTTGAGAGGGAGAGACACTCTTTTGGACTTAGAGGACAAAAATATTTCCCTTTTTAAAAATATTTATTTAGTTATTTGCTTTTTGTGTCACACCCGGTGATGCTCAGGGGATACTCCTGGTTAAGCGCTCAGGAATTATTCCTGGCGGTGCTCAGGGGACCATATGGGTTGCTGGGGATCGAACCCGGGTCGGCCGTGTGCAAGGCAAACGCACTCCCCACTGTGCTATCACTCCAGCCCTCCCCTTTTTAAAATAGGTATTCAGTGATATAAATCTATGTGCTTTGAGTGTCATTTGTTTTTGTAAGAAAATCTGTCTATCACCATAGAGAAGTTAGTTATAGAGAAGAGCCAGTTTTCCATATCTTTTTAGTTTTGGTAAATTATATCATCTTAAAGAATTTACCTGTTTTCTTGAAATTTTAGGTTATACCTGATGTAAAAGACCTTTCAGGCATTAGTGCTCTCTTATTGCTCTTTTAATATCTTCAGGATTTATAATGATCTCCTCTACTTTTATTCTCAATATTGAATACTAGTATCTTATCTTTCCCCATTCCCCTTGATCTTACCCATGTTAAATTTTTTAAAAATGCAACTTTTTTGAAAAGTAAATTATTGGTTTTCTTGATCCCTATATTTAATTTTTCTTTTAAAAATAATATTTTTTATTTATTTTATTGAATCACCATGGGATACAGTTACAGACTTACAAACTTTCATGATTCGTTTCAGCCATACAATGATTGAGGCCCCTTCTTTCCACCAGTGTCCATTCTCCACAACCAACGATACCAGTATCCCTCCCACCACCTCAGCCTTTCCCACCCCCTGCCCCTGTGGCAGGCACATCCCCTCTTACTCTCTCTTTCTCCTTTTGGGTTTTATGATTTGCAATACAGTAATACCAAGAGGCCATCATGTTTGTCCCATAGTCTACTTTCAGCATAGGCCTCCCTTTCCGAGTGACCCTTCCAACCATCTTTTACTTCTCTATCCCAGCTGCCTTTTCACCCAGCATGTGTGGCTGGCTTCCAAGCCATGGTGCAATCCTCCTGGCCCTTATCTCTACTGTCCTTAGGTGTTAGTCTCCTATTAGGTTACTTTATATTCCACAAATGAGTGCAGTCATTCTATGTCTGTCCCTCTCTTTCTGATCAATTTCATTTAGCATGATATTCTCCATGTCTATCCACTTATATGCAAATTTCATGATTTCATCATTTCTAACAGCTGCATAGCATTCCATTGTAATACTTTTTTTAATGGTAGTTTAAGTAACATGATTACACTAGTGTTAACTTCCATAGTTTGGGTAAGCATAGTTACTGCTACTTTACCACTACTAAAATGTCCAAGGTGGGGAGAGTTTTAGTTTTCTATTATTTTCTGCTCTTTATAATTTAATTTCTCCTACCTTCTTTTCATTTACATTTCCTTCTGTACATTCTAGTTTTTATTTTATATTGAAAATGATATAATATTTTGTTCACTATTATCTACAATCTCTGAGATACATTTATTTTATTGCTGGTAAAGAGGATCTAAAATGTGGATTGTGGGAATGGAGAGATAGTGTAGCAGGTAGGATGTTTACCTTGCACATGATTAATCCAGGTTTGATCCTCAGCACCCAACTTGTCCCCTGAACCCTGACAGAAGTGAACCTTGAGCACAGAGCAAGGAGTTAGCCCTGAACACAGACCAGTGTAGCATGGAAACAAAAACAATAAAATATGGATTCTATGCACAGGAGATGAGCTGAGCACATTTTGTACAGTGTTATAAATAACTGTACACTTTGTACAGTTTTATCTATGCTGCTGCAAATTTCTTGACTCTTAGCTTTTAATAGAATTAAAACTTTTCTACAATTATAAGCTTGGTCAACAGAAATGAAAAACTTGATAAAACATGAAGTTGGATCTGAATAATTGCATTGTTTCTTTGTTATAGTTTTTCCTTTTCTTTTTTAAAAGTCAGTCAGACCACACAGTGTTTTCTGATTGCTTTGTATGAGCAAAATTTGAAATATTTTCTCTTTGGAGAACATTTTTTTTGCTGATGACAAAAAATAGCTTCCCATTAGGAATAACTTAAATAATTTCACTTTCACATTAAAATCTGGAGCTCTTAAATCCCTTCAATATTTTTGGACCATTATAATAAAATTCTGACTCTTTTGAGTGTAGGATAGTATTGTTGTCCTAAATTTTATCATGTTTTAAAATTTTGGACCACACCTGGAAAGCTCAGGGCTTACTCCTGGATCTGTGCTCAGGGATCACTCCTAGTGAGGGTCAGGGGACCATATGTAGCCAGGGATTGAACCGGGGTGAGCCATATACAAGGCAAGTGCCTTACCCACTTTACTATCACTCCGATCCCACTTGTCTTAATTTCTTAAGATGATGTTTATCTCATTAATTTTCTTTTATAAAACAAAAATTTTAGGGATCTAAACCTCCTCCTAAATATTACTTGTATGTATACTTGTTTGTATATTCACATACTTGACTGCATGTGATTAAGAACATTCACTGAGCTGGGGAGAAGATGTTATAGCCTGCTTGGTGTTCAGGGAATAATTTGGGGGTGTGGAGGAAGGAAACAGGAAGTGAACAGAAAATACTGACACTTCACCTAAAAGGAAGACTTCTAGAATGGCAGTAGGAGTTGTACAGAAGTCCTCTCAAGTGAAAAAACTGTAACTGATTAATAACCAAAACCAAGAACACTACTTTTAAAGAAAACCTTAAGTCTCTGGAAGTGGTCTATAGGACGTATGGTAATAACGCTGAAACAGTCACTGTCACTGTCATCCCATTGCTCATCAATTTACTGGAGCAGGCACCAGTAACGTCTCTATTGTGAGACTTGTTGTTACTGTTTTTGGCATATCAAATATCCCACGGGTAGCTTCTGCAGTGCGGGCGAGATACTCTCGGTAGCTTGCTAGGCTCTCTGAGAGGGTGGAGGAATCGAACCCGGGTTGGCCGTGTGCAAGGTGAATGCCCTTCCCGCTGTGCTATTGCTCTGGCTGAAATAGTCAAGAAAAATCTGCTAAATCTTAGCAAGATTGCTATGACCCCAATGAGTGTGCTCTTGTTAAGGCCACTGGTGTCTTCCATATGACTCAACCCAATTCTCAGCTCCCATTTTCATCTGACTTGACCTGTCAGCAGTGTTAAACAGTTGCTCTCCCTTCCCACCATGAAATGCTTCCTTATACTTTCCAGGTTCCTAGCTTCCCTCCTTCCATGTGTGTTTCTTGTTCTCAGTCTGCTGCACTGGTTCCCCAGAACTCCTTCTTAAGTTTCTTGCCCCTTTTTATCTACACCTGCTTCCTTGATGATCTTGTTCAGATTGACTTCAATAATCACACAGCTGCTACTGGCTTTCAAAATCATATCTCCAGGACAAACTGCAAACTCATAACATACTGCTCGAGATCTCTAGGGTCTAAAGCTCTCTTTAAATCTTTGGAATTTCTTGGAGGAGTGTCTATCATTTATGGTGGGTCCCTCAGAGCAAATGACTCAGGGACAGAGTCACATCAGAAAGTTGAACATTCTTTCTAGATTCGAGGGTGGGGTTGGGACCAAGTGAAATCAGACTGACGTCAGAGAGGGAGACAGTAGGGGACTGAGTGCCTTTCCCCCAGGCCATGAATTGAGCCAGTCTAGGCAATGACGCCTTAACAAAAACTTTGGCCACCAAAACTGGGATGAGCTCCTGGGGTGAGCAGTCTCTGCAGTAGCAATGTGGTCGCCTGGTCAATGCCAGGAGGGTAACCGGATCTGGAAGATAGAAAACTTGACATCTGGAATTTTTCTAGTTCTAGATTGTCTCACACATCTGTTCCTTTGGCTGGTTCTAATTTACATGCTTTCATTAAATAAAAGGCTGGAGCAATAGCACAGCGGTTGGGCGTTTGCCTTTTGGCTGACCCGAGTTCGATTCCTCTGCCCCTCTTGGAGAGCCCGGTAAGCTACGGAGAGTATTGAGCCGCATGGCAGAGCCTGGCAAGCTACCCGTGCGTATTGGATATGCCAAAAACAGTAACAATAAGTCTCTCAATGAGAGACGTTACTGGTGCCCGCTCAAACAATCATTAAATAAAATAAATAATCCTAAGAATAGTTTAAATGGGGCTGGAACATGGCTCACAGGGCTGGGGCATATTGCATGCAGGAGACCTGGGTTTGAACCCTGGCACTATATGGCCCACCGAGAGTAACAACTGGGAATAACCCATAAACACAGAGCTGGGGCAACCTCTGAGCACTGCTGGGTGTGCCTCACCTGCAAAAGAGTTTATATATATATATATATGCATATGTACATGTATATATTCCTTATGCTTCAATTATATATTCTAATATAAATTCTAAGAAACACATAAATGGTGTTTTGTAAAGTGTTTTTTTTTGGGGGGGGCATAGAGACAACTCAAAAGCAATTGCGTTTGCAGATTTTAATATTCAAGTCCCCAAGTTTGATCTCACCCCATCTCTGACAGGTACTGCTCTGGTGGCCTTCAGCAATGCTGTCCCCAGAATGAACTCTAGGGGCCAGTTGATGGAATCACTTAGTGGCCCCAGCGCCCGCCCCCCCAGCATTACTTGGGCACATCCCCCTCCAAAACTTTCTTTTTGTTTTTGGGACTGGAATGATAGCATAGAAAGTAGGGCATCTGCCTTGCATTCAGCGATCAGGGTTCCATCCCTGGGATCCCCTGAGTCCCCTGTTCTCTCCGGGATTGAACCCTGAGCACAGAGCCAGGTGTAAACTCAGAGCACTGGCAGGTGCGCCCTTTTTTCCCACGGCCTCTTGCCCAAAATAAAACAAAGCAAAAGAAATCTCAACAAACAAAACATTTTTTTTTTTTGATTTCTGTAGTCAGAGAAGCTTGTCTGTATTTCAATCACTTAAAGTTTGTTAGACTTGCATTATGGCCTATTTTATCATCAGGCTTCTGATAAATATTCTCACTGTACTGAAAGAGAATATACACTCTGCAGTTGTTGGTATCTTTTCTAAATCTATTCCCTAGGCTAGGCTGCCAATCATGTTGTTTTAGTTCCATTTTCTGTACTGGCTCTTCTTGAGAGAGGGGTTCACTTGCCTTAATGAGCTGCCCTACTGAAGGTGGACAAGGTCCTGTTGGAATGTGGACTTGTTTGCTTTCTTTTGCATTTATTTGTGCCAAAGTCTTCCTTATGTGTTTGGAAGTTTTTTTTCCCAGTGTATAGAGAGTAATTACAATTTTTATGTCTATTCAACGAATCAATGCTTTTGATATTGTGAAACAGATGTTTTTTTCTTTAGCAATGTTTTTGGCTAAATGTCTTTTCTTTGATTAGAATTTGCATACCATGTTTTTTATTATTATTTTTCAGCCTTTAGAATAAAAAATACATATTTCTTTTGTATAGAACATGTCAATCGTTGCATCTTAAATGTAAACACTATTTTTATTTCTTTGGCCCTCAACTGCTATTACTTCTACAATAAATGGTTAAAATTGTTAGTATAGTATGTCTTTTTCATTATTATTTCCATCTTAGATTTTCATCAGAGATCATTTTTCTTCAGCTTAAAGTTCACCAGAGATTTTTTTAAAGTGACGGTTTCCTGATAGTGAACTCCTTGCTTTCATTTGTCTGAAAATGTTATTACTTTGTTCTAATTCTTGAAAGATATTTTATAGGTGATAAATCTGGCTAGCTCTATTTCTTTGAAGGTAATCTCTAGCTCCTCTCTGGTTGCTTCTGGCATCATTTTTTCCCCCTTTGTGCTTTGATATTTTTCATGATGATTGTTAGATTCATCATGTGACAAGTTGAAGTTTTTTTTTCTTTTTGGGTCACACCCGCTGATGCACAGGGGTTACTCCTGGCTCACGCACTCAGGAATTACTCCTGGCGGTGCTCAGAGGACCATATGGGATGCTGGGAATCGAACCTGGGTCAGCCACATGCAAGGCAAATGCCCTACCAGCTATACTATTGCTCCAGCCCCGACGAAGTATTTTTTTAAATGTGTGGTTCTTGTGGATTCAACCCAGGTCTTCTGGAGTAAGGTATGCAGTTTACCATACCTAGTTCCATGTTTAGGTATAGAGTCAAAAAATGTTCTGGTTGATAGTTGCACTTCTTAGATGTGGGTATTACTATCTTAGAATTTCTCAGGTCATTCTTCTCTGTTTTTTATATATGTGAATTTGACTGGTGTAATTTTCTTGCTATTTTCTCCATGCTTCTTAGCATCTCTATCATCTTTCCATTTTTGTTTTACATTCTAGAATATTTTCCTTAATTTGATTTTTTACTTTCCAATATTATTTGTGGCCATAAATATTTGTTTTTTTTTGTTTTTATTTTTGAATTTTGGACTACACCTGGTAGTGTTCAGGTCTTACTCCTGGCTCTGTGTTCGGGGATCACTCTTAGCGGGCTCAAGGACCAGGTGGATTGCTGGGGATCAAACTCGCAAGTGCCCCACCCACTGTACTATCGCTCTGACCCAATCATATTTGTTTTTAAGCCTATTTGCTATTCTTAAATTTCAATAATTATTTAAAATGTCTAGTATTCTGTTCATTTATATTTTAAGTTGTTTGCTTGGTCAATCCTTATACTTCTTTTAAAATCATATTTTCTAATTTTATTTTATTTACTAAAAACATTTATTTTATAATTTGTGCTAGATAATTCAGAGTTTAGAGAACTTGTGGGTCTATATCTGTTGTCTGTGGTTTATGCTAATTTTTGCTTCTGGTATCCTGTTTTATGATTTTTCTCCTGTATATTGATTTTACTTTAATATATGTTTTGGAAGAACTACTTGAAGCCTGGGATTAAGGTAGATTATTTAGAGATTTGTTTTTGCCTTTGTGAAGCACCTGAGGCCAGTGTTTGTCTGGAATAACTTTAAATTAAATTTTTGAGTATGTGTGTGTGGGGGGGGGAGGGGAGGTGGGGAAAGGAGAGAGATTTGAATGATCTAAGTAACAAAAATTTAAATTGCAAATCTCCATGATTTCATCTTGGGTACAAATCCTCAGCCACATATCTCCCCCCTGATGGCTCTAATTTTGAAATAGTTCCCTTAACAGTCTTCTAGGATTCTATTTTTAGTTCTCTTTATCATTAAAGGGATAATTATTTGGCATCCCATCCTCATGACTAGAGGTCCCCAACCTGAACTTCTGTCCTGGGAAGTTATAGAAACAGAAACCAAATGCTATGTTATTTTTTTTAAAGGAATTTGGAAAACAACAGTAGGGAAGCACTTTGCAGTGCTCTTTCTTCCAAGGGCTCCCACTTTCACTTAGTATTTTGGTTTTTAACTTAAAAAAATTTTTTTTAGCTTTTTTGCTGACTACTGCTCTTAAGATAGGTAATAAATCCAATAGCTTTCTTCTGAATTTAAGGGATTTGCCTCTGATTCATTGTGCCCTAGGGACTGCTTTCATTCCTCCTAGTTAATGTTCTTTTAAAAAAATTATTGTTTCTTAAAACTTAGAGGGTTGGATCAAATATGTTCAGGATTATAAAAATACATGATTGTCCCGCTTAAGATTTACCTTAAAGTCCAAATGTCTGGTGTTAATAATTTCCTTATTTCTTTTTATGTGGATGTGTTCTTTCATTCTCCAGGTTCATCAGATTGTTCTCTGAAATGTCTCTAAGCCTTTTATCACTTTTAACCCCATTTTTGCCCTCTCATGCACTCTTACCTACTTCCCTAAATTCTAACAATCCTTCAGGGTCCAACTTAAGTGGATTTTCTTTTATGAACTCCTACCTTGTCTATAAAGTTGGAAAAAGAAATCTTTTACTTGTCCAGGTCCTGGAACTAGGAATAATAGTAGTGATAACACCATTCACAGTGTCAATATTATTATAACATTATTAATCTCAATATATCAAGATACCATTATTTAACAATATATTAATATGTAAATATAGAATATGAGCATTAACCACTATACATATATCACATCACATAATATATAATCCATTAGGTTATGTTATATAATAATTTTGCATCATAAATATTAAAACCAAATTGTTATTATATACTTATATTTATGGTGCTGAAGAATGTGTGTTCTGATAATATTCATTTTAAGATTATGCTCATTATTAACTATAGAAAATATGCATAGTTTTACAATGTTCACATTGTTTGGTCCTTGACATATTTAATCATGTCAATTCATCTTTGCAACAAACTTCCACTGCCATGTTTGCACTTACCTAGAGAAGAAAGCTCAAGGAGTTAGTTAATTGCGTGGTAGCTAGTGGCGGAGCATAAAGAATGGGGTCATAGAGAACTTGGAGGAAAACTGTTGAGACAACGGACAACTTCTGCTGATGAGACTGGTAAACTAGAGACGGAAAAACTCCCAGGACACAGCCAGATGTCTCCTGCTCATGAATAATGTGGGTCTCTGGGAGAGTATTGGGGAACACCCTACTCATTGAGGCTAGTGGCAAAGTACTCCCAGCTCTCCTAGTTAGAAAGGAGCTGGTCTCTATCCACTGGGCCTGCTGCAGAGAAGCTGATGCTCTGGCTGCTGCCTAGCAGGGGTGGCAAGGTGGCAGGGTTAGGAAGAGGCAGGGCAAGAGCAGAGTGGGACGATGCTTGTGACTGCTCCCGTGACGGGCAGGCTGTGTGTGTTAGCAGGATTCTGTGCCCTGAGCTGCTACAGCCCCAGAGAGCACTGTCTGTCCCCGAGGCCAGCCCTCAGCACCACTCTCTGTGGCTCTTATCCTGGTCCAAATGCCCTGGGTACATTTTAGCAAAGAACGGGACTGTCCCGGGCAGAATGCTGCGGCTGGTGTTTCTGACTCAGCGTGCGAGGGGGAAACTCACGGGTCTGATTTTATAGACTCTCTGCCACTGGTTCCCAGGGGCAAGGTCTAAGTCCCCTCAGTCCCCTTCGCTCAGCTCTCCACCCCACGGTAGACACCAAAGACTGCTCCCACCCGCTTCCAGGCTCTCACCCCCTCTTCTCCATGTGGGGCAGCAGCTGGCTCAGCAGCAGAGCTGGGGACTTCACGTTCACATGCAGGATCTGGAATCAGAGCAGGTGTGAGCAGGGGAGGAAAAATGAGTGTGTGGGTCTCACCCGAGTCTCTGCATTAGAAGAGGTGTGACGGTCTTTGACAAAGGCAAGTAGGGTCAGTACTGGCTTGATCTGACAGCCATGGGGGTGAGGGGTCCTGAGGGTGCAGGAGTGTGGGGTTCAGGTTGAGCTCTCAAGTCAGGATTCTTGTGTCTCCAAGGGCCTTGGATGAAAAAAGAATGTTCTGGTTGGGTTGGGAACGCACCTACCAGCTGAGTGCATGGAGACCTTCTTGTGGGATAAACTACATATGCCCACGTAGATATGCTACATCCTAAGCTCAGGATATCAGAAACTAACCTGATGGAAAAGAGGATCCTTGGGGATATGGTCAAGAGGAAATCACACTGTAGTAAGATGGGCCTAACCCAGTGTGGGTGCTGGCCTGATGAAGGAGGAAGCTGAACACACACATACACACACACACACACACACACACACACACTCACATACCTTCTTAGACGTGTACCCCATGTACATGTAAACCCATATCACGCCTCCTCCCATGAGCACACACACACACTCACATGTGCACTCATACCTGTGTACACACAGAGTCATGCACAAATTCACACACATGGCTCCCATAGCTTGTGGGGAAGCCGGGAACAGGTTCTCTCAGAAAGGTTTCAGGTGCTCAGAGATCTCTTCCCAAGCCTTGGTCTCGGACACCTGACCTCGAAAAATTGTCACCCACATTTCTGCAGTTCAGGCCACCTAGATGATGTTACTCAGTCAAGGTGCCCTTGGAAGTGAGGCCGACTGCATCTCAGGTACAGAGCTCTGGTGCTCGCACCCCTGGGCGAGGCAGAGAGCCCGGCTGTGCTCTGGGCCACACTTGGAGGGATAATTTGGGTGCATGTTGGATATTCCCTGCAGACCGGGGGTTCCTGCAAGGTAGGCTAGAATTGCATTAGACAATCATACCCCAATCTCCTAGGATGGGGACAATGAGTCTGTGAGGAAGATGGGGCCGGGGGGAGTCATGTGGGACCTGAGAGAGGGAGAGAGGGTTCATGTGGCAGCCCTGATCCATGCTGGCTCTCTCTCCCATCTTACCTTGTCCCAGATCTGCTCACTGCTCCCCAGCGTACTTCCCACCAGGGGGTTTACCCCTGCCACACACACCAGGAAATCCACACCCTTGTTGTGTTCCAGGGCCTGTGGGGAGAAGGGGATACCAAGACCCAGGGTCAGGGGGCCCAATATGGGTCTGCTGTATGGGAGGTGATTCCTGCCATGAACCAGGGGCAAACCTGGTGCAAACCTGAGGGTTCCTGCCAAGAGAGGGGCAGTGTCCTTCTGGTTTAGGAACCAGCTCTGAGGGCCCAGGCAATGAGGGGTGGGATTTCTCCCTAGGCAACCCAAACACAGCTCCCATCTGTACTGTCTCCAGAAGCTCCCTTTCCCCTGGAAGCCTGTTCGCACATCAGAACTTCTTTCTCTGCAACCTCTCCTTCTCTACAATCCTCCATGGAGAACCTTCAAGGAGGGGCTGGCCTGGGGCTCCACAGGGCAGCTGTGGCTGGTTGTAATGGGCAAACCTCCTGCCCAGCACAGCCCTGGACCCTTTCCCAATGCTCTCCTCCTCCTCCTCCTCCTCCTCCTCCTCCTCCTCCTCCTCCTCCTCCTCCTCAGCACTTCCTTTCTTGGTCAGCTCAGGGAGGCTGGCTTCAGGGTGGGGTGGGGTGGCACCCAGCTGACTTGATTCAAATCATATTGCCCTCAGCCATTTCCCTCCACTGCGTCATCATCAGCAGAATCCCAGAGCTCTTCACCTTGGCCACCAGCCGCTCACGGTCCTCAGCCTTCCCCACGTGGCACACAGTACCCGTCACACTCAGACCCTCATCTTGTAGCATGGCCACGGCATGGTCCACGTTCTGCTGCTTCCGGCTGCTGATCACTACGTGGGCCCCATCTTGGGCGAGACGCCTGGCGGAAGCCAGGCCAATCCTGTCAGCGGAAAGGAAAGGATGTGACCAGTCCAGCTTGGGGTGGTGAAGTTCCACTTTCCTTTAATGCTGAGCTCCCTGAAATGAACTTCTGACAATCTAGAGACTCAATCTCACCTCCAGCTTTAACTAAGGATGATCAGAAACTTGGAGAAGGGAAAGAGAATTCATTGCTCATCAGTCCCTGGATAGCCCTTGATCCTGTATCCCTCAGAATGTGGCTTCCCCTCCTACTTAAACTATTACCGTGATGGGAGGCTTAGTTCCTCCAGGCTTCGGGGATTCCTGGTCTCATGTTGGACACACACAAAGCCACTGTTAGGAAATATGGGGCGTGAATCACACCAGACCACAAGAAGGGATCAACTGGATGGATTCTCCTGTCTCTTCCTGGTGGACACTCCCAGATTCATCATGCTCCCTAGACCTGGAGGACTTGGGAATTCAAGTCCAGGTGATGTGGGGAGCAGTGGAGATGTGGGAGAGCCCCATAGATAGACTGTCCTGGCTTTGTCACTCCTCTCTCCTGGCCCTCATGGTTCTCTTTAGGATCACATTCCAAAACAAATCATCAATACTAAATTCTAACAGGCTCTGCTTTGTGGGGACCACAGACAATAGGTCAATGGAATCTAAACACACTCCCAGATTCCCAGATCCTCCAAAAGTTGCTTTCACCCCTTTGTGGATCCTGTGACCACGGCGACTTTGTTGGCAAATTTGAGGGTCCTAGTGGCTGTGCCTCTGGTACTCCTCAAGGAGAGGGGGATTTCAGACGTCAGGAGGTTCCTCCAAGTCCAAGTCAGGGGTTTATACATAGTGGTGTCTGTGTGGTCTTCCTCTAGTTGAATGGGGTCTTGGAAGCTTCTGGAAAGGGAGAATGGTTCCAATAAGCAGTGCCTGTAAGCATCTCTCAGGTTAGTGAGTACCACCTCCCATGGCAGACTTGAAACACATGATGGGGGATCAGCCCCCAAAGCTTAGCCTGTAGCTACTGCTCAAACCCTTCCATAATTTACTGGACATGAATGTTTTTTTTTCTTTTTGGGTCACACCTGGCGATGCACAGGGGTTACTCCTGGTTCTGTACTCAGGAATACTCCTGGCGGTGCTCGGGGGACCATATGGGATACAGGGAATCGAACCTGGGTCAGCCGCATGCAAGGCAAATGCCCTACCCGCTGTGCTATTGTTCCAACCCCCTGGACATGAATGTTTATCTACAAAATTCTTTTTGTTAAAAACCACCGGGAGTGGTATTTTTTAATCTAGGACCAAAAATCCTGACACATCCACACATGGATTCAACAAATATTTAGTCCACAAGACCCTCAGGATAACAGACAGGTTATTTATGTCTTTACAGGTTTGTTGTGAGAGGACTAATGTATATATCAAGTTGGGAAAGGGTTTTGTAAACTTTGGAGCACCTTTAGCATCTGCTCTCCTGCAGTTTTCTTAGGATTGCTGTGTTTCCTCATGCAGGGCCACGGGGCTGTCCCCTTAGTCTTTGCTTGTACCCCATCTCCATTTTGCAATGTCTTGATCTTACTGAATTCACTCCTCTATTTACAGAACTATCTTAGTGTTTAGTGGCTGGGCAGATCCTTTCTGACTCCCTCAAAGCTTCCTCATTGGTTCTATGTGACCTAGTGATCTCTGAACTTGCTCCTTTTCTCGTGCGCTTATTTCTCTTTTGGTTTTTGGATCATACCTGGCAATGCTTATGGCTGACTCCTGGCTCTGCACTCAGGAGAGCAGAGCCAGGAGCTAGAATTGCTCCTGGTGGTGCTCAGAGGACCATATGAGATGCTGGGGATTGAATCTGGATTGACTGGATACAAGGCAAGTGCCCTGCCCTCTGTACTATCTCTCTGGTCCCTAATTTGCTCCTTTTATGGTATTACTCTCACTCAGTCTGAGCAACTGTGTTATACTGATCTCTTCCAGCAGGTACCTGGACCCTATAGCTGTTCAATAGGTTTTTTTTTTGAGTGAATAAACATCTTGATTGAGATTGACTGCAGTGAAAGAAAAGATTTCTCAGGGGTCTCTTGGATACTGAGGGGTTAAAGTCCTTGGTCACATTCTCCCCCGTGTTCTCAGTTATACCTTGCTGTGTTTACTTAAAAGTAGCCATTCCTGAAAAAAAAGGTAGGTATCCCTGAGTCTGAGTGGCATGAGTTTTTGTATGCAGGGCAGATGTGTTTTCCTGATATTTAGGATTCTGAGTCTTTGCTCAAATCTCCACAAATCTATGGCTGTGAACTTACCTATTTACATAAAACCAATTCCCTTATTTAAGCACTTAAACTTTAGTAAATCTTAGGCAAATATCAAGGCAGAAAGTGCCATTCAAACAAACTCTATGCACAAATTTATACTCATTTTTTTTCTTTCTTAGAAATGTATCTCATATAATTTCTGCTCATTCATGATAGGTCCTTACCTCCCTGTAGTCAACAATTCAAACTAGATTAAAGAGTCTCTTCCTCCACTTAACTTTCTGTCAGTGTCATTCCAGGCAGTTTTATTCTTAGATCTCAAGGGTTTCATCTAGTCCAAGAACATAATCACTCTGTCTCCTTTGCCCAAACGTTTCTTAGTATTTTTGGCAAAGGAGAATCTGACTGGGGAAAGCAAAAGGTTATGCATTCTATGCCCTCTTCCTCACCCCACCCCCACCCAAGCTAATTTTTAGAGATAGAATGAAGAGAACAGCTCAGGTAATCAGAAGTCAAGCCCAAAAGGTAGAGAGAAACAGCATGAAGAGGGAGAAACTACAGAGTTTGGTTTTTGGAACATTAAGTATGACGAGGGAACAAGTAGAGATGAAGCTGGAGACTTAGCCCAAAGTGACAGGGTTGCAGACTGACATGGCCAAGTTTTGCCTTTAGAGGCAACTGTGAGGGTTGTGTGTGTGTGAGAGTTGTGTGTCATGTGTGTACATGAAGATATTTTTCTTGACAGCTAGGAGAGGTCTTTGTAGCAAGCAATACCAAGGTCCTATACCAATTGGACGCTATCAGGAAATAGATGACATATTCAAATTGAGTGATTTAAAGAGAATTCCACGATGTTTTTAGAGGCAAGGTGTAGGGAGAGTCCAATGGACAGTACAGTTCCCTGAAGCTAGCGAGGTGTCATTACCAGCTGGGCCTGAAGCAGTAGCAGAGGAAGTGGGTTACCCAACAAAGAGAAAGAAGGCTGAGCTGCCTGTTAGGAGCTACTGTGTCTGGGTCTCTGTTGGCTGGATGTAGTCTACACAGATCAGCCTCCAAGAGCATGGAATTTGGGAGAACTGCAGAGCAGGATATGGAAGAACAAGAGGAGGAGACTTGTTCGGGGCCTGGAGTAGCCAGATGTCAGTTGCAGAGAAGTTAGATTTGGGAAATATAACTTATTAAGGTTACCAGGCCTTGGTGTGAGATTGGCCATCCTCAAGATGAGAGGTAATCTTTTGCTTAGATCCCTGAAATGAATGGCAGTCTTTGAAATGTGAGCCTCAGGTTGGCCTACTATATTGGTGATATGTGAACTGGATCTGTTGAACAGGAAATGGAAGGATCGAGGGTCCTGGACAAGTATGTACCTCAGAGGTGTGAGGGACAATTTTATAGAGATCTGAGGACCTGGGACATATTGAAATAGGCATTCAACGATGAAGGACAATTAACATTTGGTACTTGATAGCCCTCTTTGGGTTTTGGAGCTAGCATATTCTATATACAGAGAAGGTGGTCACTGTTGAGTGAAGCTCAGAGTAAGCCTTTGAAACAGGCAAAGTGGTATAATCGGTCCTGTCAGAGTTCATAGGGTTACAGGCAGCTGTGCTGATATGGGAGTCTTGGGGGACCCCCAGCAGGGAGTCTCAAGCAGAACCCGAGGACTCTGGAGCCAGGGCACACTAAGTACAGGGCCTGGTGCGTGTAGAGACAGAACATCTGACCAAGGAATATTGAGTGATTGTGTGGTTAGAGCTGCCCTTCATAATGTGGATCTCGTCACTCATAGAGTTGGGGAGGTGTGGCAGGAGGGGCCACCAAGCGATCACGCAGGTCCATTCAGTCGCCCAAGTTAGACAAGTGGCTCCAACTCCCACATCACCTGCTCTGATGGCTTTGATGCTTCTCTTTCAGCTTTACTGTGGGGTCCCTGAAAGACAGCAGAAGAGGCAGTATTGTGACTCCAGTTTCTGAGTATATAGACATGATAAGTTGGTGTAAGTACAAACTGATGGTTGTGCTACAGTCTCACTTAGGAGTGACCCTGAAAGACAATGATAAAGGAAATTCCTGCCAATGGACAGAGCTCTGAGAAGCACTCCTGGCTTAACCGCTTTGGGGAGACAGAAAAATAGCCTGTGCTAAGGATAGTGTGTGGGATTTTCCCACACCAATAACTAATTCGAATGTCAATTGAGAAACCTAAAGTAATTCTGACATGAATTTCTCAGAGTTAAGGCAGATCTACAAGTGCAGGACTTAGTCCCACAGAGCCTGCCTCTTTCAGACACCAGTCACAAGTCCTGGAATTCACAATTCTCCTGATCAAACTGGCTATAAATCAGTGGCTCCCATGAACCTTTTCTCTCATTCAATAATCTGCCAGGATGTTTCATTAAAAATAGAAAAACACCTTGTCTCATTCATCAGTTTATTGACTAATTTTTTAATCTAAAAATTATAGTATGTTACAGTTAAAAGGGTCACCAATTTTATTTAAAGGCTGTAACTCAGTGATTGCAAACAGAAGAGCAACAGAGGGCAAGGTTGGGGTGGTGGTTCCTATTTCATGCCGTCTCTGGGTGCTGGGAGCCTGTGTTCATCAACCCAGAAGCTCCTGTGAACCCCCTGTTTAGGTGTTTCTATGCTGATTTCATTCTGTGATATAACTGATAAATTATTGTTTATTGATGACTGAACCCAACCCATAGCTACTCTACCTTTCTTGGAGATTGGGGGATTGGATTTAGAGTTCTAAACCTTTAACCCTATGCTTTGTCTTTTTGGTGACTTGTTCCCATTCCAGGGGCAATGAAGGGGCCCCCGTCTGCCCAATATTTGATTACCATGCCAAAGACAAGAAACCAGTGACAACATCCAACAGGAGAGAGAACAAAAGGGAATGCCCTGCCACAGAGGCAGGGTGGGGTGGTGGGGGTTGTGGTGGGGGTGGTGGGAGGGATACTGGGAACATTGGTGGAGGAGAATGGGCACTGGTGGAGGGATGCAAAATGAAATGCAAACATGAAAGTTCATAAGTTTGTAACTGTACTTCACGGTGATTCACTAATAAAAATTAAAAAAAAAAGAAACCAGTGACAGAGAACAAAAATTTTATTATGTCACAGATACCCATGAACTTGTGGTCAGTGATAAATGACTTGGCTGGTTGGCTCTAGTGTGGAAGGAGTGCAAGACTGAGAGATCAGGGACAAAGATGTTTGGGGAAGAGATTTTTGGATGGACTTGAGGGAGAGACTATGAAATACGTCAGCTTTCCATCTTGTGTGCAGAGGTGAGAAGGAGGACAACTGGAAATTTGGCATCTCCAAAATCAAGTAGAGGCAGTATCAAGGATAAGAGTTACTGTGTCACATACTGCTCACGGATGAAGTAAAACGAGAACTTTATTAGTATTCAGTGATTGTTTTCCACTGGATTAAAATAAACACACACATATACGTACATCTCTCTCTCTCTCTCTCTCGATATACAGTTTATTCCTGGGCTGTACATTTTGCTTTTTCAGTTTTTCTGTGACATCCTTTTTCTTCATGTGCAAACTTTTTTAAAAAGGGGGTTAGAATCAATCTGCTCTTTTTCAGGAAGGATCATCTCTATATGGCAGAAAATCTCATGTAGAGGTGAATCTGACCCCAAGCTCATGACTAACTCAAGTTCAGCATTACTCAGCATTTTAAAGAATGTGCAGTAAAAATTTAGTGCTCTTTTTGGGTCACTGACTGTGTCTAGAGTAGCTATTGATGACCTTTTAATAAAGTTTTGTTGTTAAAAAAGCACAGACAAATGGACAATTGTCCAACAGGAAAGATGATTGGGAGGGTAGAAAAAGCACATTTGACTGCTGCTGTGAACAATCTCAGTGATACATGAGAGAAGGCAAGAGAGGGTCAGAGTGAGAGAGAGAGGCAAGGTGACTGGAAGAATATCTTTGAACAGGAGGAGGAGGTGGGACTTAGAACAAGGTAGGACAGGATTTTAGTTGGAAGCAACTATACTTCATCTATGGCAAAGAGAGAAGATGAAGTCAATGGCTAGAACTGTGCATAATCTTGCATAATCTTGGGGAAATCGGAGGCCATCGGCTGAGAGTGAGGTGCTGCAGGTCTGAGGAGAGGAGAGAGAGTGAAGCGGTTGTCACTAAAGTGGGAGAGGGAATGGAAATAGATCTGATGCTAGCAGACTCAGATGCTCAGATTCTATGAGTGAGAGTAGTGAGAGAGCATGAGACTGGAGTATGTATTTGTGATGCACCTGAGTAAATTAAGAGGTAACCACCTTTCTGAAGGATTCATATTCTGAGAACTTCATTTCAAAGAAGTTAGGGGAAAATTTTATTTATTTATTTTTGAAAATTTATTTATTTTTGGCTTTTTTGGTCACGCCCAGCGATGCACAGGGGTTACTCCTGGCTCTGCACTCAGGAATTACTCCTGGCGGTTCTTGGGGGACCATATGGGATGCTGGGGATTGAACCTGGTTCAGCCTTGTGCAAGGCAAATGCCCTACTTGCTGTACTATTATTACAGCCCTGGGGAAATTTTTAGTCGTGGCTTTTATCCATTGTATCACAAGATCTTGGTAGTCTTGGGAAACAGTCCAAGGAAACAGGGTCACTGAACAGTTCAGTGTCTTGAGTTCCAAGGTGTTTCTTTTCCCTGGCTGCTGATACCACCTATGGATGAGTGTTGAGAAGAGCTGGAAAGAACTGCTTACATTTAAAATACCTGGAAAAGCTAGCTTCAGCACTGAAGAGTTTCTTTTTTAAAAAAAATTATAAATTTTATTGAATCTCTGTGAGATAGTTACAAGCTTTCCTGTTTGGGTTACAATCTCACAATGATCAAACACCCATCCCTCCACCAGTACACATTCCCCACCACCAATATCCTGGGTATACTCCCCCTCTCCCTGCATCTATGGCAGACAATATTCCCCATACTCTCTCTCTACTTTTGGGCGTTATGACTTGCAACACAGACACTGAGAAGTCATCATGTTTGGTCCATTATCTGCTTTCAGCATATATCTCCCATCCCAACTGGTTCCTCCAGCCATCATTTTCTTAGTGATCCCTTCTCTATTCCATCTGCCTTCTCCCCTCCACTCATGAAGCAGTCTTCCAGCTATGGGGCAACCCTCCTGGCCCTTGTATCTACTGTCCTTGGATGTCAGCCTCATGTGATGTTATTTTATACTCTACAAATGAGTGCAGTCCCTCTATGTCTGTCCCTCTCTTTCTGACTCATTTCACTTAGCATGATACTCTCCATGTTTATCCATTTATAAGCAAATTTCATGACTTCATCTCTCCTAACAGCTGCATAGTATTCCATTGTATAGATGTACCAAAATTTCTTTAACCAGTCTTCTGTTTTAGGGCACTTGGGTTGTTTCCATATTTTGGCTATTGTGAACAGTAATGCAATGAACATAGAGGTACAGATGTCATTTCTACTGTGCTTTTTTGCATCCTCGGGATATATTCCCAGAGGCAGCACTGAAGAGTTTCAATGCTTTTTTGTTTATTTTGTTTTGCTTTTGCAGACTCTCCCCCACTTGTCTACTTTGATAAGAGCTGAGATGTGTGAGATTTGATGTTTGACGGGTGAGGTTCACAAGGAGAATGGTGCACATATTATTCACTGTCCCACTTAACAACAGAACTGAACTTAGAACATTAGAACATAGGTTAAAACACTTAATTTCTAACACCAGGCGATACCCTTATACACATTAAGCATAAGACAGAAAGATAAGAAGCTGTCAGTCATTAATCATGTAAGAGGGCATCTTAGGAACTTGGATTTAGAACAATTTCTTTATTGGCAGCTGGGAAGTTTGTTCACTCTGAACAAATAAGCAATAGTAGAAGCCAGCAATGACATCTGCACTTTTATGTTCATTGCAGCACTATTTACAATAGCCAGAATCTGGAAAAATCCGAGTGCCCTAGAACAGATGTCTGGTTAAAGAAACTTTGGTATACCTACACAATGGAATACTATGTGGCTGTTAGAAAAGATGAAGTCATGAACTTTGCGTATAAGTGGACCAACATGGAAAGTATCATGTTAAGTGAAATGAGTCAGAAAGAGAGAGACAGACATAGAAATATTGCACTCATTTGTGGAATATAAAGTAACAGAATGGGAGACTTACACTCAAGAATAAAAGAGATGAGTACCAGGAAGTTTGCTTCACGGCTTGGAAGCCGGCCTCACATGCTGGGGAAAAGGCAGCTCAGATAGAGAAGAGACCACCAATTAAAGTGTGCTTGGAGGGCCCGCTCGGGATGGGAGATGTGTGCTGAAAGTAGACTATAGACCGAACATGATGGCCACTCAATACCTATATTGCAAACCACAACACCCCAAAAGCGAGAGAGGGCAAAAGGGTATGCCCTGCCACAGAGCCAGGGTTGGGTAGCAAGGGAGATTGGGTGAGGGGGTGGGAGGGATGCTAGGATCATCGGTGGTGGAGAATGGGTACTGGTGGAGGGATGGGTACTCGATCATTGTATGACTGAAACATAAGCACGAAAGTTTGTAAGTCTGTAACTGTACTCATAGTGATTCATTAACAAAAATAAATAAATAAATAAAGGAAGCCAGCTCCTTTTTGAGATTAATTCTGAGGGGAAGGAAAGTTTGTGTTGCTGTCGGGGCCACACATAGTGGTGCCTGGGCAACCATGAGTTGAAGTGATTGAACCTAGGACCTTAAACATACAAGACATGTATTCTACTACTTGAGTCACATCTCCAGCACAGAAGAAGAGATTTTTAATAACCTTACACCTGGATACTGTCTCAAACAATTTTGTAGGAGAGGGCACATATAAAAATTGAAGATCTAGAAATTATTTTCTTAAAAACCCACAAACTAATGAAAATATATTTTACATACAAAATTTAAATGTCTGCTTGAATGGTTTTTATCAATTTTACCAAGTCAAGGAAAATCTCATTGTCAGTCTCAAAACATTTCTATCACTCTGAAAATCTCTCTGTCTTTCACCTCTCCTGCCTCAAGCAATCACCCATCTACTTGCAGCTGCTATAAAATTGTGTAAGCTGTCTTTTTAAAACCATTCATAGACATGAAGACATTGATTTTTCTCTTTTAAGTGAAGCAAAATAGTTTTTATTGAAAAATTCTGAGATGAGAGTAAAAAAGTAAGAGAGACAGAAAGAGAGATACATACATGTTCAAAAGAGAACTTGGGTTTCTCCAGAGGAAAAAAAAATTAGAAACTGACTTCTTTAACCATATATTTATATTTTTTCATTTTTTTCTTTATCAGTGAGATGTATAAAGGTTCTAAGTGGTGGAAATCAAATAGTTTTCCCCAATCCTTCTAGCCAATAACAACATAAAATCAAAAAGCATAGGTACTTAGCTTTCAACAGGGAAGGTTGAATTCCACATTAATCCTAACTGCTTGTCTCACAGGTCACCTTGGGCATTATTTAGTCCATAGACAAATATCACATCAACCCCTGCTGAGTGCCAGGTGCCCTGCCTCAGTTGGAGACAGCATGAATTGAAGGGCAAATACTGTCTCTGCTGTGACAGAGCTGAGCCTGGTTCTCCCCCCAACACACACACCCTTAACACTCCTTCTAGAAACTCTTTGCTACAAAAAGTTTGGATTGGGAATGAGTGAGGTCACATATTCAGATACTGTACACTGGGCCTGGTCAATAACAGGGACTCCTGAATAGAAGACACTACTACAATGATGAACAGAGATCATGTTAGAGTTCCATAAGCCATAAAGTAGAAAGCAATTATTCCTGTTATCATCTCAACGATAGAGAACTTTCTTTTTTGGCTTTTTGGGTCACACCCTGAGATGCTCAGGGCTGACTCCTGGCTCTGCACTCAGGAATCACTCCTGGCAGTGCTCGGGGGATCATATAGGATGCTGGGAATCGAACCTGGGTTGGCCGTGTGCAAGGCAAATGCCCTACCTGCTGTCTATCGCTCCATCCCCACAATGATAGAGAACTTTTTGAACAAATGGTTACAGTAAAGTCAGTGTTCTATTTCTAGCTATTAAAAATACAGAACAGCTACATATACTCATATATTAATTCTTAATTACTTCTTAGAGAGTCTATGCATTTACTTCTCTAGAGCATCCTTGTATCCAAGGAGTGGGGGAGTTGTCCCAGGCTCATGAAGCTTTTGGAAAAGATATATGTCTATGGATTCTTACCTTGGTGTGCGTCTCAGTTGCTTTGCCTGATGCCTAGAAAGAATCCTGATAAGAGGAGCAGCTTTTAAGATCACTCGACTTGCATGTGTGTCTAAGCAGCAGCCACGCCTTTCTGCTTTTTAATTCAAGCCACCCTTTTCACCTCCTCCCAAAACAAACTCAGGAGCTCCTCATAACCTTTCTCCAAATTTCACTGTTTTGAGTTATCAAATCTTACACTGGACTAAGATTCCTGTTGATGGACACAAAGTCCTGTTCTGTCTATCAGTGACGGCTTTTGACTATCCTTTCTTATCAACATACTAAGAAATCTTTTAAAATTTCCCCAACATTGTTTTGGATCCAGGTTTTTCTATTACTTTTCTTGTATTTTTTAATAACATGTGGGTTCATTGTTCACTCAGTTGTCCAAGTCAGAATCCTCAGTCCATCAAGGTTCTCATTCTCCTTTCACTGTATTTTATCATTACCGAGCACTGCCAATATCCTATCTGTTCTCTTTCCATTGATCTTCTCAGAGGACCATCTGTCTTTCCTGGAGAGTGGTTGTAGTGTCTTTACTGTTTTAATTACAAGCCAAGTTGGAGGGATCTTTAAAGTCCATCTCATCGTTAAGTCAACAATGGATCTCCATGGACTTAAAATAGTATTTCAACTCCTAGACTTCTCACACCAGGGTTTTGCTCATTTATCCTTGATGGTTGTCTCTAGCTTAATTCCCCTATTTCCCCTATTTTCTTGATATCCATGCTTGCTACCTCTTTATCATTTGGATTTTTTCCTGCTCTTCCTTCAAAACTCAGGGCTGGTAGCATTCCATCTGAAGATAATCACACGAACAGGGAAAACTTATTGAAACTTCCCTTGGTTTGACAAGTTGTCTACTTCTCCTTCCTGTCCCTCTTCCCATACCCAGTCAGCTAAAATCTTAAGGACAAAGGCAAAAATGGATGTCTGCAGAGTCAAGTTTGCATATTATAATATTTGTTTCTTGGTTTTTCCTCTTTGAAAAAATAATCTATCTAGGAATGATCCCAGAGTGCAGCACCAGGAGTAAGCTCTGAGAACTGCTGAGTGTGGTCCCAAAACAAACAAACAAACAATTACATCTTTGTACTCTGTAGATATGTTGACCCCTTTATTTATTTATTTATTTATTGAATCACTGTGAGATAGACCCTTACAAAGCTGTTTATGATTAGATTTCAGTCGTACAGTGTTCCAACACCCATCCCTCCACCAGTGCACATTTCCCAGCACCAGTGTCCCCAGGTTCCCTCCCATCCCACCCACAGCCTACCTCCATGGCAGGTACTTCTCTTCTCTTCTCTCTCTCTTTCTCTCTCTCCCTCCCCCTCTCTCTCCCCTCTCTCTCCCCCTCTCTCTCCCCCTCCCTCTCTCTCCCCCTCTCTTTATCTCCCTTTCTCTCTCTCCTCTCTCTCTCCTCTCTCTCTCTCTCTCTCTCTCTCCTTTTGGGCATTGTGTTTTGCAATATAGATATCAAATGGTTGTCGTGTATATCCCTTTACCTACTTTTGTCACTCAGTTCTTGTCCAGTGCGATTATTTCCAACTATTTTTTTTATGTTGACCCTTTTATGGCACCATGAGGCTTGTCTTTTGAGACTAAGGGTCAAAACCTGTGATTTAGCTGGAGAAAGCAAGAATGAATGTGCAATCAGCTTAATCAATGTCTGAATAAATAGCAGTACTCCTACATTAAAAAAAAGAATGAATGTGCATAACCCATGATTTTCTCTATTACAATTAGTCTCTTTCTTCCCCAGGAGGGCACTAAGCAGTGTTCCTATTATTAATGGAGGGGTGTGTGTGTGTGTGTGTGTATGTGTGTGTGTGTGTGTGTGTGTGTGTGTGTGTGCGCGCGTGCGTGTATGTGTATGTTTACATCAAATTCAGAGTCATTAGGTATTTTTATTTCTGTCAAAATTGATTAAAATGGATAGTAATGCCTTTTATTTACTTGTGCATTTATGTATATATGTATCCTTTTTTTGTGAATGTGTGGTCTGGGGGTCACACTTGGTGATGCTGAGGACTTCTCCTGGCTCTGTGCTCAGGTTTCTTCTAGCACTGCTGGCGGACCATGTGGTGCTGGGGTCTAATGTGAACCTCCTGGTTGCAGAGCATATGTTCCGGTCCACTGAGCTCTCTCTTAGGCCCTACCCGCCTTTCACATAAGGAAATGGAACCTTAGAGAAGTTGAACAACTGTCCAGTCACATGGACTCAGTGTTCATTAGCATTGGGATGCCTTAAGCGTTAGGCTTTTAGCCTCTAAGTCATATTTACATTGTTTATGGATTTAATGATGAGATAGATAAAATGTGAACTCAAGGGATCTTTTTACATTCTGTTCTAACAGGAGGGAGTCTAATTGCCGACTGAGATAGAGAAGCAAAGGTCTTTTTCCTGTCCCCTGCCCCACCAGCCTCTGCCTGGGCCACCACTCACTTATTCTTTCCAGCTCCGCGTGTCAAGAATTTCACTGTAACTGTATATACTGAAACGAAATATATGTGTACATATATACGTACTTTTCATTCAGCTGTTACCTTTGCTTTTTTTAGGCAGTAAGTTCGCGATTCTATTTTTTGCTTCCAGAGTCTTTTCACTGATTTTTCCATCATCAGAATTTTTCTCTGGTTGCTTTGAGATTCTAGTTGTCATTAGAAATAACCAGTATCTTTGTGTGTCCAATGGCTGCGATATATCTTTAAGTGGCTCCATTTATCTGGAACCATTGCAGCATTTTTAAGTGGTTTGCCTTGAATGAAATAAAATATAGTGGGACAACCTGAATTACCATTAACCCGTGTAAAAATCCACTAAGAAATAGTTTTCATTATAAGAAGGAATTTTTTTGTGGGTGGGGGCACTTTTTATATTGGTGCAGTATAATGACTTGAGAAGATTGTGTTTCTACTCAGTAATCTTATCAGAATTGCCCATAGGACTAGCCTAGAATCTTTCTCTTCTATCTCAGTTCTTATCTTCAAAATTACCAAATTGGGTCTGTCTGTGGAGTACACATGCTAATAAACAGAAAACAGAATCAGAGTAATTCAGCAAGAGAGTTGCAAGCAACAGAAAAAATTCACAGTTGAATTCATTTCTAGCCTCCAAAGGCCCAAGTTTTGCAACATTTACAACAGTAAAGCTTGGTGCAGAAACAGGTTGGGCTGTGCATGCAAATTTCCTTCCAGATTTTCTGTGTCCCACACTACCGCACCCACAGAGCTTGTCTCTATGTTGATTGTTGGTTGTTGGTCAGTCAAAGCAGGAGAGGTGAATCCCAGAGGAACACCTGAGATGTCAGGGCAGCACTGATGTAGTCTTCAGTTTCCACTCAGTTCCCTTTCTGGACTCAACCTTATTGCTGCATGGATCTTTCAGAAGGGCCAAGGAAATGACCCATGGGGCTTTTCTGTTCTGGTCATCCTATTTTACTACCCCAATAAGTACTCTATGATGAAAGTCTCCAAAGGCCCAGGTTATCATAAAGTCCAGTTATCCACGGTGGAGCCTTCCTTGATGGGTCCAGGAATGGGGTGAGTTTTCTCATGTCTTGTGGCCAGTGGAGGCTGCTCTCCAGTGCACCTAAGAGCTCCCCTGAAGTGGGATTCTGGCAGATTCTGTTCTGTTGGGGATGTAGCTGCCCTGAATTGACCACATCTGGGCTGTAGGCATAATACCCCGGCCACCTTTTAATTTATATATATATATGTATATATATATATATATTCCCAGTCTGGGGGCCATACCCAGCGTGCTCAATGGCTATTCTTGTCTCTTTGCTCAGGAGTGAGCCTTGTCCATGCTCCAGAGACTAGATGTACTGGGATTCCAACCAGGCTCTAGCGACAAAAGCCATACGCAATGCAAACTTTTCTCCAGTACTCTCTCTCTGGTTCCAAGGCCACCATTTAAAATTCTTGGTTCTGAGTTTAAATTCACTCCTCTTCCTCCTTCATCTTATTCTTATTCAACCTCTCAGGAAAGCACTTACTTAGACCTCCAAGTCACCAAGTACAATCTGAAATATCTTTTCCCCAGAAGCCATAGAAGAACAGATTGATAAATTTGACTGTGTAAAAAATTGAAACTTCTGTTTGGCAAAAGACAAGACAGACTGTGAAAATGTAATTGCAGAACATATGATAAAGTGGCTAATTGCTTTAATTTGCAAAATAACCCTCATGCAAATGAAAGAGCAAGTAAAACAACTCAGAAGCAAATAGGCAAGTTATAGGAACAGACAGTTCACTGGAGGAATATAAATGGTCTGCTAAATTATGGAAATATCTCACTCATATGTAAAAATATGGAGATCAAAATATCAATAAGATACAGTCTTTTAACTTTTCCGCTGGGAAAAAAAATATTCAGAATGCCCAGTGTTGGCAAAAGTAGGGGGGGAATTGGAATTTTAGATGTTTGAATGTCTTTTTATATTGTTGTAATCTTTGGGAAGGCAATTTGGCAATTTCTATTGAATATTTAAGTGCATGCTTATTCTTTTGAATACTTAAGTGCATGCTTACTGTTTTGAATGAGAACTGTCACTACTTGCGATTTACTTTGTGAATATACTTGCTAAAATTTCCCATAAATTTATGCACAAGAATGGTTGCAAGTTACTGTTTAATAACAACTTAAAAGAGCAAACTTGTTTAATAACACAGCTTAAAAGCAAACTTAAATATCTATTGGTAGAAAAATTAAATTGGAGTTTATCAATAAAATACAGCTGTTTTTAAAAAGGAGATATCTGTAAGTGCTGAAAAGGAAGGATGCCTACAATATATTTATGGTGCAAAGAAAATGAGGTACAGAGAAATGGGATATAAATAAAGACACATTCATACATATGCAGGTAAATGCATTCAGCATTTTTCTAATTTTTTTTTTTGGTACCAGCACACATGACAGTTGTTACGGAGAGAAAAACTTTAAAGAAAGATTTCATTTTATTTTAATTTAAAAAATAATCAATTGCGGGGGGGCAGTTGACCCACACCTAGAGGTGCTCAGGGTTTAGTTCTGGCTCTGTGCTCAGGGATGACACCTCGTGGTGCTTGAGGAACCACATATGGAGCTGGGGACCAGTCAGGAGTTGGCCTACGTGCAAGGTAAGGACGTTATCCCTGCACTATCTCTTTGGCTCCAAGAAAGACTTTATTTTTCATTACAACTTTCCTACTCTCTGAGTGTTATCCTTTCTTGGAGGGAATTTGGTCGTAGATGTCTGAGTTAAATGCAGCCCTCAGTTTATGGCAGTAAGTGGTTTGGGCAAGTCTCTTCACCTGAATCCAAACTTCCATTTGCTTCATTCTCCCTTTGAAAAAAACCATTCTGTTGAATGTGCGCACTGTTCAGCTATAAGTGTTGTGAAATGTGGATTGTCTATTAAGTATGGCGCATCAATTTTGTAAGGGATCTGTGTTCTAAGTCTCATACTTTCCTTTCTAATTTCATGCAGGATAATGCATGGTGCTCTGAGTTTGCGTAGTTGCTTTTAATTTTTGCATGGTAGGTCACCTTTTCTGATTAAGTTATTATTATTATTATTATTATTATTACTATTATTATTGGCTAGGCATCCAAATATCCTCCAACTTCTTAAACCACAAGTAAATTGAATAAACATCCTCACTGGCATCCTTATGAGAACTTCTGAATTAAAATGTCATTGGCTTACCATCGGTTTACAATTACATACAACTTGTTAATACAGATTGATTGCTCTTTCTGTATGTGTATGAGCCTCACCATACCTACCACAAAAGTTCTAATTCCAGTCTCACGTGAATGTGAAATTTTTTTAAAGAAAGAAATACAGAAGTGAGGCTTGTTGTTCATGAAATTCAACGATACATTATTAAGAACTCCAGAGCAATAAACCAAGTCTACACTACCACCAGGAATGCACAAAACCCCCCTCTACTCCCGTATCCCTGCCAACACTTGACATTTTTAAGCTTTTATACTTTTGCCAGCTTAATAAAATACAATCTCATTACAAATTTGCATTAGCATTAATTGATGAGTTTGGACCTTTTTCCAATGTTTCCTAGTCTTCTTGATTTCCTTTTCTGTAAATTGCATTTTCATTTAATTTACCCATGTTTTTCTTTTGGGACTTGTGTTTTAAAAATCTTTTTGAGTATCTTTGATTTACATGACTAAAAATTGATATATTTTAGTATTTTAGGGATACAAGGTTACCATATCACACCCACAACCAAACTGCCATTATTTCTCCACTACAGTCCATTAGACATGACCACTCCCCATTTTTAGCCCACTTTTTGAACCATGCTTTTTTTTTTTTGGCGGGGATGGGAGAGCAGGCAGGGGGTTGGGTGGAGAATTTGGGTCACATATTACTGTGCTTAGGGTTTACTTTTGACTCTTTTTCTAGGGATCATTCCTGGCTCTCCACTCAGGAATACCTCCTGACAGTGCTTGTGGGACTTTGTGTGGTGCCAGGGATCAATCGGGTTAGCCACGTGCAAGGAAACTACCCTAACCATCTCTCTAGTCCCTAAGGTTTTGATTTTTTGTTTAATATTATCTCTAATCTTGCATTTTATTTCTTTATATATTACCAATGAAATAATCTGGCACGATCTCTAATCTTGCATTTTATTTCTTTATATATTACCAATGAAATAATCTGGCACAATCTTTCTCTTCCTTACTTATTTCTTTAACATGACCCCGTCCAATTCCTTTCATGTGGTAGCAGGAAGCAAGATTTCATCTTTTCTGAGCTGAGTAGTATTTTATGCATATAATCCTGTCTTTGTCCACTCATCTGTTGATGGGCATTTGGATATTGTTCCCATGCCTTGGCTATTATAAATAGCACTATAGTGGAAAATTGTCCTAGGTGTGCATGTATCTTTAAAAATTATTATTTTTTATACTTAGGAGTGGAAAAGCAGGACCATAGGTAGATCTAGTCTTAATGTTTTGAGCCATCTCCATACTGTTTTCCAGAGAGGCTGAACCAGTGGACGTGGACAATTCACCAATATTGGGTGAGGACTTCTTTTTCTCCACATTCAACCAGCACTCATTTCTGGTCATTTTGAAGAAGGCTGTTATCACAGGTATAAGATGATCTCTCACTATTATCTTGATTTGCATTTCAAAATGATAATAGTGATAACAAACATTTTTTTACATGTGCCTGTTGACCATCTGTGTCTTCCATGGTGAAGTGTCTGTTCATTTCTTTTCCCCATTTTTTTGATGGGGTTTTGATAGAATCACAGATGTGTGAGGGAGATCAGCTGAAACCATAACTTCTCAGCCAAGTACAGTTAAAATTACTGAGCCACAGAATTGTGATCTAAAGAAACAATTGTTGTTTTAAGTCTGTATTATGTGGTTTGTAAAGTGCAATAGACAACCAGTACATTTTTCATTGTATGTCTATTCTAGAGTTATCCATTCTTGTAGAAATTTGAGTTGTTCCCAGTATTTTTGTCTTTACCATATTGCTGCTATAAAATTCTTTTTTTTTTTGGGGGGGTAGTGGAGAGTGGAAGGGTTTGGGTCACAGTCAGCTATGCTCAGGGGCTACTCTTTGCTCTGAGCCCAAGAATGACCCCAGACAGTGCTGGGGATTGTACCTGCATCCTGATGTGGTGCTGGGGATTGAACCTGCATTCACGGCATTGGCAGGCACGTGCCTTATTCCCTGAACTCACTCTGTGACCTATAGAATAGTCTTGCCTTACCTCCTAGTGCAGAAGTGCACATAATTCTTATTTTGTGTATTTATCTAGAGTTGGAATTTTTAGTCATAGAATATATAACTTTAATAGCCAATGACTATTTGTTTTCAAAATAGTTGTATGTATTCCTGTTCCTACCATCAGCATGGAGTTCCCAGTACACTATGTTCTGGGTCAACATAAGGAATTGAGGAAACATTGAAGAGATTTGCCTTTTGGTGCCAGGATCAAGGCAAAGACACCAGAAATATATCTTTCCTACCTCTCACTGGAGGTTCTAGCCAGTCTATTAAGATAAGAGAACAGAAAAAAGTGTATGAATATTAAAAAGAAGAAATACAGTGTAATTGCGTACAGGTATATTATGATCCTCCATGGCTTGGAAGCCGGCCTCACAGGCTGGGGGAAAAGGCAGCTCAGATAGAGAAGGGAACACCAACTAAAGAGTGGTGGAGGATCCACTCGGGATGGGAGAGGTGGGTTGAAAGCAGACTATAGATTGAACACAATAGCCACCCAGTACCTCCATTGCAAACCACAATGCCCAAAAGGAGAGCGAGAACAAAAAGGAATGCTCTGCCACAGGGGCGGGGTGGGGTGGGGGGATGGGAGGGACCTGGGGCCATCAGTGGAGGAGAATGGGCACTGGTGGAGGAATGGGTACTTGAGTATTGTATGACTGTAACATAAGCATGAAACTCTGTAACTATACCCTCATGGTGACTCATTAATAAAAATTTAAAAAAATAAAAACTTAAAATATTTTTAAAATTAAAAATGAGTTTAAAAATTAAAAATAAGTTTTAATTTTAATTGAATAAGTTTTCCAGAAAAATAAATGTTTAAAAATAATTTATGTCCTTATGTATAAGCACCCACCAGAGGAAGAAGCAAAATGTAAGAGAAATCTGCCTTTAACATTAGCATAAAGTATCAATAATTAGTAGCAAATAAAGCAAAAATAATGCAAGTCTTTTGCATAGATATCCATTTAAAATCATTAGAAAAAATTAAAGAGTTTCTAAATGGAAATATTGTGCTGATGTTTGGATGACCCAGTAGTGTATGGATTCTCCTCAGGCTTATGTATAGACACAACAGAACCCACCCTAGCAGGTTTGTAGAATTACTTCTAAGGAGAAGTCGGCTGTACATTTTCTTTTTAAAAAAGTCTCTGTACGCTCAGTTTCATTTAGTTCCCACTGCCTCCAGAATTTGGTTTTTATCTTTGATTTGAAGCAGTTTGAATATCATGCATCTAGATGTGTGGTTTTGGTTTTATTTGTGTCTATTCTGCTTGTGGTTCTGTAAGCTTCTTGTTGCTGTGGCTTGATTGTACTATTGCCTTTGAAAACATTTTGGCCTTCAGTCCTTCAGCTATTTTTTTCCGCTCTGTTCTCTCACTTTTTCCCCGTCTTTATGCTCTGCTGTCAGCCTTTAATCATCTGTATTTACCCATATGCCAACATGTGTAAAAGAAGGTCCTTCCTTCCATGTTTGTTCCCCATTCCTCATAGCAGGTGACCACAAGTGATGACTTGGTTCTGTGCTTGTGGGGAGTGCAGGGATGTTTTCTGCTGTCCTAATCCAGTGTGGATCGTGTCAACTCTGGTACCTGGGCCTTCAGATGGAGCCTTTTCTGCTTTGCTATTTGTGATAACCAAACTTGCCTCAGGATTTGTGGTTGGTTTTGGGGAAGAGTTTCTGCACCTTCCCAATAGCAATTTGGGGCCTCTTCTCCAAGCCACCACTGAGCATCTCTTGGAGGAAACTACCCAAATAAGTCACTTTAATTTTCTTCCTTGCTCCTAATTCTTCTTGTCAGCATCCAGTGAAAACTTGGAGAAGAGGCTCTTATGCCTAAGGCCTTCAGGATTATAGACTGACATAGTAGCTCACACTGGACTTAACAGTTCATTAGGTATCAGGTGATTTCTACCTGATTCCCTTTATAATAAAACTTGCTAGAAATATGTGAGAGGAAAGAAAAAGGAAATATGTCCAAAAGAGGACATGGGTTTTTCTAGAGTGGATATAAGAGAGCAAAGAAACATGGAGACAAGCAAGGGAGAACAGAGCTTGAAGAGCAAGCCAGGAGAAACATTTTAAAGCTTTGTGTCTATACATATATACTATATAAAATTATATCTTATTTTCCCTTTCTGATGAAAAATCAAATATCACTTGTATCACTTGTAGTCCCATTGATCTTCGATTTGCTCGAGCAGGCACCAGTAACATCTCCATTTGTACCTGTTGCGAGCTAGTATAGCCCAATGATACCTGCTCGATCCAGGAACAGAAAGAGCCTCAAATCGTTTACTCAGAGACTTGACGAAGAAATCTGACCATCTAGTTGCTGGGTGGCCATGAGGTCTTCTGACATCCCGTGTAATCCAGTCTGTAACAGCCCTAGTCCAACGGTCATCTCTGAATCGCATTACATGACCGGCCCATCTGATTTTTGATGCCTTGGCAAACAAGACAGCATCCTTGATTTTTGACCGTCGACGGAGGTCAAAACTCCGGATTCCTTCTCTCACTTGAGTGAGACATGATATTCCCAGCATAGCTCTTTCGATTCCTCTTTGGGATATCCTAATAGCATTCTCATCCTGCTTGCATAGGGCCCAGGTCTCTGAGGCATATGCTAGTGCAGGAAGAACGGTGGAATCGAAAAGATGTGCCCGGAGTCGGAGGTTCTTCGTTCTCTTAACCACCTATTTGACGCTCTTGAAGGCATTCCACGCTGCTCTCTTCCTCCTGCGCAGTTCTGGCACCAAGTCATTCCTCATGTTGATTTCTTGACCCAGGTACACATAGCTGCTGCATGCGGAGATGTTCATTCCATTGAGAGCAAATGGAGCTTCAGGGACCAGTTCGTTTTTCATGAACATCGTCTTGTTGAGATTCAGCTGCAATCCGAACTTTCCACACTCGAGGTCGAAGTTGGCCAGCATTTGTGCTGCTTGGCTAATGTTTAGTGTTATGAGAATGATGTCATCAGCGAAGCGGAGGTGGTGTAATTGCCGACGTCTATCTTCACTCCCATTCCTTCCCATTCCAGTTGTCGCATGATATTCTCAAGGGCAGCACTGAAGAGTTTTGGTGAAATGGTATCACCCTGCCACACCCCTCTCTTTACATCAGTGATCACTTCTTTGTAGAATGGTGAGATCCTGGTGGTGAATCCACAATACAGCTCGAGGAGGATTTTGATATACTGAGTTTGAACGCCCTGTTTGAAACAAGGCTTCAATGACCGCCTCAGTCTCAACAGAATCGAAGGCCTTCTTTAACTTGATGAATGTTAGACAGAGACATTTTTCTGATGAAAAATCAAATATTCTTACCATGATTCTTCATTTTATCATGTGTCTTTTCTTCTTGCATCTTGCATCTTTTAAGATTTTCTCCTTAAGGACCCACTCGGGGTAGAAGATGCGTGCTGAAAGATGCTATAGACCGAACATGAAGGCCACTCAATACCTCTATTGCAAACCACAACACCCAAAAGGAGAGAGAGAACAAAAGGGAATGCCCTGCCACAGAGGTGGGTGGGGTAGGAGGGCATGGGGTGGGGGTGGTGGGAGGGAAACTGGGACCATTGGTGGTGGAGAATGGACACTGGTGGAGGGATGGGTACTCGATCATTGTATAACTGAAATGCAATCATGAAAACTTGTAAGTCTACAACATGGTGATTCACTAATAAAAAATTAAAACAAACAAGCAAACAAACAACAAATATTTTCTCCTTAAGGGGAATAGAGAGATAGTACAACAGATAGTGTGCTTGCCTTGGATCTGACTGACCCAAGTTTGATCCTTCGTACTCTACATGGTTCCCTAAACCCACCAAGAGTGATCCCTGAGTGCAGAGCCAGGAGTAAGCCTAAGCACTACCAGCTGTGGCCAAAGACTAAAAAACATTTTTTCTCCATATGTTTTGTGGTTGCAGGGTACCTGGTATAGTTTTCATTGTACCCATCCTTTTTTGATATTTTTGAGACTACTTAATACATGCAGTAATATTTTTAATTAAATTTGATTTTTTTTTGCAGTGGGGCCACACTGATGGTGCTCAGGGATAATTCTTGGCTCTGGCAGTTCTTGGGGGTCCATAAGGGAAGCTGGGGGACCATAACGGAACCTGGGTCACTCACATGCAAGGCAAATACCTTTCCCACACTGTAATCTCTCTGGCCCATGACTTTTAAAAGTTATTATTTAAATATGATTATATTTAAATAATAACTTAAAAATATAACTATATTTTAAAGTAATTATTTACATTATATTTTAATATATTATATTCAATATATATTATATTTTAGTTTTATTTATAAAATAAAGATTATATTTGAATATATTGTTTATATTTATATTATATTATATATTATATTTTAACTATAACTATAATGCCTCTGCCACTTTCTTCTTTCTTTTTTGGACTCTAAATAAATATCTGTGAGGATATTGACTGATGGGTCATTTGGGCTATATGTATTTCACTTCAAGCAGTTTTCTATGGATAATTCAATTTAGACAATATCTATTGACCTGTGTTCAGATTTTTTGATAGTAGTAAATCTGCTAAATTTATCAAATGAAACGTTCTGATACTGTTTCTATATATGGTTTTATTGTTTTCCTTTCTTATTGGCCTCATTCTTTGTTTCAGTCTATCTTGTTCAATACATATGTCTACTTGCCCTTTAAATATATCTAAAAGGAAATATAATTCCTTTAAATACTTCTCATGGTTACATCATCTGTGTAATCTCAAGGTTTTTTTTTATTTTGTTTTTTGTTTTTTGTTTTTTTTGCTTTTTGGGTCACACCCGGCGATGCACAGGGGTCACTCCTGGCTCATGCACTCAGGAATCACCCCTGGCGGTGCTCAGGGGACCATATGGGATGCTGGGATTCGAACCTGGGTCGGCCGCGTGCAAGGCAAACGCCCTACCCGCTGTGCTATCGCTCCAGCCCCTCAAGGTTTTTTTTTAAATGTTTTGTTTTGTATACTTGGAATCTATCACTCTCTATTGAGAATCTGTATTACTGTATTGTGGAAGTTTTTATCGAGTGGTCTGGTATAGTCTTTTCAATGAAAAATGAGTTATTGTTCCTCCTACTCCCTACTATTTAAAAACAGAAAATTTGGTTCAGCCTCTGTGAAAAATGGGAGACTTCTAAAAAATGAAGACAAGAACTTCCTACGACATAGTGATTCCACTTCTAGGGATATACCCTGGGAACAAAAAAGATCAATTTGAAACGATACATGCACACTTGTATTCATTGTAGCATTACTTATCATAACTAAGATCTGGGAACAACCCAAGTGCCTAACAACAGATGATTGGTTAAAGAAATGTGGTACACATATGCAATAGAATACAATACACCTATGAGAAAAAGCTTGTAGTTTGCTGAAAGGTGGATAGAATTGGAGGGTATCATGCTAAGTGAAGTGAGGCTGAAAGAAAAGGACCAAATCTAGATGATCTCATTTACATGCAGAGCATAAAGAAACAAAGCAAGGGTTATGCTGTCCCCAATGGAAATAGTCCCGTGATATGTCAATGGAACTGGAATCTGAGGATGCAAGAGGAAGCAGGGACTGAGAGCTTGGTATAGTGATAGATATTAACATTCTGGTTGTGGAAGTGAGGTAGAAACACTTAAATATATTAAAAAACAATACAAAACTATTGTAAACCATGATATCCCAATACAGATAACTCAATAACTCATTAAAAACCAAATTAAACAGAACACTTGATAGGACTCCAAATTATAATACTTTATATTTCCCATAGTAAGGGAGCTTTAGTGAGAGTGGGTCCTTATTATTTGGTTGATCTAAGAGTAGTTATCTTATCTTGTATAGTCCTGGGCACATAGTCCTTAATGACTCATAGAGTGGTGCTCAGTTTCTCACTAAAGCTGATCTACTTTCTGATATTGCTGAAAAACTGATTTTTTCAGCAGTAGAACCTGATACTGAGTCTTCCAAAGGATAACAATTCTTGGGGATACTAATCAGCAATAAAAAAGTTAAATACATGCTCTCAATGTCTATCCATTTATAAACAAGTTTCATGACTTCATCTCTCCTAACAGCTGCATAGTATCCCATTGTGTAGATGTACCAAAATTTCTTTAACCAGTCATCTGTTCTAAGGCACTTGGATTGTTTCCAGATTTTGGCTATTGTGAACAGTGCTGCAGTGAACATATAGGTACAGATGTCATTTCTACTGTGCTTTTTTGCATCCTCAGGATATATTCCCAGGAGTGGTATTGCGGGGTCATATGGAAGCTCAATTTCTAGTTTTTGAAGGACTGTCCATCTTGTTTTCCAGAAAGGCTGGACCAGTCGTCATTCCCACCAACAGTGAAAGAGCGTCCCTTTTTTCCCTACATTCATGTCAGCACTGACTGCTTTTGTTCTTTTGAATGTGTGCCAGTCTCTGTGGTGTGAGATGATATATCATTGTTGTTTTGATTTGCATCTCCCTGATGATTAGTGATCATCATCATCATCATCATCATCCCGTTGATCGTTGAATTTCTCGAGTGTCCTCAGTAATGTCTCCATTCGTCCTAGCCCTGAGATTTCAGAAGCCTCTCCCTACTTGTCTTTCCCAACGATGCCGCATTGGAGGCTCTTTCAAGGACAGGGGAATGAGACCCAGCTTGTTACTGGTTTGGGAATATTAATACACATGGGGAGTTTGAGAGACTCTCCCATGCGGGCAGGAAACTCTCGGTAGTTTGCCAGGTTTTCCCAGAGGGAGAAGTAGGCTATAATATATTGCGTGGCCGATATATCTTGACTATCGATGTGGAGCATTTTTTCATGTGCCTTTTGGCCATTTGTATTTCTTTATTTAGGAAATTTCTGTTCATTTCTTCTCCCCATTTTTTGATGCAGTTGGAGGTTTTTTCTTATACAATTCTACTAGTGTCTTGTATATCCTGGATATTTATCCCTTATCAGATGGGTATTGGGTAAATATTCTTTCCCATTTTGTGGGCTCTTTCTGTATTTTGGTCACTGTTTCTTTTGAAGTGCTGAAGGTTCTTAGTTTGATGTAGTCCCATTTGTTTATGTTTGCTTCCACTTGCATGGTCAGTGCTGTTTCATCCTTAAGGATGCTTTTAGCTTCAATGTCATGGAGAGTTCTGCCTACATTTTCCTCTATATAGCTTATAGATTCATGTCTGATATTGAGGTCTTTAATCCACTTTGATCTGACTTTTGTGCCTGGCATTAGACAGAGGTCAGAGTTCATTTTTTTGCAGGTAGCTATCCAGCTTTCCCAGCACCAATTGTTGAAGAGGCTTTCCTTGTTCCACTTCACATTTCTTGCTCCTTTGTCAAAGATTAAGTGGCCATATATTTGGGGGTCTGTGACAGGATATTCAACTCTGTTCCATTGGTCTGCAGGTCTGTTTCTTGACTAATACCATGCTATTTTAATTACTATTGCTTTGTAGTAGAGTTTGAAGTTGGGGAAGGTGATGCCACCCATCTTCTTTTCCCCAAGTATTGTTTTAGTTATTTGTGGGGTTTTATTGTTCCATATGAATTTCAGGAGTGTTTTGTCTATTTCTTTGAAAAACGTCACTGGTATCCTGATAGGGACCACATTAAATTTGTGCTTTGGGCAGTATTGCCATTTTGATCATGTTAATTCTCCCTATTCATGAGCAGGAGATGTGTCTCCATTTTCTAGTGTTCTCTTTTATTTCTTGAAGTAGTGTTTTGTAATTTTCCTTGTATAGGTCCTTCATCTCTTTAGTTAATCTGATTCCAAGGTACTTGATTTTCTGAAATACTATTGTGAACGGGATTGTTATTTTAATGTCTCTTTATTCTTTCATTATTTGTATATAAGAAAGCCATGGACTTTTGGGTGTTGATTTTGTAGCCTGCCACTTTACTATATCGACCTATTGTTTCTAAGAATTTTTCTGTAGAGTCTTTAGGGTTTTCTAAGTATAGTATCATATTGTCTGCAAATAGTGATAGCTTGACCTCTTCCTTTCCTATCGGTATATCTTTTTCTTGTCTAACTGAGATGGCCAGGATGGAATAGAGAAGGGATAACTAAGAAAATGATGGCTGGAGGGCTGGAGCAATAGCACAGCGGGTAGGGCGTTTGCCCTGCATGCGGCTGACCCGAGTTCGATTCCCAGCATCCCATATGGTCCCCTGAGCACTGCCAGGGATAATTCCTGAGTGCAGAGCCAGGAGTAACCCCTGTGCAGAGCCAGGTGTGACCCAAAAAGCAAAAAAAAAATGATGGCTGGAGGAATTAGTTGGGATGGGAGATGTGTGCCGAAAGTAGATAACGGACCAAACATGATGACCTCTCAGTGTCTGTGTTGCAAGCCATAATGCCCAAAAGTGGAGAGAGAGTATGAGGAATATTGTCTGCCATGGAAGCAGGGGGAGGGTGGGAAAGTGGGGGTATACCAGTGATATTGGTGGTGGGAAATGTGCACTGGTGGAGGAATGGGTGTTTGATCATTCTGTGATTGTAACTCAAACATGAAAGCTTGTAACTATCCCACAGTGATTCAATAAAATTAAAAAAAAAGTTAAATGCATGAAACTTTTCACCCAGTTGGGGCCAAAGCTATAGTATAGTAGGTAGGGCAATTGCCTTGCACGCAGTTGACCTGGTTTGAGCTCCAGCATCTCATAGGGTCCCCCCAGGTATTGCTGGGAGTCATTCCTGAATTACATGTTTGTATGGGTTTGCCCCCTGGTCTATAGCATTTAGCCAGCACCACCCTTTAAGAGTGCTTGGTTTAATGTTATGGGATCCACTTTGAATTTCCTTGGGTCAAATAAGGTTTATTATTATGAAAGCGTAACAAGGGCACATGATAATGAGTCTTATTGGTCTTATGTTAGATTTTATCACTCAGAATTTCCTAATTGAATAGATTACTGGAATGATTAGAGCCAAAATAGGGATAACACTCTATATTAACCATCAGGATCTGTTTTTTAATTTAATTTTTATAATCACTTAGATAAAATGATTATAATAGTGTTAAAACTTACGGTACTGATGTACAATGCTATTGAGTCCTGCCACCATCAAACTGACCATAAACCTCCAACACTGTCCCTGTGGCACCTCTACCCCAATATTCATTCCTTCTACTAACTCCCTCCACTTTTTGTTGATCTGGGACCACACCTGGCAATGCTCAGCAGTTACTCCTGGCACTGCACTCAGGAATCTTGCCTGCCTGGTGGTGCTCAGGGTACCATATGAGATACCAGGGATTGAAACCCTGGTCAGGTACATACAAGGCGAGTACCATACCTGCTGTACTCTCTGGCCCCCTCCATTTCTTGTTATTGAGTTTTGAAATCCAACTCCAAGAGTTCAATACTGTCTATTCCTATGTAGAGAAGAGTTGAGGTGATTATGATGCCTTTCTATTGAGAAATCAAGATCTTTCATCCTCATGACTTAAAGGATCCCTTTCATGAAATACACAGGTAGGCCCAAGGATGCATCTTTGTAGGATATTAAGAGAATCTGAAGCTCTTCCCAGAGTCTTCTCAGTTCTGCCTTTGAGTTCCATCCTGTACAAGTGATGTTTGCTGGTGATGCTCAAGTGATCTTCAATACACTTGGAGATTTAGATAGTTTTAAGAATAGTTTTGAAATAGACACCCCAGGAAAGAGAGTTACAAAATTTGGATAACGAACATGTATATTATTTTCATGTGTTTTTAGCTATAATAGAAACAATATCTTCCTGGTGAGAAGAGTGATACTAATAAATGTTATTTACTTGATGATCAAAGGTGCTGAAAGAAGAAACTGAGTATATTTAGCATGGAAAGAGCAGGCCATAGTGAAATGGGTTGGGACTGTAGAACTGTGCTATCGTTTGAAGAACTATCATGGGAGAAGAGATATTTAACTTTATCAATAATTCTCTTCAAATAACTATAAAGACCAATGGAAAAATTTATAGGAAGACATTTTTCAGTTCAGTTTAAGAAGCTAATTTGAAATACTCATAGTTACCCACAGATGAAATATACTGCCATAAAAAGAAAGTGAATTCTTTAACACCAGAGTTATTCAGACAGAGGATAGATCATTCTTGCAGAGATATTGAGGAAGGAATTCAAATATCAGGTGGGTATTAAAGTAGAATATATTTCCAATTCTGAAATTCGATAGTTCTTTTCCTTGATTAAAATAAAAATGAACTTGGAGGAAACTCAAGAAAACTCTGAAAAAGATTAGAAGAAAAGCGGGGTGTTAAATCCTTAGGGATGAAATAAGACTGATGTAAATGCTTCTAAACCAAGTCACATTAGACGAATATAAATTTCTATACTTGTAACCAGTCTTATTTATTACAAATTTGTCTTATTAAAAACCAAATAATACTTTATGTTTCAGTTCAACTTAAGTGCATTGGCAATTTACTTATGGATCTTCTAAGAACAAATTGTTCCTCAAATCTAATTGGCTAAAGTAGAAAGGAAAATATTTATGATACTGAGATGTTTTTTAAATCCATAATAGGATTCAGTATAGTGTATTGAAAATCCTTATGTGAATACAGTTGTATAGGCCAGAAATATCATTACATGATTTCCTGTTTCTGAGGACAAATGTAGATTGTTAGAGATTTAGAAATCTTTTTTTTTTTGCCTTTTTAACCATTTATTTTGATTTTTGAACTTTCTTTTTTTTTAAATCAGTTTTCACCTTTTATTTCAGTCCACAGAAGTATTTTGTTACAATAACATAAATGCATATATGATTCAAAGGACATTACAAGATTTTCAAAGACATTGAGATATTGTTTGTTTTTGTTTGGGGGCCACACTGGTAGGTGCTCAGGTCTTTTTAAAAATTTTTTTAAATTTTTAAGTTTTTGTAATGGATCCCCGTGAGGTGCAGTTACAGACTTACAAACTTTCTAGGTTACATTTCAGTAATACAATGCTCAGCACCCATCCCTCCACCAGTGCCCATTCTCTACCACCAATGATCCCAGTGCACCTCCCCCCACCTCCATGTCATCCCCCCCACCCCACCTCTCATTTTGGGTGTTGTGGTTTGCAATAGAGGTATTGAGTGGTCATCGTGTTGGGTCTATAATCTATGTTCAGAACACATCTCCCATCCCAAGCGGGCCCTCCAGGCACCCTTTATTGGTGGTCCCTTATCTATCTGAACTGCCATTCCCCCCAGTGTGTGAGACCAGTTTCCAAGCCAAGGAACAAACCTCCCGGTGCTTATCTCTACTATTTTTGGGTGTTAGTGTCCCTTTCTGTTACTTTATATTCCACAAATGAGTGAAATCTTTCTATGTCTGTCCCATTCTTTCTGACTCATTTCACTTAACATGATACTTTCCGTGTTGATCCACTTATATGCAAATTTCATGACTTCAGCTTTTCTAACAGCTGCATAGTATTCTTTTTTTTTTTTAAATTTTATTTATTTTTAATTAGAGAATCACTGTGAGGGTACAGTTACAGATTTATACACTTTTGTGCTTATACTTCCCTCATACAAAGTTCGGGAACCCATCCCTTCACCAGTGCCCATTCTCCACCACCCGTAAACCCAGCGTCCCTCCCACCCTCCCCAATCCCATCTCCCCCCCACCCCACCCTGCCACTGTGGCAAGGCATTCCCTTCTGTTCTCTCTCTCTAATTAGCTGTTGTGGTTTGCAATAAAGGTGTTCAGTGGCCGCTGTGCTCAGTCTCTAGCCCTCATTCAGCCCGCAACTCCCTTCCCCCACATGGCCTTCGACTACAATGTAGTTGGTGATCGCTTCTCTGAGTTGACCTTTCCCCGGAACGTGAGGCCAGCCTCGAAGCCATGGAGTCAACCTCCTGGTACTTATTTCTACAGTTCTTGGGTGATAGTCTCCCACTCTGTTATTCTATATACCATAGATGAGTGCAATCTTTCTATGTCTGTCTCTCTCTTCCTGACTCATTTCACTCAGCATGAAACTTTTCATGCCCATCCACTTAACTACAAAATTCTTGACCTCCTTTTTTCTAACAGCTGCATAGTATTCCATTGTATAGATGTACCAAAGTTTCCTCAACCAGTCATCCGTTCTGGGGCATTCGGGTTTTTTCCAGATTCTGGCTATTGTAAACAGTGCTGCGATAAACATACATGTGCAGATGTTGTTTCGATTGTACTTTTTTGCCTCTCTGGGATATATTCCCAGCAGTGGTATTGCTGGGTCAAATGGGAATTCAATATCTAATTTTTTGAGAATCGTCCAAATTGTTTTCCAGAAGGGCTGAACCAGTCGGCATTCCCACCAGCAGTGAAGAAGGGTCCCTTTCTCCCCACATCCTCTCCAACAGCGGTTGCTTTTGTTCTTTTGGATGTGTGCTAGTCTCTGTGGTGTGAGGTGGTATCTCAAAGTTGTTTTGATCTGCATCTCTCTGATGATTAGTGATGCAGAGCACTTTTTCATGTGCCTTTTGGCCATTCGTATTTCTTCCTTGGTAAAGTTTCTGTTCATTTTTTCGCCCCATTTTTTTGATGGGGTTGGATGTTTTCTTCTTGTAGAGTTCAACCAGTGCTTTATATACCATTGATATCAACCCCTTATCTGATGGGTATTGTGTAAATATCCTTTCCCATTCTGTGGATAGTCTTTGGATTCTGGTCAATGTATCTCTTGCGGTGCAGAAGCTTTTTAGTTTAATGTAGTCCCATTTGTTGATCTCTGTTTTTACTAGATTGCTTAGTTCCGTGCCACCTTTGAAGATACCTTTATCTTCAATATCGTGGAGGGTTTCGCCGACCTTGTCTTCAATGTACCTTATGGTTTGTGGTCTAATGTTGAGGTCTTTAATCCATTTTGATCTGACTTTTGTGCATGGTGTCAGGTCAAGGTCTAAACCCATTTTTTTGCATGTGGTTGTCCAGTTGTGCCAGCACCATTTGTTAAAGAGGCTTTCCTTGCTCCACTTCACATCTCTTGCTCCCTTATCAAAGATTAGATGTTCATACATTTGAGGTTGTGTGTAGGGATATTCCACCCTGTTCCATTGGTCTACGGCTCTGCCTTTGTTCCAGTACCATGCTGTTTTAATTGTTACTGCTTTGTAGTAAAGTTTGAGGTTGGGGATGGTGATGCCTCCCATCATCTTTTTCCCAAGAATTGTTTTAGCTATCCTTGGACGTTTGTTATTCCATATGAATTTTAGGATTGCTTGATCCATTTCTTTGAAGAGTGTCATGGGTATATTTATAGGGATCGCATTGAATCTGTATAATGCTTTAGGGAGTATTGCCATTTTGACAACATTGATTCTCCCTATCCACGAGCAGGGTATATGTTTCCATTTCCTCATGTCCTCTTTGATTTCATGGAGTAGCGTTATGTAGTTTTCTTTGTAAAGGTCTTTTACTTCCTTGGTTAAGCTGATTCCGAGGTACTTGATTTTCTGGGGCACGATTGTGAATGGGATTGCTTTTTTCATGTCCCTTTCCTCTGCCTCATTGTTTGCATATATGAAGGCCATGGATTTTTGGGTATTGATTTTGTAGCCTGCAACTTTACTGTATAAGTCTATTGTTTCTAAGAGTTTCTTAGTAGAGGTTTTAGGCTTCTCTAGATATAGTATCATGTCGTCTGCAAATAGTGAGAGTTTGATTTCTTCCCTTCCTATCTGGATGCCCTTAATCTCTTTTTCTTGTCTAATAGCTATCGCAAGTACTTCCAGTACTATATTGAAGAGGAGTGGTGAGAGTGGGCATCCTTGTCTTGTGCCTGATCTCAGAGGAAAGGCCCTTAGTTTTTCCCCGTTGAGGATAATGCTTGCCGTAGGCTTGTGATAGATGGCTTCGACTATCTTGAGGAAAGTTCCTCCAAACCCCATTTTGGCGAGGGTTTTCATCATGAAAGGATGTTGGATCTTGTCAAATGCTTTCTCTGCATCTATTGATATGATCATATGGTTTTTATCTTTACTTTTGTTGATATGCTGGATTATGTTGATTGATTTCCGAATGTTAAACCATCCTTGCATCCCTGGGATGAATCCCACTTGGTCGTGATGTATAATCTTTTTGATGAGTTGTTGGATCCTATTTCAGCTGCATAGTATTCTATTGTGTAGATGTAACAACATTTCTTCAACTAGTCATCTGTTCTTGGGCACTCCGGTTTTTCCAGATTCTGGCTATTGTAAACAGTGCTGCAGTGAACATAGAAGTGCAGATGTCATTTTGACTATACTCTTTTTTGCCTCTCTGGGATATATTCCCAGAAGTGGTATTGCTGGGTCAAATGGGAGCTCAATTTCTAAATTTTTGAGAAGCATCCATACTGTTTTCCAAAAGGGCTGAACCAGTTTGGCATTCCCACCAGCTGTGATGGAGAGTCCCTTTCTCCCCACATTGGCGCCAACATCAGTTGCTTTTGTTCTTTTAGATGTGAGCCAATCTCTGTGATGTGAGGTGATATCTCATTGTTTTTTTGATCTGCATCTCCTTGATGATTAGTGATGAAGAGCATTTTTTCATGTGCTTCTTGGCCATTAGGATCTCTTCTTTGAGAAAGTTTCTGTTTATTTCATCGCCCCATTTTCTGATGGGGTTGGGTGTTTTCTTTTTGTAGAGTTCAACCAGTGACTTATATATCCTTGATATCAACCCCTTATCAGATGGGTATTGGGCAAATATCCTTTCCCATTCTGTACATTGTCTTTGTATTCTGTATCTTTTGAGGTGCAGAAGCTTCTTAATTTAAGATAGTCCCATTTGTTTATCTCTGTTTCCACTTGGTTGGTCAGTGGAGTGTCATATTTGAAGATTCCTTTGCTGACCTTATCTTCAATGTATCTTATGGATTCCGGTCTGATGTTGAGGTCTTTAATCCATTTTGTTTTTTTTTAATCCATTTTGATCTGACTTTTGTGCATGGTGATAGGTAGAGGTCTGAGCCCATTTTTTTTTTTTGCATGTGGCTGTCCAGTTTTGCCAGCACCATTTGTTAAAGTGGCTTTCCTTGCTCCACTTCACATTCCTTGCTCCCTTATCAAAGATTAGATGATCACATATTTGAGATGTGTGTAAAGATATTCAACCCTGTTCCATTGGTCTGCGGCTCTGCCTTTGTTCCAGTACTATGCTGTTTTAATTATAACCACTTTGTAGTAGAGTTTGAGGTTGGGGAAGGTGATGCCTCCCATCTTCTTCCCAAGAATTGCTTTAGCTATTCGTGGGGGTTTGTTGTTTCATATGAACTTCAGGAGTGTTTGATCCATTTCTTTGAAGAATTTCATAGGTATCCTTATAAGAATCACATTGAATCTGTATAATGCTTTGGGGAGTATGGACATTTTGACAATGTTAATTCTACCAATCCATGAGCAGGGGACATATTTCCATTTCCTCATGTCCTCATGAAGCAGAGTTTTGTAGTTTTCTTTGGCCTTTACCTCCTTAGTTAAGCTGACTCCAAGGTACTTGATTTTTTGGGGCATGATTGTAAATGGGATTGCTTTTTTTCATGTTGCTTTCTTCTGTCTCATTATTTGCATATAGGAGGGCCATGGACTTTTGGGTATTGATTTTATAGTTTGCGTCTTTACTGTACAAGTCTATTGTCTCTAGGAGTTTCTTGGTGGAGGCTTCATATCATCTGCGAATAGTGAGAGCTTGATTTCATTTCCTTTCTGTATACCCTTAATATCTTTTTCTTTTTTTTTTTTTAATTTTTATTAAATCACCATGTGGAAAGTTACAAAGTTCTCAGGTTTATATGTCAGTTATACAATATTCAAACACCCATCCCTTCACCAGTGCCCAAATTCCACCACCAGAAACCCCAGTTTACCCCCCGCCCCCACCCCCTACCCCCTACTGTATAACTAATGAATTTCACTTCATTTTTTCTTTACCTTGATTACATTCCATAATTCAACACAAAACTCACTATAGTTGACATAACTCTCTCTCTCTCTTTTTTTTTCTCTTTTTCCTTTTCCATTTTTTTTTTAAAAATTTTTCCCCCTCATCCCCCTTCCTGCGCCTCATAGTATGGTGTACTCCACGCCACGTTGGCCAGCGTGGGGCTTTTGCTTAGCTCATAGTCCAGAGGTGGCTGTTACATTAAGAACCTTCAATATTTCAACAAAAACTTACTGTTATTATTTGGAGTTTCCCCCCCAAGTCTGACCTGTTCAAATGGAACCCTTTCACATTGATGACAATTATAAATGTTAAGTCGCGCGGACGCAGCAGCGTCCGCGCGGTTTTGGATTTCTGTATAAAGTCCTGGGAAAATTCTGCCAGAAATTACATATTTCCTCCGTTAGCCGGCATGGGGCAAAGGCTTAATTCACAGTCTCCATACATGGGTGCAGGCACTTGCTGGAACCCCAATTCCTAAAGCTGTCTCTGGTTCCCGCTTGTTCCACATCCACCGGCTCTGCAGGGGCATGGGCGCCCGGGCCGAAAACCCGGCCGGCCGGAGCCGAGCACGGGCCCGACTCAATATCTTTTTCTTACCTAACTGCTATTGCAAGTACTTCCAGCACTATATTGAACAGAAGTGGTGAGAGTGGGCATCCTTGTCTTGTCCCTGATCTTAAAGGGAAGGCTCTTAGTTTTTGCCCATTGAGGATTATGCTTGCGATAGGTTTGTGGTAGATAGCTTTGACTATATTGAGAAAAGTTCCTCCAAAACCCATTTTGGTGAGAGTTTTCATCATAAACAGGTGTTGGATCTTGTCAAATGCTTTCTCTGCATCTATTAATATGATCATATGGTTTTTATGTTTTTTTGTTGATATGATGGATTATGTTGATTGATTTTCGAATGTTAAACCATCCTTGCATCCCCAGGACCAATCCCACTTGGCTGTGGTGTATGATCTTTTTGATGAGTTGTTGCATTCTGTTTGATAATATTTTGTTGAGGATATTTGCATCCGTGTTCATTGGCCTGTAGTTTTCTTTGTTAATGGTGTCTTTGTTTGCTTTTGGTATTAGGGAGATATGTGCCTTATAGAAACTGTTTGGAAGAGTTCCTGTTTCTTCAATTTCCTGGAAAAGCTTGAGAATTACTGCAACAGGTCCTCTTTAAAAGTTTGGAAGGGGGCCGGAGCAATAGCACAGCGGGTAGGGCGTTTGCCTTGCACGCGGCTGACCCGGGTTCGATCCCCGGCATCCCATATGGTCCCCCAAGCACTGCCAGGAGTAATTCCTGAGTGCAAAGCCAGGAGTAACCCCTGAGCATCACTGGGTGTGACCCAAAAAGCAAAAACAAACAAACAAAAAATAAATAAAAGTTTGGAAGAATTTGCTGGTGAATCCATCTGGACCTGGGCTTTTGTTTTTAGGAAGACTTGATTACTGTTTCAATTTCCTTGATAGTAATAGGTTTATTCAGGTATTCCAAGTCTTCTTTGTTCAATCTTGGGAGATTATAGGAATCCAGGAATTTATCCATTTCTTCTAGGTTCTCTTGTTTAGTGGCATACAGACTTTCAAAGTAGTCTCTGGCGATCTTTTAAATTTCATTGGTTTCTATTGTGATATCTCCCTTTTCATTTCTGATTTGGTTTATTAGGATTCTCTCTCTTTCTTTGTGAGTCTTGCTAGTGGTTTATCAATCTTGTTTATTTTCTCAAAGAACCAGCTCTTGGTTTCATTGATATTTTGGATTTTTTTTTTTTTTTGGTTTCTGTGTCATTGATTTCTGCTCTAAGTTTTGTTATTTCTTTCTTTCTGCCTGGTTTGGGCTCTTTTTGTTGGTGCTTTTCTAAGATCTTGAGTTGTGAAGTCAAGCTACTTGTATAGGCCCTTTCTTCCTTTCTAAGAAATGCTCGCAGAGCTATAAAATTTCCCCTTAACACGGCTTTAGCTGAGTCCCATAGGTTTTGGTAACTCATGTCTTCATTATCATTTGTTTCCAGGTATCTTCTGATTTCTTCCTTAATTTCCTACTCGACCCACTCGTTGTTCAAGATTGAGCTGTTCAATTTCCAGGTGTTTGATTTGGTTCTCTGCTTTGGTGAATGATTAACTTCTATCTTCAGTGCATCGTGGTCTGAAAAGATAGTTGATATAATTTTTATCTTCCGTATTCTGTTGAGGTATGTTTTGTGACCCAGCACATGATCTATTTTGGAAAATGTGTGCACTGGAAAAAAATGTGTAGTCTCTCTTTTTGGGATGTAAGGCTCTGTAAAGATCTATTAGCCCTTTCTCTTCTATTTCTTTCTTCAAAGCCAATGTTTCCTTGGTGAGTTTTATTCTTGTTGATCTATTGAGGGATGACAAGGCTGTATTGAAGTCTCCAACTACTATTGTGTTGCTAGCAATGTCCTCCTTAAAATCTGTTAACAGCTGTTTTAAGCATTTTGCTGGTCCCTCATTAGGAGCGTATATGTTTAAAAGTGTGATTTCTTCATTTTGTACATATCCCTTGATAAATAGAAATTGTCTGATCTTATCCATTTACATACATTTTCATCTCTGTCCACTTCTTTACAAACTTGATCACTTCTCTCAACTTTAAGCAACCACATCCTGGGGTTCAATTTCTGCACTTGGCCCAGCTCAGTGCTTGCAGAGCCCTTCCCGTTTACTTCCCAACAGCTTGGCTTCTGCAACGATAGAAATTCACTTGAAATCAAAACTTGGTGCTTACCTAGGTAAAAGCACTGTGTGTGGTGCTCAGATGTGTTTTCTCTTCCTTCCACACAATACCTCTTCTTCCTGTCTTAAGCTGCATTTTCTTCTCCATACCAAGACTCCAAAACACACATTTTTGTTTTCTTAGGAGCTGTGAACATGATTTCAGTCATTTTAATAACAAGGTCACTGCCCAAGCCCTCTTTCCTATGTCCTTGATTCTCTCCCGGCTGTAAAGGTATTGAGCTGCGTGAGGGCTTATTTGAAGTGCAAGCTTGGCAACAGATAGTGAGGGTGGAAGCATGAAGAGTTTGGAGCCACATGGGGTCCTCACATCAAGACGTAGCTTTGATATCTGAGCTCCCACCATGCATAGGGCAGGGAGAAGCCAGTTGCCCTGAGATGTAGCCAGCATTGGGGGAGCACAAGAAGGACACCCATCCTGAGCAGTCTTCTGGCACCCCAATTCTGCCTGGGAAGAGGAGGGGGCCTGAGATGAGAATGATACCCTTCAATCTGGGTCCCTATGGGGTGGGGGTAAAGTCAGGACTCCTGTGGGGATGAGAGAAGGGCAATGGGTTCTTCTGAGAGGTGACTCATCATAGGCTGATATGTAAGAAGCAAGAGCCTATAGAGGGGAAATGTTTGACCAGCAGGGAGGTTCTGAGGTCACATTGCCCCAGATCTACAAAGGACACATCTCGCTCACAACCTGTCTCTTTATTCCATGGAGTCTTTTGAAGTGGTGCCATAGGATCAGGGCCTCAGAACACTAAAGGCAAGGACCAAAGGTTAGCACTGCTCATACAGTTAGAGTCAAATGAGCATCACCTCCTGAAGACCTGTCTTTGTAGAAGGACATGAGCATTACAACTCTGACTCTGCTGCAGGTCCCAGGGAATGTGGGACAGAGCACCCGAATGAGAGCCTATAAGCACAGGTCTCTGTGGGCCATTGCCTGACAGGGGAAGGCTCCCTCATGCTCAGAGGGGCAGCAGCAGGAGAGGTTATGTGGTCAGCACTGGGCTGAGTTCTGTGTCAGTTGTTCCTGGCACCTGGCAGTCTACTGGGTGTTCTTTGGTGTCATCTCTACCGCCAGATTCTTGGGGAGGACCAGCAGGGCTGGTGGTATAGGCCCTAGTTTCTGGAGACAGCCAAAATGATAGGAGAGTTTTAACCTCTGCCTTGAAATATAAGTGTTTGGCATAGATCTTCAATAGAAGGGGTAGCAGGCTGTCATCTGGGTCCTGTGCACAGAAGAGGTGGGAGATATCACGGTCTTATGTGCATGCACCTGTGCCCCACCCAGATACTGCCTCACCAAGGAGCTTCTTGTATCGCTCCACTTTTCTAGGAAAGTGGGGTCCTTTCTCTAATCTTGTAGTTTGTATTTACAGATTCTGGACCTATCTCAATCAGGGAGACCCAATCAGGGAGACCAGAACTGTAGAACGTCTCCCCTGGGAAGAGAATGAAGAGGAAAACATAGATGAAGCCACATAGGAACAGGGCAAACAGGGACAGCTGAGCATGGGAAGCAGTTGAGACCATGGAGTGTGAAAGTGAGGAAGAGGAGTTTCAAGCAGGATTAGAGCCCAACCCAGACTTCCTCCAGTCTGACTTCTCTATCGAGAGCTTCCTGAATGCCAGAACTGACTGTGTTTTCGTGCCACACCTGAATGCCCTCTATCTAGTGTGGACAGCATGAAATAGAGCCAGCCATTGCCTAATTCCAGATTGTCATCTCTTTCCTCTCTTTGTTTGTTGTGGGCCTCATCCAGCAATGCTCAGGGATCACTCCTGACAATGCTCAGGAGTCCTTCCGGGGTGCTGGAGATCGAACCCAGGTTGGCTGTGAGCAAGGCAAGTGCCTTCCCCATTGTGTGATCACTCTGGCTTCTGTCATCTCTTTTTTTGGCTTGAGATTTCAGATACCAGGCAGGCTTAGAAATAGTATTAGAAACACTTCCCTTGACTCTTGGAATTCTCAAGCCCAGACATTCCAGTTCTCCCACCTCTGCCCTCAAACTCTGTAGAAACATTTGCTCAAAGATTGGCAGTACTTTCTAGTTTACTAAGCCAAACAACTTTTCTCCACCTTCTGGTTTTCTGAGATATCAAGAATGGCCACCGAAACATGCCTCTTGAAAATTGTGTATCCTGCCTCTCTTTCCCCTCTTCCCACTCATTCCTTTTCCCTCAGGATCCTGTCTTTTTTGGTCCAGAAATCAAGATTTCTTTGTGCTTCCTAGTGTATTTTTTGTCTCCTTTAATTTAGAAGGAAGAGAAATCTGTTTAGACTATTTATAACAAACAATCATATAATTTTTTCACCCTTGCCTGTTGATTAAGGACAAAATTCCTTCTCACAGTAAGTCAAGGCTGTAAAAAAATTTAAATTTAAAAGGCTGTCTCGGAACATGGATGCCTCTTCTGCTCCTAAAAGACCATGATTCCAGAGGCCCACTAACTACTTTCAGAACCCAGCGGCTTCTTACAGAAATGCCTCTAGACTGTGAATTAAGCTACGGCCCCATGCTTCCCCGGGAGGGGAAAGGTTTTTCTCTCTCGGCCTTTCCTTTTGGCGGTGACGGTGTGGCGACCGCCATATTATAGAACCCACTAACTGGAGGTATGAGCTTGCAGTGACATGACTTCTGGCAGAAATTTCTCTGGACTTAATTACTAAAACCAGAAATCCAAAACCTCATATGCTCTTCATTCTCAGCAATTGGAAAACAAATTATCAAATGATGCCTTTTTGGTAGGTCTGATTATTGGGGGAAATTCCAAATAATAATAGTGATTTTTCTGTTGAAATATTGAATGTAATCAAAGTAAAGAGAGATAAAATGAAAATCATCATCCACATGGGCGGGTGGTGGGGTGGTGGGTGGGTGGAATGGGAGGTATGCTGGGGTTCTTGGTGGTGGAACATGTGCACTGGTGAAGGGGTGGATGTTTGATCATTGTATGACTGAGACTTAAACCTGAAAGCTTCATAACTTTTCTCATGGTGATTCAATTAAAAAAATATAGGTAAGGGGGCTGGAGCGATAGCATAGCGGGTAGGGCGTTTGCCTTGCACGCGGCCAACCCAGGTTCGAATCCCAGCATCCCATATGGTCCCCTGAGCATCGTCAGGAGTAATTCCTGAGTGTAGAACCAGGAGTAACCCCTGTGCATCGCCGGGTGTGACCCAAAAAGCAAAAAAAAAAAATATATATATATAGGTAAAAGAAAAAAGTAAATAAAAGGCTGTCTCATCTGGGGCAACCTGGAGGGAGGGGGATGAGCTCCCTCCCAGCCCCCACAGAGCCCTGGCAGCTGGAAACTTCCGGAACTCAATCACTGCCAGGCTCAACAGTCGATCTCCGCAGGCTTCGATGAGCCTCATCCACAAGTGAATCTGCTGAAAAACTCAGGTATGCGGGTGACAAAAATCTCCTGGCTCTCACGGAGTTGGGAATGGGCGACCTCTCCTTATCTCCCTGTGCTTCTAGTAGTTTGGCAGTCATGCCCACGAACTGCCTCTGGCTCCATATAAGCTCATTAATGACCATGATCCAGAGACTCACAAATAAATCTCTTTGAAGAGAGCAACATGCTGCAGAGTAGCCTCGGGACGCCAAAGTCACCAGCCAGTTAAAAATTTTTAATTAAATTAACCTCAGTTGTATAACTGTTTTTAAAATTTTAGAATTCCTGGAGCATGCAGCCATGACATCTCATATTCTACAACACTGTTGTACCAAAGTAGCACACCACATTTGTAAAGTAGAAGGCAACCAATCTCAGGGAGGAAAAAATACATATATAAGCACACAAAGCTCAACCTGTAACAACATGTTAGTACCCTCTTATATAAGAGATTAATGGTTCTGGGTGAAATACAACAATCTTCACACACTTTCCTCTAAGGAAACTCTTTTGGATCACTTTTAGCAGATTATCCATAACAAGCACGGTAGCACTGTCATCCCATTGTTCATTGATTTGCTCGAGTGGGCACCAGTAATGTCTCCATTGTGAGACTTGTTGTTACTGTTTTTGGCATATTGAATATGCCACAGGTAGCTTGCCATGCTCTGCCGTGCAGGTGGGATACTCTTGGTAGCTTGCTGGGCTCTCAGAGAGGGATGGAGGATTCAAACCTGGGTCGGCTGTATGCAAGGCAAACGCCCTACCTGCTGTGCTATCGCTCCAGCCGCTCCCCACAATCCACCCACCCATCCATCCATCCATCCATCCATCCATCCATCCATCCATCCATCCATCCATCCATAACAAACAATACAAAATAATTTATTTAGGTCCTGCTTTGGTGGCAGGGTTTGGGGGTCAGGGTGGAAACATTCGAAATATGGTGGTGGGAAGGTGTAATGGTAGTGGTATTGATGTTTGAATATTAAATGTAATAAATTATTGTGAACAACTTTATAAAAATAAAATTAAAAAATAGTCAAGACTGCTATAATTCAGCTACATTCCCCTTATCTCTGGACTCACACTGTGCCATATTGGCTGAATGTAGCCAGGAGTGACCCCAGTATGCCTGAATACTGCTTTGAAGACACATCCCTCCACTCCCTTCCCCTCCACTCCCCCCACTACCCCTGCATGAAAGAGAAGAAGTAGTTTTCAGTATGAAATTGCTGAGTAAGCAACTTTGCCGCCATTCAACTTGCAGGCCTGCTGGTGTCCATCTCTCCCTACCCTGACCATAAATTCCCTCTCCAAGTGCTTCCTGAAGAGGGGTATCATTTAAACGGTGAAACAGATGTCTCTGTTTGGAGGGAGGAGTGAGATTTCCATTTCAGAAGCATCTCTGTTACTCCTGGGGTCCACCCGTCCTCCATGGGAGGCAGCCTGAGGTGGGAAAGGAGAGACAGAGAGTGAGCCAGGAGCTGAAAGGCCATGCCAGGCATGTGATCTTATCGCTCCTTTGGGCTAGTCGCCTCCCTCTCAGGCCAGTTTCCTAAACTACTCAGGAAAGAGGAGGGCAAGGTGTCTGGGGGAGACGCAGCATGTGAGGTCTGGACTCCTTCGGGTGGGACTCATTCCTTTTAATCTCAGAGCTATGCTTCCTTTCTTTTCAGTCTTGCATCATAGTTAACCTCATTACTCACTGCCCAGAACCAAGCCTATTATTATTATTATTATTATTTTTAATGAGGTCACTGAAGTTTTTTTTTCTTTGTGGGTGTTTTTATTCTAATTTATTTATTTCCTTTTTGGGTCACACCCAGGCAATGCTCAGGGGTTACTCTTGGCTTTGCACTCAGTGGTGCTTGGGGGACCATATGGGATGCTGGGGATTGAACCTGGGTTGGCCACGTGCAAGGCAAACACCCAAACTGTTGTGCTATCTCTGGCCCCACATGTCTATTTTTTTTTTTTTTTTTTTGCTTTTTGGGTCACACCTGGCGATGCACAGGGGTTACTCCTGGCTCTGCACTCAGGAATTACCCCTGGCCGTGCTTAGGGGACCATATGGGATGCTGGGATTTGAACCCGGGTCGGCCGCATGCAAGGCAAACGCCCTACCCGCTGTGCTATCTCTCCAGCCCCCCCACATGTCTATTTTGAAATATCAAAAATTATAAGCTTTAGGACCCGGAGGAAGCTTAAACCTGCCTTGTCAGCCTTGGGTCATGGCTTCAAATCTCCAGGGTCCTACCAGATCCCCTAACACTGCTGAGAATTAGCCCTTGAGTACTATGATATGGACCCTGCACTATTCCGGGAGAGATCCCTGAGTATTGAAAAAAAGAGTATATTATATAAATAAACATGTAGAAGTTTTGACCTCCTAGGAAACACTATAAACTCTTGCTTTCTTGACTTGATGAAAATATGTCAGTGTACCTCTCAATTAAGGGAAACTAAACCCGACTACTCTTCAGGAGTGTGTGGTACAAGGCAGCAGAGAAATGAACTGCTTTGTAAGCAATGCAGCAGTTTGTCTTTACTGTAGGCAAATTTGTTGTCTTATAAATGATTAAGTCTGCTTGGAAGAAATTTGCCCTAAACTTAGATTTTTTCTTGTTATAGTACTGGGCTTTGAAAAATTGGAAGGTCTGAGTTCCTAGGTAACTGGCTCCTGCAACTATGCTGCAGTGGGGCCAAAGGTGAGCACTGATCAGCGGGTAATCAAATCAGGTCCCAGTGGCTAGTTGTAAACAAGGGACTTTAGCAGCAAAGAGGATCCGTTATGGATATATATTTTCTTTTCTGCTGTGTAACTTGATCTCATATTTAGAGCTAGAGCAGCATTTGGTGAAATGTTATACAGGAGTAAAATGTAGAGACAGGGTATCTATATCAATCTAGCATTGGACAAAAGTGGTTTGAGGGGGAAAATGATCTGTGTGGAGAAGCTAATGATGAGATGAAGAGACTCATGGCAGTGAGTGTCAGTCCCTGCCCAGGCCAATGGGAGGGACAAGAGATAAAGCAGATGAGTGGGTTTATTGGACCTTTTGGCATTCCTTAAGGCATCACTAGAAATGTCCAAGAAGGAAATCTTATAAAACTGGGGACTTTCTATGTGTAAACAGGGTGGGGGCTTAAGGAGGTCTGTATTCAGGAAAATGTTATGTTTGAGAAGGTAAGAATATTATTTCATCTTTACACTAAAACAGTATTTTTCATTTACCCACTCACTAGTGGACCATACATCTAAAATTCTAGATGCCCAACCTTAGGAAGAAGTTCTTGCAAGCAGATATTAATATACTGATGAAAGGAGAAATAAGAAAGTTTCCTTAACTTTCTCACCTCTACAATATGATAAATACACAGGAATATACCATAAACTCAGAAAACAAAGCTCTAAATTCTCTCTTGAGTTTCCTATCAACTGATGTTCTTAAACTTGACCATGTTCTTTGCTGTCCTATGCATCAATTTCTCCTTATAAAAAATGAAGTGAAGAGCAATGACAAATATTCTTAAGTCTGGTGCTATCCCATTGGCTATGTAAATAGAAAAAAACTAAGGCAGTCTTTGTCCCCAGGGAGAGGCAAAAATGGACCACAGGGGAGTACAGGGCAGGGGTTTCACATTTTGATATACCTGAGTTCAGATAGGAAATCCAAACAATTAAATGGGGTGGGAATTTAGGTTTCTATGTGAACTGATATGAGTATTAAAATGTTGTCAAGTAATTTCCACTTTAAACAATATTTGGGGGTCTCCAAAACACATCTGGCTGACACTGTCATGCCAGATTTGGGATCTGTGTGAGGAAGGACCAGGGACGAGAGGATGTTGTTAGCCAAGGAAAGTGTGCTAGAAGATAAGACAGTCCCTGTCCTTCTGTCCCAACTTGTCACCATCTGTAAACATCTGGTTGAGCAGTCTTCTTCAGTCTTTTACTGCTCCATCTCATGCTCAGGAAGGGTGGATGTCAGCTTGGAAGCTGGCCTCACATGTTAGGTGAAGAAGCAGCTCTGATAGAGAAGGGATCACCACGCAAAGGGTGCTAGGTGGGCCCCCTAGGGATGGGAGATACAGACTGAAAATAGACTATAGACTGAACATGATGCCTACTCAATACCTCTATAGAAAACCACAACACCCAAAAAGAAAGAGAGCGAAAGAGCAAAAGGGAGTGTCCTGCCACAGAGGTAGGGTGGGGTGAAGGGGACAAGGTGGGGTAGTGGGAGGGATGCTGGGACCATTGGTGGTGGAAAATGGGCACTGGTGGAGGGATGTGCACTCGACCATTGTGTGACTGAAACGCAAGCATGAAAATCTGTAAGTCTGTAACTTTACCCCACGGTGACTCACTAATAAAAAAAATTAAAAAAAAAGAAAGGGTGGATGTTTGTCTTCTGCCATAAGGATATTTGGAGTTGATGTCATGAATCATGTTGCTAACAACTTGTACTTCCAAATATTTGGACTTACACATCAGATAACAATTCTCTCAAGTTGCGAAATGACCTAGAGCAGGTTTCAGGGCAAGGACACTGGTGTGTCTCTGAAGCCAACAGGGGATTTACCTCCCTGACTCAGTTGCCATCCAATGTGAGCACACTTCACAGCATGGTTTTCTTTTCTTGGATAACAAAGAACATGGGAGCCATGTGCATACTCACACATACAACTGATTCTCGAGAACTTGACGCTGGAGGGCTGGGACACCTGATGAGACAGTTGTTAGAATTGTCTAATCTTTTCTCCCTTTGGTGCTTCATCTGCAGTCTGGAGTGAAGGCCTGTGAGAGAAGCAACTCTCCAGACTGATTAGGCTCTCGGGTACCTGGGCAGCTGTCACTCCTCATTGCTTTAGGTCATCCCTTGCTTCCTCTCCCAGATCACCCCAGAGCTCTTGTTGCCCTCTTCTCAGCCTTACTTTGTTGAGTTACCAGGGCTCCAAGCTTGTGTCTGGGTGCTTTCCCCTTATTATCCCCTCTGCCAGTACCAACTCTTGTCCTCACCTGGATCACCCCCTTCCTCTCCTCAGGATTCAGCTTCAGCATCACCTCATCTGGACGTCCAAACTACTGAGAAGACTTTATTTCTAAAGTTAGCAATTTACTGCTCTTTCTCTTGAATCTAATTATGATCTGTTTTTTTGTTTTGTTTTGTTTTGTTTTTGAGTCAGCCACACTCAGCCATGTTTGGGCTTACTCCTGACTTGGTGCTCAGGGATCACTCCTGGCAGATTTTAGGGACTATATAAGGTGTCAGGGGTCAAACCAGCTATGTGCAAGGTAATCACCCTACCTGCTGCACTATCTCTCTGTCTCTCAACCCAATTCTGTATCTCTAGCGTTTAACTCAATAAACAGTCTCAGAATAGTTGCTCAAAAAAATATTGGCTGGATAAACAAATGAATATCACTCATTTAGTCTAATCTACTGCTTTATCTTATTTGTCCCTTTTTCTTTTCTGAATTTAACTGTGAATATTTTAAGAGTAGATTACTGCGTGTGTTTTTTCTTTCTTGAAGTGTCCAGATTTATAATGAAAGATTGTTACTAAGTGAGTTCTTTGCTTTATTACCAAAATGCAGATTTCTAGTTTAAGAGAAATCCTCTCTAGGACAGCCAAATCTTATATAAGGAGGCATTGTGCATAAGAAAACTATATAAGGAGATGCCTTGGGCCAGGCACAGACCCATGAACTAATTTTCTCATTTCACCTTTATGAAAATCTAATGAGGTATGTGCATCAACTGCATGACAAATGAGGACATAGAGACTTAGGCCTCATATTTTGCTCTAAGTCATATGACACTGACCTGTCAGGGCTTATTTTAATCCTAAATCTTCCTGTTTTAAAAGTCCATATACTGAGCATCTATGCTGTATTATTCCCAGGAGTTCAATTTGAGTAAATAAAATATGAAGTCAAACTCAAGTAATTTTGAATTCTAAGCCCTGGAGTATCCATGAAAGCAGGCAAAGGCTGGAAAGACTTAATAACCCATCCTAGCTGATCTTCTCCACAGTGAGTCTTCTCAGTTCATTAGCTACACACATCCTGGGTGGCTTTTAGGACTGATCAATTAGTGTTTGCCTCCGTCTGTGTTACAGAAGGTTTCCATCTGGGCTGACAAGGTTCTTACTGTAGCTGGAAAGGTGGTGATTGGATGACTGCTTTGTTCCAAGGAAGAAAAGGCCTCTTCTCTGGGCAGATACTCAGGCACAGCACAGACCAAAGAGACTGGGGGAAGATTCTATTTTTCAGAGTTCCTGATGACTTTGCTTTACACCCTCTCAAACATGATTGCCTCACATGATGCTATGGGCTGAATCCTTACCTTCACACTCACATAACATAGAGATACATTTGTGATGTTCCATAGGGAATGTTGGTATCATTACAAAAGTAGCCTTTTAGGTATTATAACACACACAAATACACACACACACACCACACGAGGTCACCAAAACCCCAAAGCCCTTGGGGTTACCATCACAAATCTTTCACAGTCATTTTAAAGCATACTTCAGTGGTCCTTTAAACAAATAAAAACAAGAGGTACAAAGTGGTTTATTTTGTTCCTGTTCCTTCTTAACTACCATCACCATTCTTACTCCTGCAGAACCTATGAGATGACCACGCTCCAAGCTCTGGTAGGAAGAGACTCCCATACCACCAGTGGATGGGAGAGGGTGTGTGGTGACCATGGATCCGTGCCTTCTCATTTTCTCTTTCTGTTCTTCACTTCCACCATACCTGTATGTTCCTTCTACCTCTATCCCCTCTCAGGCACTAACAGATGCTTGCTTTTTTTGAAGGGGGAACCTCTGGGATCTACAGATGTGCAACATTGCTGACTGAGTTGGAGTGATGGGTGGTGTGTGTGTGTGTGTGTGTGTGTGTGTGTGTGTGTGTGAGAGAGAGAGAGAGAGAGAGAGAGAGAGAGATTCCACTTATCTGTTTCACACTTCAGTCTCCTGCAGCATAGACCTTCCCACATCCAAACCAGTGATTCAGGCCTCTCACCAAAAATCTTGTGCATCCCCAGCTTCAAACCCAGACAAATGCTAACACCTAGGTTTCAGCGCAGCTGCTGAGTATAGAAGAACCCTGGGATTCAGGAATGGGTGTACCCAACCCCTCTTGTCTTCCTAAAAATAACAGAAGGAACTAAATTTGCTTCCACAGAAGTCATGGGTACCCAGGACATCACAGCTACTTTGCCTGGTAGGAGCACACTAGTCTGAGGAAAACTTGTTCCTTAATTTCTCAGGTTCAGATCCTCATTGTCATCTCATCAGATGCCAAATGCCTCAGGCTTATGTTCTGACCAAGATAGATTTGTGTCAAGATATTTTATTCCCATATATTTGTCAACTCGAGGGTTGATGATGTCATGGCAGCCCAGTCTGTCAGATCCTCTTCCCCAGGGGAATCCTCTGACTGGAAACCTAATTCTCATTAAAAATTTGCTTGGGAAACATTGACCCAGTAAATGAACTCTTTATTTTAGGAGAAGGCTCATAGAAATTGATGGTCAATTTGTCTCCATTTAAACAAAGTGAGTTTCCAAGGGGGACCTGGTATTTCTGTTGTCTTTCTTCTTACAGGTTGCTTTAGAATATATTGAATTTTTCACTATTGACTATATCTTCTAACAAAACTCTTTATCACAATTTTTTCAGGTGTTTGAAAAAAATATATTGTGTTTCTTTGTTTGTTTTGTTGGGTCATACCTGGTAGTGCTCGAGGGTATGCACTCTGCACTCAGGGATTACTCCTGATAGGTTCTGGGGACCATAAGGATGCCAGGAATAGAATTCAGGTCTGCACATACAAGGCAAGTGCCCTACACTCTGTACTATCTCTCTGACTCCTGTAAATAAAAATCTGGATTACATTCAGATGTACCATTTCTTGGTGGTATGAGGGCTTCTCCACAATGAGATATAATAGTTTACATGACATTATATATGATAGTCCCAGGTTGTTAACTCTTTTTCATTTGCCTTGCTTTTATACACAAAAGAAATTTGGCCTTCTGTCAGATGTGTTGTGAATATTCTTTATTCTTTTTTTCCCTTTTGTTAGACAGAAAATTTTTTTTACAGTAAATTGATTATGATTTCTGTGCTTGGGAGATTATATTTTTATTTTATTTTATTTTTATAAAGTTGTTCACAATAATTTATTATATCCAGTGTTCCAACACCAATCCCACCAATATTGCACCTCCCCACCACTCTTATTTAAAATTTTCCCAACCACCACCCAAGCCTGCCCCAATAGTAGGCCCTAAATAATTTATTTTGTATTGCTTGTTATGGATAATTCACTAAAAATGATAAAAAAATTTACTTAGAAGAAAGTGTGTGAAGATTGTTGCATCTCACCTTGAAGCCATTAAGCCCTTGTATAAGAGATTACTAACATGTTATTACAGGTTGAGCCTTGTGTACTAATATATATGTTATTATTATTATTATTTATTATTATTATTATTTTTAAAAGTTTATTTATTTATTTATTTATTTATTTTGCTTTTTGGGTCACACCCAGCAATGCACAGAGGTCACCTGGTTCATGCATTCAGGAATCACCCCTGGCGGTGCTCAGGGGACCATACGGGATGCTGGGATTTGAACCCGGGTCGGCCACGTGCAAGGCAAACACCCTACCCGCTGTGCTATCACTCCAGCCCCCTATTATTATTATTTTTAATAGAAATCAGTTGCCTTCTACTTTACACCCCATCCAATGCAGTGAGATACTCCTGGTATTTCAGTGCTGTAGACTATGAGATGTCCAGGAATTCTAAAATTTTGAATAGGGTAATAAAGCTGAAATTAAATTTTTAACTGGATGGTGACTTTGGGGGTCCACAGTCATCTCTGCAACTTGTTTATCTCTTTCGAGATTTATTTCTGAGTCTCTGAATCATGGCCACTAATGGGCTTATATGGTGCCAGAGGCAGTTTGCGTGGGTGTGACTTCCAGACTCGGGGAAGAACAGGGAGATGTGGGAAGGTCGTCCATTCCCAGTTCCGTGAGATCCTGGAGATTTTGTTCACAAAACCTGCATACCTGAATTTTTCCAGCAGATTCACTAATGGACGAGGTTGTCTCAAGCCACTGGAGGATTATATTTTTAATCTTGAGAGTATTATTTAAATGTTTGAAGTGAAGGGAGAGAGGGAAGCTGGAAGCAACTTCTGAAGGGCTGAAGAGCTAGGAGATATCTACTCATATCAGTACGTGTTTGACTTCAATCTATCAATCAGCCCACTTTTCATCATCATCATCATCAGCCCTGTTATCCATCAGTCACTTCTAGGTCTCTATCTATGATCATTATACTATGAAACTATGCCTTGCAGAGCTCCACGTAAGGAGAGAAATTGACTGAAGTCCCAGGGCTGTATTAGAATCCATCCAGGCATTTTCTTGGGCTCATGTTTTCCCTGGAGTCCCTTGGCCCTAACTGATGACTCAGAGTGGCAGAAACTATAAAGCAGGCTTGTTCCTGAGAGATGTGGCACCTCTCTCACTGCTTACTGACCACCTCTCCAATGACTGAACATTTCTTAGTATACAGCACTCTAGGACACCTCCTCTCTCTCCCCCTCCCCTATTCTCTTATTTAGAGTTTTGACTACCATGGCTAACCCCATGAGAGCCTCATGACTCTCTCAGAGATCCTGGATGTCTAGCTATTTCAGTTCACAAGAGCTGTGATTCTCCCTAATAAAAGTGTTAAACACTGGATCTTATTCTCATGGCTGTTTCTTACAAGAACACAGTTAACATATATACCACCATGTTCTCTTTCCTCTAGCTGCCACATAGCTCTCAAAGGAATCATAGTTGATTTACCTTCTACATTCTTTTCTTTTCCCACGTATCAATTGGTCTGAGGAGTCCAGAATAGTAGCAGGTAGCACTGAGGACTTTAAGTTTAGAAGACTGTTGCTGACTGCCACTTGGAAATGTTCTCCGATACTTATATCCCAGGAACCCATCTAAGATTTCGGAACTGTCCATTTCCTCATTGGGTCACTAAAACTGTGGATTCTTCATTCAATATAATCAAGTCCTAGGGCAGAGTTTCAGCACATATTCTGCCCTCAAGCTGAGGAAAAATAAACTAAGCCATGGAAATCTGGATTTCATAGCATGACTTGAGCTTGTCATTGTTTTCTTTAAGCTTTCTGAAGTCTTTAACATAGGTTAAACTCTCAACAAACTTTCAACCCTTTTAATTCTCACCACTCTCATATGGTTCAAGGGTCTTAACTCCCTCCTAAACAAACACTGACATTTTACTGTGCACCTCATCTACATTTTAGGAAATTTTGTAGCTATCTTGCTCGCCAGAGGTTCTACTGACTATGTTGTCCAACACAGAGGCCTGTTCCCATTTGAGAAGACGGTGATTCAACTCTTGGATCCTACTCAAGGGAATGTTTTCTAATATTTCTGTTATCAGTTTTTGTAGCTTCCCACAGACCCAGCAAAGTAAAAATGCAGCATTCACACAGAACTTGTGCACGGGCATTTTCTTTGGGGAAGCTTTCAGAAGAGAGGAAGAGGAAAACCATGCAAAAATGGGCTTTCTGCAGCAGCTTACCATAGTGGGATACTGGGACTGGATCCACTAGACCCACTTAACCACATAGAATTCACCCCAGCATCTTCTCTTAGGGGGTGGGAGGGAAACCACTGCTTCAGCTCTCTCCCCTTTTAGTCACATGGTTGCCCCATGACTTCCTGTGGTTTCCAAGTTCCTCTGTCCCAGGCCACATATTAGAAGAAGACCCAGGGAAGCAGGTGACAGCTGGAGAGGACAGTATGAGTATGGTCCACACAGTATGAAGCTGTTTCCTGCATAGTGGAAAAAGGATTGGGAGTTGAGGGCTGAGTCCTGCCATTAGCCTTGTGGTTATCTTCTTTATATTTTGCCAAAAAATTAATGCTATTATTTTTAAGTACCTAAATGTACCAAAATGTTATAGATTATTTAATGTTTTCCCTGTGCTTCTTAAAAGTACTTGAGAAATACCCCAGAGACTTTAGGCCACAATCAAAGCCTTTGGCAGAGGCTCATGTCAAAACAAGTACAATACCCAAATAAGCACAAACTATCTCCTTTGGATTATGCTCAATTAAAGAAATAAATATAAGGTGGGGATGGGCAGGTGAGACTCTTTCTTCCATCTAATAAAACCTCAAGGATGCTGGAAAAGTGACCTGACCTCATTAGATATAGGGAGTCTCCAGCTCCCCAGCAGTGGTAACAAATCAGAAAATTCAGGAGAGTTCATATTCCATGGGGTGAAGGAGCTGACGGGAAAAATTCTGTCCTCTGTCTCAGAGAGGACATGTTGAGGTGCTGTGATTATCATGGCCTTTCCCAGACAGAGTACGTAACTAGGCGACCTTTAGCTTCTCCATAGCTCCTCCACAAGGTTGTGGACAGCTCTGTAGAACCCCCCCCCCCCCCCATGGAACAAGCTTGCTCTCCCTACCCCACTCACTGCCCTCTGCTCCTCTCCTTTGTTGTCCCGTCCCTGATAAAGTATTAGTATGGAACATGCCCATATACTAACATTGAGTTCTGATTGGTAAGAAGCTCACCAAAATCCAGCATTCTATCTAATGTACACAGCACTGAATCTTATGTACCAAGATATTGTACTGGGATTGGAGTTTACAAATAATGACAGAGACCTGTCACAACCCTCAAATTCCTTCCTGCTTGGTTCTATCCTCTGATGTCAGACTCTCAGAAGAGGCAGACATAGGAATGCTAAGATTCCTTGCACCCCAGAGTTCTACATGCTGGCTTGAGGAGCTTGGTTATAATCAGGGATGCAAACGCAGGCTAGCTACCTGGGGGTAAACTAACCACTCTGGGAAGAGAGTAGGGAGCCGAGAGGACTAACCACTTTTTGTCTCAGACCTGTCAGAGTAGTGTGAGAGACTGTGGAAGAGAAGGACTCATTATTTTTTCCTGAGACCAACTCCAGTCTCTAGAGCCGACTGTGGAACTTCTTGCTACTTGGATTCTTCTCTGCATTGCAGCAATTGTCTAATTGGCTGGGGAATCAGGATTTAGTATCCAACCCACCTGGATGTGGCAATGCAAAGAGGAATGGAGAGGCCAGACCTGCAGACAA